>NC_092156.1:54465433-54792433 GCF_045791955.1 Oncorhynchus clarkii lewisi
TTCTCCATCTGAAAGGCACACATTCACAATCCGTGTCTCAGTTGTCTCAAGGCTTAAACATCAATATTTGACTTGTTTCCTCCCCTTCATCTACACAGATTAAATTGTATTTAACAAGTGACATCAATAAGGAATCATAGCTTTCACCTGGATTCACCTGGTCAGTCAATGTCATGGAAAGAGTAGGTGCCCTTACTGTTTGGTACACTCAATGTAAATCGTAGAATGTATCAGTGTCACCTACTGTCAAGAGGGTTCACAACTATTTTGCATAAAATTCAAGATAGTTGGGAACAGATTGTCGAAGTCTCAACACCATCCCATAGGATTTATGAACTGATATACAAAACAACATTTGATGCATCAATCAGTGCTTTTCATTTTAAGATATTATAGAACATTTGCACTACAAACGTAATGCTCAGTATATGGTGCATTCAACTGTCATCTCTGTGCAGACCTCCACGCAGAAACAGAATCAAAAGAGCATCTCGAATGGTACTGTCAATCTGTGGCTTGTTTTTGGAGTCAGGTCCAGGAATGGTTGTTATGTCGTAATATCAGGTCGCATTTGGACCTGCAAACTGTAATGTTGGGGGATTTGAAGGACCAGTCCTTCAATAGGAAATATCATGTTTTTTTGGTGTGGCAATTTTGGCAGAAATGTTGCAGATTGGGAGGTTCAAGTCCCTAGTGAGACAACATGGTAGAATGGAGGGATGTATTTGAAGAGGAAAGGGTAGAATGATTATTTACTGGGAAAGATGGGTTGATATGTGGCTGTGTGAAGGTATGACTGAATGAATGTGGGAATGAATGCATATACAAAGTCTATGGTCCTCCAATCAGAGGTGAGGGTGGGAATGTGATTATTGTATGTTTTGTGTTTAGTTATTTATATTTAGTGTTTTGGTTTCACGCTGTGAGCACTGTGTGTGCTGGTCCTGGTGGCGCCCTGACGGCAGTATGGGTCAGGTGGGGACAAGGCACCCACTGACCAGAGCACCCAATGAGGGGAGCGGCCATTCGTATTGTCTTAGTATTGTATTGTTGTTTTAATTAAAATGATATACATATATATATATATATATATATATATATATATATATATATACAGTATATATAATTTTCCATCCACTCATGTTATTCTCTATGACATAATTGTCAGCTCATTGTAACATATGAAGTTCATTCTAAAATACAGAAGTAGGTCATTTCTTTCCCAGGAAACTGCACTCTGTGCACATTTGTATTGCTGCCCAGGACAAACACCATGTTCAACTATTCTTGGCCTACAATTTAAACCACAATTAGTTAATTAAATGAGGTGTTAGTGATGGCTGGAACAATACAATTACATTTATCCATATTCTTTATCTCTTAAATTTGCTGACTTCAAATAGTTATCTTAACATTGCTTATTTTTTGGTGTACCATCTCACAATCTTGCAGGCAAAGGAATACCCAATCACTTGGCAGAGTATGGATGAGGATGCCCTTAAAAGACTGGGGAAGAGTTGGTGCATTGCGCCACAGTACAGGCAGACATGTATAGGGAAGATGTGGGATCTACGTTGATCAGGGTATCAATCTTTGGGACCGATCCCTTCTCATCTGAAGTAAACAGTATTTATGTTGCAATAGTTTATGTGTCGGGGGGCTAGGGTCAGTTTGTTATATCTGGAGTACTTCTCCTGTCTTATCTGGTGTCCTGTGTGAATTTAAGTATGCTCTCTCTAATTCTCTTTCTCTCTCTCGGAGGACCTGAGCCCTCGGACCATGCCTCAGGACTACCTGGCATGATGACTCCTTGCTGTCCCCAGTCCACCTGGCCGTGTTGCTGCTCCAGTTTCAACTGTTCTGCCTGCGGCTATGGAATCCTGACGTGTTCACCGGACGTGCTACCTGTCCCAGACCTATTATTTGACCATGCTGGTTATTTATGAACATTTGAACATCTTGGCCATGTTCTGTTATAATCTCCACCCGGCACAGCCAGAAGAGGACTGGCCACCCCTCATAGCCTGGTTCCTCTCTAGGTTTCTTCCTAGGTTTTGGCCTTTCTAGGGAGTTTTTCCTAGCCAACGTGCTTCAACACCTGCATTGCTTGCTGTTTGGGGTTTTAGGCTGGGTTTCTGTACAGCACTTTGAGACATCAGCTGATGTATGAAGGGCTATATAAATACATTTGATTTGACTAAACAGAGCAAGTGCACTTTGCTCAGCAGTATCCTGACATGTCAGTACTATTTGATAATGCACTAAACTACAAAGATGGTCCTCTTCATGATGCCCTCTGATATCTTGTAAACACAACAGAGAGATCTGCTACTAGTTAGTGCTGCTGTGCGTTTTAGCAGTGATCTGTTTTATTTTTCTTTATTTTTGTAATGGAATGTATTTTATATACCTGTAATACATCTCCATACACAAACACCAAAGAGAAGAGCATGCAACATTGAAAACATAACATTTCAGACAGTTTACAGAACCTAGAACTATATTTTACATATGACATAAACAATTCAGCACAGTTGACAATAATTAAAAAGCAATCAACGGTGTGTGTGTGTGTGTGGGGGGGGGGGGGGGGGGTCATCAAAACAAGGTTCATAGGACAGACGAGCATATCGGTACACTTCTGTGAGAGAGAGAGAGAGAGAGAGAGAGAGAGAGAGAGAGAGAGAGAGAGAGAGAGAGAGAGACTGCAAACTGTATTGTTGGGGGATTTGAAGGACCACAGTCATTCAATAAGAAATATAATTGTGCTCTTGGGTAAAGTGTTTATTTTGGGGGCAATTGCAGCAGAAATGTTGCAAATGGGGAGGTTCAAGTCCCTAGTGAGACACATTGGTAGAATGGAGGGATATATTGGGATACAGTATATTGGAGGGAAATGGTAGAATGATGATTTACTGGGAAAGATGGGTTGCTAGTGGTTGTCTGAAGGTTTGATTGAATAAATGTGGGAATACATGCATACACAAATACACAGTATAACTGCTTGAGGTCCTCCAATCGGGTGTGAGGGTGGGAATGTGATTATTGTATGTTTTGTGTTTAGTTATTTATGTTTTGTGTTTTGGTTTCACACTGTGTGTGCTGGTCCTGGTGGCACCCTGCCAGCGTCTATGGGCGGGTGGGGACAAGCGTACCCAATGACCAGAGCACCCACAGTGGAGTGGCCATTCGTATTGTCTTTATATTGCATTGTATTATATTGTTGTCATTTTAATTTAAACTATATACAGTTTAAATATATACATTTCAGTCCACTCATGTTATTCTCTATCACGCACAATTGTCGGCTCAACGTAACATATGAAGTTAATTCTAAAATACAGACGTTGGTGATTTCTGTCCCAGGAAACTGCACTCCGTGCACATTTGTATTGCTGCCCAGGACAAACACAATGTTCAACTATTCTTGGCCTACAATTTAAACCACAATTAGTTAAATTAGGTGTTAGTGACATCTGGAACCAAAATATGACATTTGTCCATATTCTTTATCTCTTAAATTTGCTGACTTCAAATAGTTATCTTAACATTGCTTCTTTTTTGGTGTACCATCTCACAATCTCGCAGGCAAAGGAATACCCAATCACTTGGCAGAGTATGGATGAGGATGCCCTTAAAAGACTGGGGAAGAGCTGGTGCCTTGCGCCACAGTACAGGCAGACATGTATAGGGAAGATGTGGGATCTACATTGACCAGGGTATAAATCTTTAGGAGTGATCCCTTCTCATCTGAAGAAAGCAGCAAGTGCTGAGCAGCACTTTGCTCAGCAGTATCCTGACATGTCAGTACAATTTGATAATGCACAAAACTTCAAAGATGGTCCTCTTCATCTTGTAAACGCAACAGAGAGATCTGCTGCTTGTTAGTGCTCCTTAGCGTTTTATGAGTAATCGCACCTCTCTGATTCAGAGGGGTTGGGTTAAATGCAGAAGACACTGTCACGCCCTGACCTTAGTATTCTTACTTTTCTTTATTACTTTGGTTAGGTCAGGGTGTGACGAGGGTGATATATGTGTTTTTACCTGTCTAGGGTTTTTGTATGTTTATGGGGTTGATTCTAGTCTAGGTGTTTTTATGTCTATGATTGCCTAGATTGGTTCTCAATCAGAGGCAGCTGTTTATCGTTGTCTCTGATTGGGGATCCTATTTAGGTAGCCATATTCCTTGGATATTTCGTCGGTTATTGTCTATGCCTGTGTCAGCACCAGTGTTTATAGCTTCACATTAGTTTTGTTAGTTTAAGTGTTCTTCGTTTAATAAAGAGTATTCTCATCACGCTGCGCCTTGGTCTCCTCGTTACAACGAACGTGACAGAATACCCCAACAAAAAAGGACCAAGCAGCGTGAAAAGGAGGAGCAGCGTATGATGGAGCAGACAGCACGGACATGGGACGAAATACTGGACGGTAAAGGATCCTGGACGTGGGAGGAGATACTGGCAGGAGAGGATCGCCTACCATGGGGGCAAGTGGAGATAGCACTGGAGGAACGGCGACGATATAAGGGAACACAACTAGCACGGAAGCCCGAGAGGCAGCCCCAAGATTTGTTTTGGGGGGAAGCACACGAGGAGATTGGCTGAGTCAGGTAGGAGACCTAAGCCATCTCCTCGTGCTTACCGTGGGGAGCGTGAAACTGATCAGGCACAGTGTTATGCAGAGATGAGCATGGTGTCTCCAGTGCGCTATTCTAGCTCGGTGCGTTCTATTCCAGTAGAATGGGCATCCAGCCAGGAAGGAGGGTGCCGGCTTAGCGCTCCTGGTCTCCAGTATACCTCCTTGGACCAGGATATCCTGCGCCGGCTCTGCGTACTGTTTCTCCGGTGAGTCTGCACAGCCCAGTGCGTCCTGTGCCAGTGCCCTGCATTTGCAGGGCGAAAATAAACATCCAGCCAGGACGGGTTGTGTCAGCTCTACACTCCAGACCTCCAGTACACCTCCACAGTCCAGTACGTCCTGTGCCTGCTCCCCGCACTTGCCCTGAGGTGCATGTCCCCAGCCCAGTACCACCAGTGCCAACACCACGCACCAGGCTTTCTGTGTGTCTCCAGAGCCCAGTACTCCCGGTTCCTGCTCCTCGCACTCGCCATGAGTTGCGTGTCCCCAGCCCGGTACCACCAGTGCCGGCACCACGCACCAGGCCTACAGTGCGCCTCGCCAGTCCAGAGCGTCCGGCGACAGTACCCAGTCCAGAGCGTCCGGCGACAGTACCCAGTCCAGAGCGTCCGACGACAGTACCCAGTCCAGAGCGTCCGGCGACAGTACCCAGTCCAGAGCGTCCAGCGACGGGCCACAGACCGGAACCTCCAACGACGGGCCACAGACCGGAACCTGCAACGACGGGCCACAGACCGGAACCTGCAACGACGGGCCACAGTCCGGAACCTCCCACGACGGTCCCCAGCCCGGGGTCCCCAGCCCTCAGTGTAAAGAAGGGGGGCGGCGTCCAGAACCTAAGCCGCCACCAAAGTTAGATGCAACCCAGACCCTCCCATATAGGTTTAGGTTTGCAGCCGGGAGTCCGCACCTTTGGGGGGGGGACTGTCACGCCCTGACCTTACTGATCTTAGTTTTCTTTATTATTTTGGTTAGGTCAGGGTGTGACGAGGATGATATACAGTGGGGCAAAAAATTATTTAGTCAACCACTAATTGTGCAAGTTCTCCCACATAAAAAGAGAGGCCTGAAGAATTTTCATCATAGGTACACTATGACAGACAAAATGTGAAAAAAATACATAAAATCACATTGTAGGATTTTTTATGAATTTATTTGCAAATTATGGTGGAAAATAACTATTTGGTCACCTACAAACTAGCAAGATTTCTGGCTCTCCCAGACCTGTTTTTAAGAGGCTCCTCTGTCCTCCACTCGTTACCTGTATTAATGGCACCTGTTTGAACTTGTTATCAGTATAAAAGACACATGTCCACAACCTCAAACAGTCACACTCCAAACTCCACTATGGCCAAGACCAAAGAGCTGTCAAAGGACACCAGTGTCACCTACTGTCAAGAGGGTTCACAACTATTTTGCATAAAAATTCAAGATAGTTGGGAACAGATTGTCGAAGTCTCAACACCATCCCATAGGATTTATGAACTGATATACAAAACAACATTTGACGCATCAATCAGTGCTTTTCAATTGAAGATATTATAGAACATTTGCACCACAAACGTAATGCTCAGTATATGGTGCAATCAACTGTCATCTCTGTGCAGACCTCCACGCAGAAACAGAATCAAAAGCGCATCTATTTTGGTACTGTCAGTCTGTGGCTTGTTTTTGGAGTCAGGTCCAGGAATGGTTGTTATGTCGTAATATCAGGTCGCATCTGGACCTGCAAACTGTAATGTTGGGGGATTTGAAGGACCACAGTCCTTCAATAGGAAATATCATGTTTTTTTGGTGTGGCAATTTTGGCAGAAATGTTGCAGATTGGGAGGTTCAAGTCCCTAGTGAGACAACATGATAGAATGGAGGGATGTATTTGAAGAGGAAAGGGTAGAATGATTATTTACTGGGAAAGATGGGTTGATATGTGGCTGTGTGAAGGTATGACTGAATGAATGTGGGAATGAATGCATATACAAAGTATATGGTCCTCCAATCAGGGGTGAGGGTGGGAATGTGATTATTGTATGTTTTGTGTTTAGTTATTTATATTTAGTGTTTTGGTTTCACGCTGTGAGCACTGTGTGTGCTGGTCCTGGTGGCGCCCTGACGGCAGTATGGGTCAGGTGGGGACAAGGCACCCACTGACCAGAGCACCCAATGAGGGGAGCGGCCATTCGTATTGTCTTAGTATTGTATTGTTGTTTTAATTAAAATGATATACATATATATATATATATATATATATATATATATATATATATATACAGTATATATAATTTTCCATCCACTCATGTTATTCTCTATGACATAATTGTCAGCTCATTGTAACATATGAAGTTCATTCTAAAATACAGAAGTAGGTCATTTCTTTCCCAGGAAACTGCACTCTGTGCACATTTGTATTGCTGCCCAGGACAAACACCATGTTCAACTATTCTTGGCCTACAATTTAAACCACAATTAGTTAATTAAATGAGGTGTTAGTGATGGCTGGAACAATACAATTACATTTATCCATATTCTTTATCTCTTAAATTTGCTGACTTCAAATAGTTATCTTAACATTGCTTCTTTTTTGGTGTACCATCTCACAATCTTGCAGGCAAAGAAATACCCAATCACTTGGCAGAGTATGGATGAGGATGCCCTTAAAAGACTGGGGAAGAGTTGGTGCATTGCGCCACAGTACAGGCAGACATGTATAGGGAAGATGTGGGATCTACGTTGATCAGGGTATCAATCTTTGGGACCGATCCCTTCTCATCTGAAGTAAACAGTATTTATGTTGCAATAGTTTGTGTCGGGGGGCTAGGGTCAGTTTGTTATATCTGGAGTACTTCTCCTGTCTTATCTGGTGTCCTGTGTGAATTTAAGTATGCTCTCTCTAATTCTCTTTCTCTCTCTCGGAGGACCTGAGCCCTCGGACCATGCCTCAGGACTACCTGGCATGATGACTCCTTGCTGTCCCCAGTCCACCTGGCCGTGTTGCTGCTCCAGTTTCAACTGTTCTGCCTGCGGCTATGGAATTCTGACGTGTTCACCGGACGTGCTACCTGTCCCAGACCTATTATTTGACCATGCTGGTTATTTATTAACATTTGAACATCAATCAACGGTGTGTGTGTGTGTGTGTGGGGGGGGGGGGGGGGGGGGGGTCATCAAAACAAGGTTCATAGGACAGACGAGCATATCGGTACACTTCTGTGAGAGAGAGAGAGAGAGAGAGAGAGAGAGAGAGAGACTGCAAACTGTATTGTTGGGGGATTTGAAGGACCACAGTCATTCAATAAGAAATATAATTGTGCTCTTGGGTAAAGTGTTTATTTTGGGGGCAATTGCAGCAGAAATGTTGCAAATGGGGAGGTTCAAGTCCCTAGTGAGACACATTGGTAGAATGGAGGGATATATTGGGATACAGTATATTGGAGGGAAATGGTAGAATGATGATTTACTGGGAAAGATGGGTTGCTAGTGGTTGTCTGAAGGTTTGACTGAATAAATGTGGGAATACATGCATACACAAATACACAGTATAACTGCTTGAGGTCCTCCAATCGGGTGTGAGGGTGGGAATGTGATTATTGTATGTTTTGTGTTTAGTTATTTATGTCTTGTGTTTTGGTTTCACACTGTGTGTGCTGGTCCTGGTGGCACCCTGCCAGCGTCTATGGGCGGGTGGGGACAAGCGTACCCAATGACCAGAGCACCCACAGTGGAGTGGCCATTCGTATTGTCTTTATATTGCATTGTATTATATTGTTGTCATTTTAATTTAAACTATATACAGTTTAAATATATACATTTCAGTCCACTCATGTTATTCTCTATCACACACAATTGTCGGCTCAATGTAACATATGAAGTTCATTCTAAAATACAGACGTTGGTGATTTCTGTCCCAGGAAACTGTACTCCGTGCACATTTGTATTGCTGCCCAGGACAAACACAATGTTCAACTATTCTTGGCCTACAATTTAAACCACAATTAGTTAAATTAGGTGTTAGTGACATCTGGAACAAAAATATGACATTTGTCCATATTCTTTATCTCTTAAATTTGCTGACTTCAAATAGTTATCTTAACATTGCTTCTTTTTTGGTGTACCATCTCACAATCTCGCAGGCAAAGGAATACCCAATCACTTGGCAGAGTATGGATGAGGATGCCCTTAAAAGACTGGGGAAGAGCTGGTGCCTTGCGCCACAGTACAGGCAGACATGTATAGGGAAGATGTGGGATCTACATTGACCAGGGTATAAATCTTTAGGAGTGATCCCTTCTCATCTGAAGAAAGCAGCAAGTGCTGAGCAGCACTTTGCTCAGCAGTATCCTGACATGTCAGTACAATTTGATAATGCACAAAACTTCAAAGATGGTCCTCTTCATCTTGTAAACGCAACAGAGAGATCTGCTGCTTGTTAGTGCTCCTTAGCGTTTTATGAGTAATCGCACCTCTCTGATTCAGAGGGGTTGGGTTAAATGCAGAAGACACTGTCACGCCCTGACCTTAGTATTCTTACTTTTCTTTATTACTTTGGTTAGGTCAGGGTGTGACGAGGGTGATATATGTGTTTTTACCTGTCTAGGGTTTTTGTATGTTTATGGGGTTGATTCTAGTCTAGGTGTTTTTATGTCTATGATTGCCTAGATTGGTTCTCAATCAGAGGCAGCTGTTTATCGTTGTCTCTGATTGGGGATCCTATTTAGGTAGCCATATTCCTTGGGTATTTCGTCGGTTATTGTCTATGTATAGGGGCCTGTGTCAGCACCAGTGTTTATAGCTTCACATTAGTTTTGTTAGTTTAAGTGTTCTTTGTTTAATAAAGAGTATTCTCATCACGCTGCGCCTTGGTCTCCTCGTTACAACGAACGTGACAGAATACCCCAACAAAAAAGGACCAAGCAGCGTGAAAAGGAGGAGCAGCGTATGATGGAGCAGACAGCACGGACATGGGACGAAATACTGGACGGTAAAGGATCCTGGACGTGGGAGGAGATACTGGCAGGAGAGGATCGCCTACCATGGGGGCAAGTGGAGATAGCACTGGAGGAACGGCGACGATATAAGGGAACACGGCTAGCACGGAAGCCCGAGAGGCAGCCCCAAGATTTGTTTTGGGGGGAAGCACACGAGGAGATTGGCTGAGTCAGGTAGGAGACCTAAGCCATCTCCTCGTGCTTACCGTGGGGAGCGTGAAACTGATCAGGCACAGTGTTATGCAGAGATGAGCATGGTGTCTCCAGTGCGCTATTCTAGCTCTGTGCGTTCTATTCCAGCTCCTCGCATTGGCCGGGCTAGAATGGGCATCCAGCCAGGAAGGAAGGTGCCGGCTTAGCGCTCCTGGTCTCCAGTATACCTCCTTGGACCAGGATATCCTGCGCCGGCTCTGCGTACTGTTTCTCCGGTGAGTCTGCACAGCCCAGTGCGTCCTGTGCCAGTGCCCTGCATTTGCAGGGCGAAAATAAACATCCAGCCAGGACGGGTTGTGTCAGCTCTACACTCCAGACCTCCAGTGCGCCTCCACAGTCCAGTGCGTCCTGTGCCTGATCCCCGCACTTGCCCTGAGGTGCATGTCCCCAGCCCAGTACCACCAGTGCCAACACCACGCACCAGGCTTCCTGTGTGTCTCCAGAGCCCAGTACGCCCTGTTCCTCCTCCCTGCACTCGCCCTGAGGTGCGTGTCCCCAGCCCGGTACCACCAGTGCCGGCACCACGCACCAGGCCTCCAGTGCGCCTCCAGTGTCCAGTACTCCCGGTTCCTGCTCCTCGCACTCGCCATGAGTTGCGTGTCCCCAGCCCGGTACCACCAGTGCCGGCACCACGCACCAGGCCTACAGTGCGCCTCGCCAGTCCAGAGCGTCCGGCGACAGTACCCAGTCCAGAGCATCCGACGACAGTACCCAGTCCAGAGCGTCCGGCGACAGTACCCAGTCCAGAGCGTCCAGCGACGGGCCACAGACCGGAACCTCCAACGACGGGCCACAGACCGGAACCTGCAACGACGGGCCACAGACCGGAACCTGCAACGACGGGCCACAGACCGGAACCTGCAACGACGGGCCACAGTCCGGAACCTCCCACGACGGTCCCCAGCCCGGGGTCCCCAGCCCTCAGTGTAAAGAAGGGGGGCGGCGTCCAGAACCTAAGCCGCCACCAAAGTTAGATGCCCACCCAGACCCTCCCATATAGGTTTAGGTTTGCAGCCGGGAGTCCGCACCTTTGGGGGGGGTACTGTCACGCCCTGACCTTACTGATCTTAGTTTTCTTTATTATTTTGGTTAGGTCAGGGTGTGACGAGGATGATATACAGTGGGGCAAAAAATGATTTAGTCACCCACTAATTGTGCAAGTTCTCCCACATAAAGAGAGTCCTGAAGAATTTTCATCATAGGTACACAATGACAGACAAAATTTGAAAAAAATCCATAAAATCACATTGTAGGATTTTTTATGAATTTATTTGCAAATTATGGTGGAAAATAACTATTTGGTCACCTACAAACTAGCAAGATTTCTGGCTCTCACAGACCTTCTTTAAGAGGCTCCTCTGTCCTCCACTCGTTACCTGTATTAATGGCATCTGTTTGAACTTGTTATCAGTATAAGAGACACCTGTCCACAACCTCAAACAGTCACACTCCAAACTCCACTGTGGCCAAGACCAAAGAGCTGTCAAAGGACACCAGAAACAAAATTGTAGACCTGCACCAGGCTGGGAAGACTGAATCTGCAATAGGTAAGCAGCTTGGTTTGAAGAAATCAACTGTGGGAGCAATTATTAGGAAATGGAAGACATACAAGACCACTGATAATCTCCCTCGATCTGGGGCTCCATGCAAGATCTCACCCCGTGGGGTCAAAATGATCACAAGAACGGTGAGCAAAAATCCCAGAACCACAAGTTGGGACCTAGTGAATGACCTGCAGAGAGCTGGGACCAAAGTAACAAAGCCTACCATCAGTAACACACTACGCCGCCAGGGACTCAAATTCTGCAGTGCCAGACGTGTCCCCCTGCTTAAGCCAGTATATGTCCAGGCCCGTTTGAAGTTTGCTAGAGAGCATTTGGATGATCCAGAAGCAGATTGGGAGAATGTCATATGGTCAGATACAACCAAAATATAACTTTTTGGTAAAAACTCAACTCGTCGTGTTTGGAGGACAAAGAATGCTGAGTTGCATCCAAAGAACACCATACCTACTGTGAAGCATGGGGGTGGAAACATCATACTTTGTGGCTGTTTTTCTGCAAAGGGACCAGGACGACTGATCCGTGTAAAGGAAAGAATGAATGGGGCCATATATCGTGAGATTTTGAGTGAAAACCTCCTTCCATCAGCAAGGGCATTGAAGATGAAACGTGGCTGGGTCTTTCAGCATGACAATGATCCCAAACACATCGCCCGGGCAACGAAGGAGTGGCTTCGTAAAAAGCGTTTCAAGGTCCTGGAGTGGCCTAGCCAGTCTCCAGATCTCAACCCCATAGAAAATCTTTGGAGGGAGTTGAAAGTCTGTGTTGCCCAGCAACAGCCCCAAAACATCACTGCTCTAGAGGAGATCTGCATGGAGGAATGGGTCAAAATACCAGCAACAGTGTGTGAAAACCTTGTGAAGACTTACAGAAAACGTTTAACCTCTGTCATTGCCAACAAAGGGTATATAACAAAGTATTGAGATAAACTTTTGTTATTGACCAAATACTTATTTTCCACCATAATTTGCAAATAAATTCATTAAAAATCCTACAATGTGATTTTCTGGAGACTGGCTCCATTTTGTCGGTCATAGTTAAAGTGTACCTATGATGAAAATTACAGGCCTCTCTCATCTTTTTAAGTGGGAGAACTTGTACAATTGGTGGCTGATTAAATACTTTTTTGCCCCACTGTACACCTTAGCCAAATACATTTCAAATCGGTTTTTCACAATTTCTGACATTTTAATCCTAGTAAAAATTCCCTGTCTAAGGTCAGTCAGGATCACAACTTTATTTTAAGAATGTGAAATGTCAGAATAATAGTAGAGAGAATGATTTATTTCAGCTTTTATTTCTTTCATCACATTCCCAGTGGGTCAGAAGTTTACATAAACTCAATTAGTATATGGTAGAATTGCCTTTAAATTGTTTAACTTGGGTCAAAAGTTTTGGGTAGCCTTCCACAAGCTTCCCACAATAAGTTAGGAGAATTTTGGCCCATTCCTCCTGACAGGGCTGGTGCAACTGAGTCAGATTTGTAGGCCTCCTTGCTCACACACGCTTTTTCAGTTCTGCCCACAAATTTTCCATATAATTGAGGTCAGGGCTTTGTGATGGCCACTCCAATACCTTGACTTTGTTGTCCTTAAGCCATTTTGCCACAACTTTGGAAGTATGCTTGGGGTCATTGTCCATTTGGAAGACCCATTTGCGACCAAGCTTTAACTTCCTGACTGATGTCTTGAGATGTTACTTCAATATATCCACATATTTCTCCGTACTCATGATGCCATCTATTTTGTGAAGCGCACCAGTCCCTCCTGCAGCAAAGCAACTCCACAACATTATGCTGCAACCACCGTGGTTCACGGTTGGGATGGTGTTCTTCGGCTTGCAAGCTTCCCCCTTTTCCTCCAAACATAATGATGGTCATTATGGCCAAACAGTCTCCTTCCTGAGCGGTATGATGGCTGCGTGGTCCCATGGTGTTTATACTTGCGTACTATTGTTTGTACAGATGAACGTGGTACCTTCAGGCATTTGGAAATTGCTCCCAAGGATGAACCAGACTTATTGAGGTCTACATTGTTTTTCTGAGGTCTTGGCTGATTTATTTTGATTTCCCCATGATGTCAAGCAAAGAGGCACTGAGTTTGAAGGTAGGCCTTGAAATACATCCACAGGAATACCACCAATTGACTCAAATTATGTCAATTAGCCTATCAGAAGCTTCTAAAGCCATGACATCATTTTCTGGAATTTTGCAAGCTGTTTAAAGGCACAGTCAACTTAGTGTATGTAAACGTCTGACCCACTGGAATTTTGATACAGTGAATTATAAGTGAAATAATCTGTCTGTAAATGATTGTTGGAAAAATGACTTGTGTCATGCACAAAGTAGATGTCCTAACCGACTTGCCAAAACTATAGTTTGTTAACAAGTGGAGTGGTTGAAAAACCTAAGTGTATGTAAACTTCCGACTTCAACTGTAGGTACGTACTTCAACCGTAGGTACGTGGTTGCAACAGCATGATTTGCCAAGGCAGGATACTGCGAGTGCAGCCCTATCCAGACATCTGGCTGGTATTTTGGCCCATCTGATTAAATTCAATTTTCACAGAACCGCTTGTTGCGATTTCGATGAAGCTCTCTTGTTCAGATATCGGTAAGTGGACTGGAGGCAGGGCATGAAAGGGATAACGAATGCAGTTGTTTGTGTCATCCGTTTCGGGAAATTACCTGCGCAATTGCGCACCTGACTCACTCAGGTGCTTCGCTATATCATATTTGACATTGTCTGTAATGATGGAAAGAACTGTGTGTTGTCCTTGTTAATGCAGACAGAGAAGAGCTCCAACTTCATAATCATAGCCTCAATTTTGCCCCGCACATTGAATATAGTTGCGAAGGTTCCCTGTAATCCTAGATTCAGATTATTCAGGTGAGAAAAAACATCACCCAGATATGCCAGTCGTGTGAGAAACTCGTCATCATGCAAGCGGTCAGACAAATGAAAATTATGGTCAGTAATGAAAACTTTAAGCTTATCTCTCAATTTTTAAAAACTGTTAATACTTTGCCCCTTGATAACCAGCGCACTTCTGCATGTTGTAAAAGTGTTACATGGTCGCTACCCATGTCATTGCATAGTGCAGAACATTCATGAGAGTTCAGGGGCCTTGCTTTAACAAAGTTGACAATTTTCACTGTAGTGTCCAAAACGTCTTTCAAGCTGTCAGGCAGCAAGAGCCTCTCGGTGGATGCTGCAGTGTACCCAAGTGGCGTCGGGAGCAGCATTGTCCCAGCCATATCCGCGGCAGCAGGAAGAAATAAGTCCTCCACAATAGTATGGGGCTTGCCTGTCCTAGCCACTCGGTAGCTCACCATATGAAATGCTTCTAGCCCATTCCTATTAATGGTATCTGTTGCTATACATTTATTACTACTCAAAAGTCTTCTTAATTCTTGCTCAAAAAATTCCTGTGGCTTATTTTTCAAATTGGCATGTTTTGTTTGTAAATGTCTTCGCAGGAGTGAAGGTTTCATTGAGTTGTGAGATAGTACTTTTGCACATATAACACACTGTGGTTGAGGAAAGGCACTACTCCCAATATAAGTGAACCCCAAATCAATGTAATTCTCATCATATTTGCGCCTCTTTAATGGTCCAACGTCCCTGTCTGTTGTTTGGTGCTTTCCCGGGTAAGGGGGCAGTAGCTCTTCGGCTGCATCAGATTCACAACTGTCAATGTCCATGCTGGCTGGGCTAACAACAAATGTAGAATTACTGATGCTAGCATTGGATGTGCTTGTGGAATCAGAACAACTTGTGTTGTCGTCAGGTGTAGTACTGCTGGTAGTAGCAGTACTACCAGTAGAGCTGGAATGTGTCTCTATGGACTTACTTTTTTTAATCATTTATCTATTTTCGAGCAAATGGAATGAGCAACATCTAAGTTTGGCTACATACGGACGGTTAGTGGAATTCCAACGAGAGAGTAATGGTTAATGTGATTGGATGTTAATTATTTAACTAGGCTACCTGTTTTTGACATTGTGTTGTTATTTCGCTGAACACTAGATAATAACATTTTCATTTTTGGCAGTGAAAGGAGGCTACTGATGCGAGAAAAAAAACTCACCCAAATGTATAGCCCTGTTGGAAAATATAAATGGACTGTTTGAAAATGTGAAGATTTTTATATTTTTTATTAAAAATAAAAATGTGAATTTGGCGTACCCCCGACGGCATTGCGCGTACCCCAGTTTGGGAATACCTGGTTTAGCGTGACACATGGGAGTAAACTACGGCTGTACCCTAACCAGGGGCGTGGCCACATTTAGCCACGCCTCTCCGTGTGTATTTATCCAGTTTGTAGCCACTGCTCTCCACGCCTTTCTGTTATTGAGGAACAATTTGTGGATGAGATTAGAAAACAATGGAAATTCATATCCGTCTTCGATGTTTAAATTCGGATTTTGATTGAACGAACAGTATACGGATCCGATCAATAGGTCCAACTACTATTGCTATGTATGTTTCTTTTTTTAAATTATGTACTTTTTATTTTATTTTGTTGCTTAGCCTTGTAGCAGTCAAAATACTGAATTAAAAACGGTGTGTTACTGTAATAATACACACTGATCTCATGTGGATGGTCTTGTCAGCCCTCCTGCCCATCATCACGTACCAACTCCGTGCAGGAGTGGACATCACTAATCCTGTGGAATCCGTTAGCAGGCACACACAGTTCATACAATGGGCATGGCAGTTATTGCGTTTTGAGGTGAGTGACAAGTCATTGTGACTACTTTATGGTGTGATTTATAAAACAACAGTTGGTAGCTATTTTTCTGAAGGTTTGCGCGCGGTAATTCAGTGCGTTTTTAGACCGCCGGGGCATAATAGTTAGCCATAGTGTTAAGTAGTTATGTTTTAAGCTTCTACGGGAATAAATACTTTTTAAAGGCCGTCGATATCAATCATGTGAATGTAAAGATACGATGAAGCCAACTAGCTAGTTTGTTGCTAATGCGCGAGACCATATGCCATAGGCTTGAGAATAACGTTAGCCAGCTAAAGTAGCTAGGTTCCAAAAGATGCCATATGGGCTCGCGTTAAACCTAGCATTGATTAGTGTTTTCTTCTTCAAAATTGGATTAACTAACGTCGGTCAGTGTAGTTTACTGGCATAAACAACGTCATATATTTTTGGCGGTATTGGTTATAATTTTCACTATCCCGATGGCTGCTTTGCAATAATGTGTCTGTGTGGTAACTTTGCAGTTTGACGTCGAGACTCGAGGACGGTTACATGCACACAACAATAGTTCGGACATATAAAGTTTGCATGTGAAAACGATTTCTAAAACGTATACTTCCCGTTAGCTCGAGCTACCGGTGCTGGCACATGCGCATATCAATTACAGTGCTTGAACGCCAATTAAGCGTTAACGTGCCCTAATAATTCCAAAATTTGCTTAGAAAACCCGGTGTTTTAATCGGTGTATGCTTACTTCGATTTTGACGTTACGCCGATTTAAGATGGTCATGTAAACACTTAACGCCATACTCGGCCTTCTCCTATAATCTGTTGAATATCAAATTATTAGTGTTAATGAATGTATGAGCGCATGTTTATTTTGATTGGCGATTTTCTGCTTTATTTTTTTAAATCCCATCATGTAGCCTGATTTCAAATGTGTCCATGTAACGTTAAACAGGATTATTAGCAAAATCATTATTCCGGCAAAACATGTATACGTTTTAAACTAACTATTATATTAATCTGATGATCCACAATAATCGTACTATTGTGTAAATATAACCGTACTTGGTGAGGTGAGGCAAGGTAACTCGCGTGAACTAACGTTATGGAATCACTTTCTATACTGAACAAAAATATAAACACAACATGTAAAGTGTTTCATGAGCTGAAATAAAGGATTCCGTAAATGTTCCATACAAACAAAACGCTTATTTCTCTAAAATGTTGTGAACAAATTTGTTTACGTCCCTGTCAGTGAGCATTTATCCTGATTTTTAAACAGCATGATCATTACACAAGTGCACCTTGTGCTGGGGACAATAAAAGGCCTCTGTGCAGTTTTGTCCCACAACACAATGCCACTGACGTCTCAAGTTTTGAGAGGGTGTGCAATTGCCATGCTGACTGTAGGAATGTCCACCAGAGCTGTTGCCAGATAATTTAATGTTTGTTTCTCTAACGTAAGCCACCTCCAACATCGTTTTAGATAATTTGTCAGTACGTCCAACCGACCTCACAACCGCAGACCACGTGTAACCACGCCAGGCCAGGACCTCCACATCCAGATCCTTCACCTGTGGTTGCTTAGGTTTCTTTCTGTCTGGGAAGACTGAATCTGCAATAGGTAAGCAGCTTGGTTTGAAGAAATCAACTGTGGGAGCAATTATTAGGAAATGGAAGACATACAAGACCACTGATAATCTCCCTCGATCTGGGGCTCCACGCAAGATCTCACCCCGTGGGGTCAAAATGATCACAACTACGGTGAGCAAAAATCCCAGAACCACACGGGGGGACCTAGTGAATGACCTGCAGAGAGCTGGGACCAAAGTAACAAAGCCTACCATCAGTAACACACTACGCTGCCAGGGACTCAAATTATGCAGTGCCAGACGTGTCCCCCTGCTTAAGCCAGTTCATGTCCAGGCCCGTCTGAAGTTTGCTAGAGAGCATTTGGATGATCCAGAAGAAGATTGGGAGAATGTCATATGGTCAGATGAAACCAAAATATAACTTTTTGGTAAAAACTCTACTCGTTGTGTTTGGAGGACAAAGAATGCTGAGTTGCATCCAAAGAGCACCATACTTACTGTGAAGCATGGGGGTGGAAACATCATGCTTTGGGGCTGTTTTTCTGCAAAGGGACAAGGACGACTGATCCGTGTAAAGGAAAGAATGAATGGGGCCATATATCGTGAGATTTTGAGTGAAAACCTCCTTCCATCAGCAAGGGCATTGAAGATGAAACGTGACTGGGTCTTTCAGCATGACAACGATCCCAAACACACCGCCCGGGCAACGAAGGAGTGGCTTCGTAAGAAGCATTTCAAGGTCCTGGAGTGGCCTAGCCAGTCTCCAGATCTCAACCCCATAGAAAATCTTTGGAGGGAGTTGAAAGTCCATGTTGCCCAGCAACAGCCTCAAAACATCACTGCTCTAGAGGAGATCTGCATGGAGGAATGGGTCAAAATACCAGCAACAGTGTGTGAAAACCTTGTGAAGACTTACAGAAAACGTTTGACCTCTGTCATTGCCAACAAAGGGTATATAACAAAGTATTGAGAAACTTTTTTGTTATTGACCAAATACTTATTTTCCACCATAATTTGCAAATTCATTCATTTTATTCATTAAAAATCCTACAATGTGATTTTCTGGATTTTTTTTTTTTCTTCTCATTTTGTCTGTCATAGTTGAAGTGTACCTATGAGGAAAATTACAGGCCTCTCTCATCTTTTTAAGTGGGAGAACTTGCACAATTGGTGGCTGACTAAATACTTTTTTGCCCCACTGTACATATATCTATTGCATCTTGTCTATGCCGCTCATCCATATATTTATATGTATACATTCTTATTCCATTCCTTTTCTTAGATTTGTGTGTTAGGTAGTTGTTGTGGAATTGTTAGATATTACTTCGCTGTCGGAACTAGAAGCACAAGCATTTCGCTACACTCCCAATAACATCTGCTGACCATGTGTATGTGACCAATAAAACACATTTTGAAAACAAAAATAAACTACAGGAATGGTGGAAGTTTAATGTGAAAGGCTCAGCGACATTAGGATTTTTAAAGTCCACCCAGTTTAACCCATTTTAAGGAAATCCACAATTAGTTGGCTAGTAGCTCACTGGCCAGGTAGTAGCCACTATCTACATTTTAATAATTTAATTAGCCTCCTAAATGCAGTGGTCAGTGGCTAAACTAACTATGAGTTGAACATATTTAACCTAGTTCGTTTTCATACATTGTTGCCATCATGTCTAACCAGGTGGCTATTTTAGGCTATTTTAGTTTGGCGTCCACTATTAGCTAACTGTTAACTAGCGAGATGGCTTCTGCCTGGCCCATGTGAGCCAGCATGCTACAATTCAATCAGTAGCTATCCTTCTAAATGTGGTGATCACTGGATAAACTAGCTATGAGTCTAACATTTTTGTGAAAACGAACTAGTAGACAGTTGTTGCCCATGGTGGAATCATATCTAACCAGCTGGCTCCTATGTGACATGTCTACTATGTGCCCATGAGCTCCTGAGTCTAGACAGTCTAGCTAGCGTTGCTAGCTGAGCTGTTTAATAATAAAACGTCTGTGGTGACTCAAACCCTGTAGCTAGCTAACAAGCCCTCCTCGGCGACAATGTTATTGGGGTGCGGGAATATTAGATAACTGTCATTGAAGTTGGTCGTTACTACTGGTTTTAGGGTTGTCACTTGTCAACCAAGTTTTAGATAAGAGGGGAGAGAGATTGTCCGCCATTGTTTTGGTAAGGGCTCAAAGTGATGTCACGCCTTCAAATAAGGCTCAACTAATCACCCGATGGATAAGAATTACTTTGGATCTGGTTATCCTATGAAAGGAAGTTCCGCGTGCGGGTAGGCTTGTCTACATGATGAGAATATTTGTATTTTTTGTCGAACTGCAGTCAAGCACCGATCATCATGTCACCAGAATAAGGCCCAGGATATGTATTGGAAAGCGGCATCAAGCGCATCACCGTGCATTGTCGCCACCCTGTGAAGTTCAAAAAGATCCAACCATGTTGAACGAACAAATGATCTGTCGGCATTTTATAAAATTGTACCGAAACTTCCTGTTTCCATCACAGCTGTCACAATTTATTTTTATTCAGTACGACTTTACTCGCATAAAAACTGGGTGGAACGTGTTTATATAAAGTAATTGAACTTCAGCTTGGTTCCGATAAAATGGATACTGCTGTAGTTGAAATGATTAATAATTATATTGACTGCCTTTATCATAGGAGAAGGAGATTGGTGGCAATGTAGCTAATAACATAGTATGATTTCTATATGAAGTTAGAGGAAATTCTTAATTCATGCATTGATGCCCTTTATTCCCAGTCTCAGTCCATACTGATAGAAGAATGCTGAAATTTGAAAACCTCAGTCTTTATTGTCTGTTTTACAGTTACTGTTTACCTTCACCTTTGATTGCTCCTGCATTTGGCTGGTTTCCACCTCCTATCTCTACAGCCGTGTTTGCCTCAAATGCCTCTCTGGCCAATTCCACCAAGCAAACACTCACTCTTTCACTGCCTTTGACTGAGGAAGAGGTGACGACTCACTGAATGGGAGCTAGTGCTGGACAGTCAGACCTTGGGATACAACAGGAACAGAGCAGCAATGCACCGATGGCCAACCCTCCACCGCATTTGCTGTGAGGTTAGAGAAGTGAGGAGGAGAACGTGAACTGTACTAGATGCCATGATGGAGGACGACCAGCCCAAGTCGAAGCCACCTACATCTTCTCCCTTGCTGGACCTAGAACACAGTGACGGAGCCTCGCCAGTAACGAACCATGCAGAGGTATAGTATATCTAGTGCTTTAGCCAAACTGCAAATAGATAGCCTTTACATCAGTTAATGATACTGAGTCACTGAATCTATGAGAAATGGCTGACCGGAAGCTTTGGCATAATACCAGTTCCGTTCCATACATTGATCTAGAATCAGTTTTGAAGGCATTAGTTTACATTTCCTATTGGCAGTGTACTGTGCACTCTTATTTGGCTTTATGCATTGATGGCGTCAATTATTTATGGGAAAAGAAAAGTAAAATCATTGCTGACGTTTTGTTAGGTCATTTGAAACATACCTCGAGATGTACCCTACCAGCAGATTTTCGCCAGCCTCTTTATTTCACAGAGTGTGGTATAAGTTGAAACAACAGCCTTTTTCATGACACTAACTGTTCTCATTGTGGCACACTCTTTGTAGTAAAAGTCTGTATCTACTCTTTATGATAAGCATGAGAACTATTACTTACTGGGAACACAGTAGTGTTTTGTTAGTATGACTAACCTCTTTGTCAACAATGAAGAACCACTTAACATAGGTGTGTCAAAGAAATGGAGGCAAAAAAGCCAGTAGCGTTGGCATTTGCTCCAATACTTCTTATTAGAGGTCGACCGATTAATCGGAATGGCCGATTTAATTCGGGCCGATTTCAAGTTTTCATAAGAATCGGAAATCGGTATTTTTGGACACCAATTTGGCAGATTTATTTATTTTTTTTCACTTTTATTTAATCTTTATTTAACTAGGCAAGTCAGTTAAGAACACATTCTTATTTTCAATGATGGTCTAGGAACGGTGGGTTAACTGCCTCGTTCAGGGGCAGAATGACAGATTTTTACCTTGTCAGCTCGGGGGATTCAATATTGCAACGTTGCGGTTAACTAGTCCAACGCTCTAACCACCTGCCTTTCATTGCACTCCACTGGGAGACTGCCTGTTACGCGAATGCAGTAAGCCAAGGTAAGTTACTAGCTAGCATTAAACTTATCTTATAAAAAACAATCAATCAATCATAATCACTAGTTAACTACACATGGTTGATGATATTATTAGTTTATCTAGCGTGTCCTGCGTTGCATATAATCGATGTGGTGCGTATCGTTGTTCCAATATGTACCTAACCATAAACATCAATGCCTTTCTTAAAATCAATACACAGAAGTATATATTTTTAAACCTGCATATTTAGCTGAAAGAAATCCAGGTTAGCAGGCAATATTAACCAGGTGAAATTGTGTCACTTCTCTTGCGTTCATTGCACGCAGAGTCAGGGTATATGCAACAGTTTGGGCCGCCTAATTTGCCAGAATTTTACGTAATTATGACATAACATTGAAGGTTGTGCAATGTAACAGGAATATTTAGACTTGTGGATGCCACCCGTTAGATAAAATACGGAACGGTTCCGTATTTCACTGAAAAAATAAACGTCTTGTTTTCGAGATGATAGGTCATTAATATGCTCAAATCCAGAAACTAAGGTTCGTATTTCTGTGTGTTATCATGTTATAACTAAGTCTATGATTTGATAGAGCAGTCGGACTGAGCGATGGTATGCACCAGCAGGCTCGTAAGCATTCATTCAAACAGCACTTTCATGCGTTTGCCAGCAGCTGTTTATGACTTCAAGCCTATCAACTCCCAATATTAGGCTGGTGTAACCAATGTGAAATGGCTAGCTAGTTAGCGGGGTGCGCGCTAATAGCGTTTCAAACGTCACCCGCTCTGAGACTTGGAGTAGTTGTTCCCCTTGCTCTGCAAGGGCCGCGGCTTTTGTGGAGCGATTGGTAACGCTGCTTCGAGGGTGGCTGTTGTCAATGTGTTCCTGGTTCGAGCCCAGGTAGGTGCGAGGAGAGGGGCGGAAGCTATACTGTTACACTGGCAATACTAAAGTGCATATAAGAACATCCAATAGTCAAAGGTTAATGAAATACAAATGGTATAGACAGAAATAGTCCTATAATAACTACAACTTAAAACTTCTTACCTGGGAATATTGAAGACTCATGTTAAAAGGAACCACCAGCTTTCATATGTTCTCATGTTCTGAGCAAGGAACTTAAACGTTAGCTTTCTTAAATGGCACATATTGCACTTTTACTTTCTTCTCCCACACTTTGTTTTTGCATTATTTAAACCAAATTGAACATGTTTCATTATATATTTGAGGCTAAATTGAATTTATTGATGTATTATATTAAGTTAAAATAAGTGTTCATTCAGTATTGTTGTAATTGTCATTATTACAAATACATTTAAAAAATCGTCCGATTTAATCCGTATCAGCGTCCTCCAATAATCATTATCGGTATCGGCGTTGAAAAATCATAATCGGTCGACCTCTACTGTAACGGCTTTCTTCTATCTCCTCCTCGGACGAGGAGGTGTAGCAAGGATCGGACCAAAATGCGGCATGTAGATTGCAATCCATGTTTATTAAACTGAAGCAACATGAATCTAAATACAAACACTACAAAACAATAAACGTAACGAAAACCGAAACAGCCTAATACTCGTGCACATAAACACGGACATCAGGACACTAAGGACAATCACCCACGAAACACCCAAAGAATATGGCTGCCTAAATATGGTTCCCAATCAGAGACAACGATAAACACCTGCCTCTGATTGAGAACCACTTCAGAGCCATAGACTTCACTAGAACACCCCACTAAGCTACAAACCCAACACACCACATACAAAAACCCATGCCACACCCTGGCCTGACCAAATAAATGAAAATAAACACAAAATACTTCGACCAGGGCGTGACAGAACCCCCCCCCCCCCCCCCCAAGGTGCGGACTCCCGGACGCACACCAAAAACCATAGGGGAGGGTCCGGGTGGGCGTCTGTCCATGGTGGTGGCGCGGGACGTGGACCCCACTCTATCAAAGTCTTAGTCCCTCCTCCTCGCGTCCCTGGATAGTCCACCCTCGCCGCCGACCATGGCCTAGTAGTCCTCACCCAGAACCCCACTGGACTGAGGGGCAGCTCGGGACTGAGGGGCAGCTCGGGACTGAGGGGCAGCTCGGGACTGAGGGGCAGCTCGGCACTGAGGGGCAGCTCGGCACTGAGAGGAAGCTCGGCACAGAGGAAGCTCAGCACTGAGAGGAAGCTCAGGCAGGTAGTTGGATCCGGCAGATCCTGGCTGGCTGGTGGTTCTGGCAGATCCTGGCTGACTGGCGGATCCGGAAGAGTCTGGCTGACTGGCGGATCCGGAAGAGTCTGGCTGACTGGCGGATCCGGAAGAGTCTGGCTGACTGGCGGATCCGGAAGAGTCTGGCTGACTGGCGGATCCGGAAGAGTCTGGCTGACTGGCGGATCCGGAAGAGTCTGGCTGACTGGCGGATCCGGAAGAGTCTGGCTGACTGGCGGATCCGGAAGAGTCTGGCTGACTGGCGGATCCGGAAGAGTCTGGCTGACTGGCAGATCCGGAAGAGTCTGGCTGACTGGCGGATCCGGAAGAGTCTGGCTGACTGGCGGATCCGGAAGAGTCTGGCTGACTGGCTGCTCCATGCTGACTGGCGGCTCTAGCTGCTCCATGCTGACTGGCGGCTCTAGCTGCTCCATGCAGACTGGCGGCTCTGGCTGCTCCATGCAGACTGGCGGCTCTGGCTGCTCCATGCAGACTGGCGGCTCTGGCTGCTCCATGCAGACTGGCGGCTCTGGCTGCTCCATGCAGACTGGCGGCTCTGGCTGCTCCATGCAGACTGGCGGCTCTGGCTGCTCCATGCAGACTGGCGGCTCTGGCTGCTCCATGCAGACTGGCGGCTCTGGCTGCTCCATGCAGACTGGCGGCTCTAGCGGCTCCTTGCAGACTGGCAGCTCTATGCAGACTGGCAGCTCCTTGCAGACTGGCAGTTCTGAACAGGCAGGAGACTCAGGCAGCGCTGGAGAGGAGGAAGGCTCTAACTGCGCTGAACAGGCGGGAGACTCCGGCAGCGCTGGAGAGGAGGAAGGCTCAGGCAGCACTGGACAGGCGAGGCGCACTGTAGGCCTGATGCGTGGTGCTGGCACTGGTGGTACTGGGCCGAGAACACGCACAGGAAGCCTGGTGCGGGGAGCTGCCACCGGAGGGCTGATACGTGGAGATGGTACTGGGTAGACCGGACCGTGCAGGCGCACTGGAGCTCTTGAGCACCGAGCCTGCCCAACCTTACCTGGTTGAATGCTCTCGGTCGCCCTGCCAGTGCGGCGAGGTTGAATAGCCCGCACTGGGCTATGCAGGCGAACCGGAGACACCGAGCGCAAGGCTGGTGCCATGTAAGCCGGCCCAAGGAGACGCACTGGGGACCAGATGCGTAGAGCCGACTTCATGGCACTTGGCTCGATGCTCACTCTAGCCCGGCCGATACGCGGAGCTGGAATGTACCGCACCGGGCTATGCACCCGCACTGGAGACACCGTGCGCACCACAGCATAACACGGTGCCTGCCCGGTCTCTCTAGCCCCCCGGTAAGCACAGGGAGTTTGCGCAGGTCTCCTACCTGGCGTAGCCATACTCCCTGTTAGCCCCCCCAAGACATTTTTGGGGCTGACTCTCGGGCTTCCATCCGCGTCGCCGTGCTGCCTCCTCATACCAGCGCCTCTCCGCTTTCGCCGCCTCCAGTTCTTCTTTGGGGCGGCGATATTCTCCTGGCTGAGCCCAGGGTCCTCTTCCGTCAAGGATCTCCTCCCAAGTCCAGAATCCCTTATTTAGTATCTCCTGCTGCCGCTGTTGCTTCTCCTGCTGCTCCTGCCTGTTGACACGCCGCTTGGTCTTGGTCCTGTTGTGGTGGGTGATTCTGTAACGGCTTTCTTCTATCTCCTCCTCGGACGAGGAGGTGTAGCAAGGATCGGACCAAAATGCGGCGTGTAGATTGCGATCCATGTTTATTAAACTGAAGCAACACAAATCTAAATACAAACACTACAAAACAATAAACGTAACGAAAACCGAAACAGCCTAATACTCGTGCTACGGACATCACATCTCAGTGCAAGAGGCGCCACTACAGTCCCTGTTTCGATTCCAGGCTGTATCACAACCTGCCATGATTAGGAGTCCCATAGAGCAGCGCACAATTGGCCCAGCGTCGTCTGAGTTTGGCTTGTGTTGGCCGTCATTGTAAATAAGAATTTGTTCTCAACTGACTTGCCTAGTTAAATAAAGGTTACACATACACTATACATTGCTTGATTTGTTACATAAACTGAAATTAAGCGATCTATTCAAATTTTAGCAACCTGGAAATGGAGGAGCTATTTCTACGTGTTGTACCTTTTTAACGGGGATCAGAGTACGATGGAGTCGTAAGGATGCTTTTTGGAAGCAAGTTTTGGAAAAACATTGAAGTGACCCTTCTTGTCTCTTTGGCAAAATAATAAACAAATATCCAATAGGGTGTTACTTTTTCAGAGGATTTTATTGAAATGTCATTTTTGTAGTAAGAAAGTTGAATTAAAAGGTATGGCTACTGACACATTTTCATTTGGAGCTAAGACCCTTTTTCTCTACGTCTCTGCCCCCCTCCCCCGGTTGTTCCTGGGTGTGAACCAGATTCAGGTGGTGGTGAGCCGGAGCTGCACCCCCCAAGTCACGGAGGAGACCTACTTCATCCCCCGTAACCCGGTGGTGGATGCGGGCACCAACACCGACCCCCCGGTCATCTGCTGTGGCAGGCTCCGCCGGGAATGCCCCTGCCCGCCCCGAGGCCTCCTGTCCTCCCTCATCACCAAGGGTGGGCACCAGCATAGAAATAGGCCACTCTAATATTGTGTCTCTATGCTGGTGCCCATAGAAATGGAATTCTACTTCTATGGACACCAGAATAGAGATACAATATTTGCCTAATGAACCTTCACAACGCTACAATGTGCTGATAATGCCATTGTGGTCTGTGTTTTATTTAATTCCGGGCACCAGGGGGGGCTAATGCTACCGTAGAAATGTTACCTTGGTGACATTGCTATGGGATCAGGGGTTGGCATCTTGTAGTGTTTTGTGCTTGGGTGAGTGGAAAATGGAGAGAGCGGGTAATATGTTAGGATGGAGTTTGTAGAACCAGTGTGTGTGTCTGTGTGTGTCAATAAAGGGCACAAAGGTCCTCTAGAATTGCTGATTTTTATCCAGTGCATGCTGTTGAACAGTGCCACAGTTATACCCTGAGGCATTTATATAGCACAAATGGAGTAGATTTACAGCTGGACTAAGGCACCTGTCCCTGATGTACTGAAATATACAACATTTAGGCTTAGTAGTAGACCTTTGAATCCATTATACCTTGAAAATCAAGTACAGCACATTTAATTTTATTTGGCAGGTGAAAGGCAAAAACGAACAAACTGCTAACTGGCCACGTACTGACTTCTGACCTCTCCTCCCTCCCAGTCCTCATTGCGTTAGTGCTGTTTGGCGTGGTGTGGTCCATCACAGAGAAGGAGTGTCTGCCGGGGGGGAACCTGTTCGGCATCACCGTGCTCTTCATCTGTTCCGTCACCGGGGGCAAACTGGTGGGCCTCATACAGCTGCCCAAATTGCCTCCCTTTCCCCCGTTACTGGGTAGGTAATGCGAATGGAGAGTGTGTGTGTGTGTGTATATATATGTGTTTGTGTGTTGTAGGTGAAAGGCTCTGTCTTGTCCGTGACCGCATGTGTATGTGCACTACAACAGGTTATCTTCTGTTACCTCTACCTCATTTCACTTGTTGAGAGTGAGACAATATGGCATCTTCAGGGTGTTGCGTGCCATACATGTTCCTTAGTAACAGTCAGAGACGCCATCTTTTTCTTTGTCTTTGATATGGGAGTGGTGGCCTGGCTGCTGGTAATATATATCTGCTGTTATCGCAGATAGAACACACACACACACGACTACTTACTATAATAAGCCCACATTCAGATTAAACACACCCACTCACTATATTTAGCATGCATGCACTTGCTTGTCCCCTCACTACTGCTCTTTACTATACATGTCAAATGGGACTGTTTCAGCTGCATGTAACATGGTCAAACAGTCTTTTATTATTCTGTCTGGCTTTGCCAACACTGCTACTTCGTGTGTAGTACGTCATACATGTGTTACTACCATACCTAGACAGTGGCGTGAGTTTATATCCCACCTTATTCCATTTCTAACCAAATGAACAACCTTGTTGACTTAGACTGATAGGGAGTGAATTCAAATGTATTTGCATTTCTTAACATAATATAGAGACTTGGTTGAGACACGGCGCAGCTTTGACCAAAGTCTTGATGCCGGTAGCCACATGACAAGTCCTGTAGTTTGCATAGACCCCTATAATAAGACAGTGGCCACTCGTTCAGCCCACAAGTCAGACGTTTAGATTCACAACCTACTCCTCGCTTTCAACAGTCCAGAAAGGAGATTGGAGATAATAAATAGGTTTTGGTGGGTCTTTTGATTTGCCATCTTTGTCGGATAGACACTACACTAACGATCAGAGGCCACTCCCATAGTTCAGTTCAGAAGTAAAGTCCTGATTGTTGGATGTACATCTTTGATAGTTATTGTCTCTCCAACCCCTGTTTTTCTTTTTGTAAACCCAGAGGAACTCTGTTTCCCACAGACAAGAACAGACCTTTTTTGGCCTACGTTGCCTCAAATCCACACAACCCTGGCGTTGGCTAATGCCACTCTCTTACCAACTGAACCACACAGGACCACATTGATCTTTCTGACCTTCAAAAGGCAATTCAATTTCATACAGTAGATTAAAGACTCCAATGTTTGCATTATCCCTACTTGGAAACGTTTTTCCTTTACTCCCAAAAGACTCCTATGCCTAGAAGCTTTTGAAATCTTAAACCAATTGATCTTCAACCTTTTTAAAATTCAGTTCCATAAAAGGTGTATTTCTTGGCATTTGAACCATTGTGAAGATGGGAATAATATCTTAGCCTGAAGTTTTCTGTTTAACTCTTAAAAAAACACGGTTGTCTTCAGAACAACAGAAAGACATTGTCGTCGTCGTCCCCCCCCCCCTTTGCTGTGAGAAAGTCCAAAGAATAACACCATGGTTGTTAATAAAAGTATTACTTTATCATACTATTATATTAAAGTTATCCTTGTTTTCTGTCATTCTCTACAGGTATGCTATTGACGGGCTTCCTGCTGCGTAATATCCCCGTGGTAACGGACGGCGTGTACATCGACTTCCGATGGTCTGCCTCCCTGAGGAACATTGCCCTCGCTGTCATCCTGGCCCGAGCAGGCCTGGGATTGGACGGCTCGGTAAAGTCAATCAAACACTCATCTCTCTCCATAGGCCGATGCTTTTAGTGTTTAGTACTTGTCTTTTATTATTTAAGTTCCTGTGTTAAAGGAAAAATCCCCTCAAACTATAAATGTGTATCTTTTTCATTAGTTCACTGTTGATACAGTCCCAAAATGTTTTGCATTTCAGCAGTTAAGTTTTCATGACTTTCAGGAAGCAAAGTGTCACTTGCCACGTCGTCATGGTGCAAAGTACATCGTATGATGCAAAACTCATCATCATGATGATGTAGCAAGTGACACTTTGCTTCTTGAAAATCCTATTTCTTCAAAACTTGACTGCAGACATGCAAAACATTTTGCGACTGTATCCACAATGGACTATTGCAATGTGGATTTTTCCTTTTAATTTGTGTGTGTACATGTGTGTTCCCAGGCTCTGAAGAAGCTGAGTATGGTGTGTGCGCGCGTGGGAATGGGACCCTGCATCATCGAGGCCTGCACCGTCGCCATCGTCTCCCACTTCCTCATGGGCTTGCCCTGGATCTGGGGATTCATCCTAGGGTAAACTCTCTTTCTCTGTCTCGTTTTATCTCTCTCTTTCTCTCTCGATCTCTCCGCTGTCTCTCTGTCGTCCTCTCTGAGCCTTCTACTTCTAAATCCCATTCAGTATTCTGCGGCCTCCCGATGCATTTGTAAAGCTAAAGGGCTACCTAACACCGCTTACATTCCAATAAGACGGGTGTAGAGTATTTGGCAGCTGCCTCACCGTGAACACTTGAAGTATCCTTTATACCAGGGCTCTCCAATCCTGTTCCTGGAAAGCTACCGTCCTGTAGGAGTTCACTCCAACCCTAATCTAGTGCACCTGATTCTAATAATTAGCTCTAACCAGGTTAGTTCTAACTGGGGTTGGAGCAAAAACCGACAGGACGCCTTTATACATTTTAATTTCATCCTGACACTTAGCCCTTTGCTCTCTTTCTTTCTCTCTCTCTCGCTCTCTCCCTCTCTTTTGTTATATCTCTGTCTTCTCTATTTCTCTCGTCCTCGCTCCTCTTGCTCTCTCTCTTGTCCTCTCCACTTTTATGGTCTCTCACTCTGATCTGTCCATCATTCTATTCATCCATCCCTCTAAATATACTACATGACCAAAAGTGTGTGGAAACCTGCTCGTCGAACATCTCATTCCAAAATCATGGGCATTAATATGGAGTTGGTCCCCCTTTACTGCTATAACAGCCTCCACTCTTCTGGGAAGGCTTTCAATTTGAATTTGGAACAATGCTGCGGGGACTTGCTTCCATTCAGCCACGAGCATTAGTGAGGTTGGGCACTGATGAGCTTTACACCACACCAGCCGACGCTTGGGATTGCGCATGGTGATCTTAGGCTTGTGTGCAGCTACTCGGCCAAGGTAATTCATTTCATGAAGCTCCAGACGAACAGTTCTTGTGCTGATGACAGGTGATTTTTACACACTGCGTGCTTCAGCACTCGGCAGTTCCGTTCTGTGAGCTGGTGTGGCCTACCACTTCACGGCTGAGTCGTTGTTGCTCCTAGACATTGCCAACAGCACTTACAGTTGGCCGGGGCAGCTCTAGCAGGGCAGAAATGTGATGATCTGCCACGTTGATGATCTGCCACACTTCAGTAGGGCCATTCTACTGCCAATGTTTGTCTATGGAATATTGCATGGCTGTGTGCTTGATTTGATACACCTGTCAGCATTGGATGTGGCTGAAATTGCCAAATCCACTCATTTGAAAGGATGTCCACATATAGTGTATATCTCAAACTAATCCCTATTAGTAAAGCTGCATCATTAAACACTTTGTCTTTACTCATTGTATTCTCCCCTCCCCTGTCCCTTCTAGGTTTGATGTCTTCAAATCAATCAATCAAATGTGTTATTTTTATTTAGAGCCCTTTTTACATCAACAGTTGTCAAAGTGCTTTTACAGTAACCCAACCTTTGAAAGCATCTTCCACGGGCCCATATTATATGATGAACTCTCATAATGTGTCTCCTCTCCTGTAGGTTTGTACTGGCTATCTGCTAAATGGTCATATGATCATTATTCATATGACAGGTTGTTACTTCGGAGGTCGTTCTTCAGCCTGGCAACCCAAACTCACCCATTCTGGCAACCCAAACCTGATGAATATGATGATTAACCCTCACTTTGGCTCTCCCGTCTCTTGTAGATTTGTGCTGGGAGCCGTGTCCCCGGCCGTGGTGGTTCCCTCCATGCTGCTGCTGCAGAAGGACGGCTACGGCTTGGAGCAGGGCATCCCTACCCTCCTCATGGCCGCCGGCAGCTTCGACGACATCCTGGCCATCACCGGCTTCACCACCTGCATGGGCATGGCCTTCGCCACCGGTAGGGATCCAATTAGTCGGGAGAATGTTGATTTGTGCCTCTGCTCTGAGCCAATGATGAGAGGAGACCACTATGAAAAAAATAGAACTTTATTATCTGTTTTTGTTGCAACGTTACTAGAGATCTTCCTGCAATCCGTGCTGGATCCAATAGATGGCGCCCTCACACTTCGGGAATCAAACCTACAAACCATGTTGTTGCAAGCGCCATGCTTTACCAACTGAGCTTACACAGGACCATTTCGTATGAGCTATTACGGTGTCTTCCTCTGTATTGCATGATTTGTATTATTGACTTCCTGCTGCATACTGCTTCCCTAATGGCATCCCATTCCCTATTGAGTGAACTATTTTTGACCAGGGTCCACATAGGACTCTGGTCAAAAGTAGTGCACTCTATAAGTAACAGGGTAACATTTGGGACGATCCCATCTGTTTTGATATTAACTTCATATGTTTTGTTGTGCTGTGTCTCCCTCTGCAGGATCCATGTGGTACAACCTGCTGAGAGGTATACTGGAGGTGGGAGGGGGAATGGTAGCTGGGGTACTGCTGGGATTTCTGCTGCGCTACTTTCCCAGCAAAGACCAGGTAGGAATCTCCATCGAAAGCACTTAGCTTTTAGTCTAGGAGTAGGCCAGGTCTAGGAAACTAGCTTGTAGAGTTGACCTATAACGGAGCTCAGTTTTCTCAGTAATGTTAGTCCAGAGACATAGTCCTTGTTTGGGAAACTTTATTAATGCGTCCTTTCTTCCTTCTCTCGCTCTCTCTCCTGTAGGACAACGTCGTGATGAAGCGCTCATTCCTGCTGCTGGGCCTGTCGGTGTTTGCTGTGTTCGGCAGCAACGTGGCTGGCTTCCCCGGCTCGGGGGGCCTCTGCACCCTGGTCCTTGCCTTCCTGGCTGGCCTGGGCTGGAGAAGATCAAAGGTCAGTCAACGACCCCATCCCGTGCCGACCCCTCACTCAACCCTCCGTACCCTGCATCTTCTAGCTAGGCACTTACTCTCTCACCCAACACCCAAATGCCCCTCTAGCCCTTACCTCTAACACAGTGGACTAAACTAAAGCATCGGATAGCAGCTGGACAGCTTGAACGTTCCAGTGTAGCACAAACTGTTGTCTTAAGACACAGTGGGACCCTTCCAGTCAGTATACAGAGGCCCAATCCTAAATATACAGTCACAGAGTCACATCTGATATTGTCTCTTTGGGAGGCAGATTCTCTAGTAGAGAAACAAAGTAGTGAAGTCTTGGTGTTTGCTGAACTCTCTCTGTAGTCTGGTTTGTGTCTGGTAAGTGTTTTTTTGTTAAATGTTTTTGTTATCACTTGTCTTGATAGTGCTTCTCAAACCCTTCCATTTGACTACTTTCACAAATTGTGTTTGAAAACGTCAGTAATTTGAGAAACCGTAACGTGTGTGTCTGACTGACTCTGTGTGTTTGTGTGCAGGTCCCTGTGGAGGACATAGTGGGTATTGCCTGGGAAGTGTTCCAGCCACTGCTCTTTGGCCTGATCGGGGCTGAGATCCAAATCTCAGAGCTGGACAAAAACACTGTCGGTGAGAACACAAACACACGCATAAACACACAGTCAGTAAGAACACACACACCACATATACCTTTATACCCCGCTCTTTGGAGATCTTCTATCAGGTGTGTTTTCCTACTTTAACCTGAGTAAAGTGTTTATCATTCTATCCCCTATTCCCTTCCCTGTCCCACCAGGCCTGGGCATAGGCTCTCTGGCCATTGGTCTGCTGGTGCGTGTTCTCTTCACCTTCGTCTGTGTGCTGTGTGCCGGCTTCAACTTCAAAGAGAAGCTCTTCATCGCTCTGGCCTGGCTACCCAAAGCCACCGTACAGGTACTTAATGTTAAACAGGAACCAAGGTGGCCTGGAGTGGTCTAAGCCGCTACCTGTGGAGCACACATACGATTTACCTCTGCCAGCACGGGCTCGAATCCAGCTTACTGCCCTTTCATCTCTCTATTTAAAAAAAAAAAAAACAAGAACAAGATTCTAAGGCTGAAATTGTCCTGACACAATAAAAGGTTTCAACAAGCAAAATAACCATAGCATTTGAATATTGTAACTAACTTGTGATTGCAACACGTTTTTGTCTGTAACAATATTAGTATTGCGAGTAAAAAAATAAAAATTGCACACTCTGGTGCTGCTCTGCATGAGAAGGGGAAGGGGTTGGGCAAAATCTGTCATGTCATTCCCAACGTCGGCGTTTTCCAACAAATTGTAGGTGCTTTAACTCACAATGTTGAGGGTAACGTGGCCAATGTGTCGATCTCCTCCCTTCCTCTTTTCTCCCCAGGCGGCCATCGGCTCCACAGCGCTGGACATGGCCCGCACCAAGGAGGATACAGAGCTGGAGAAGTACGGCATGGACGTGCTGACAGTGGCCGTGCTCTCCATCCTGCTCACCGCCCCCATAGGAGCCCTGGTCATCGGACTCACAGGACCTCGCCTGCTACAGAAACCAAAGAACCCTGCCTGGGGTGAGAACGCACACACAGAATGTGTAAACACATTGTCTGCATAAATGCACAGACCGAAGTGTACACACACACACACACACAGTAATAGGAAGGACTGCCTCACCATCTCAGTGCTTTTAAAATCGAAGTGCACACAAAAACCCACAACTACTACTAATCTTGCTTGAGTGACAGCTGTCATCCCCCACATGACATAAACGGTGACCTTATACAGCACATTATGGTTTTAACCTCCATTCCTATTATACACCATTGTGCTTTTTTGTTTTTAAACCAGCTTGTCATAGCTTTGTCCACACAGCATCGGGAAGGAAGCGTGTTTATGAAAAGCAGTGTCCCTTTATGACGGAGATGATCTTTATTTGGAAAACCTGGAATCCAAACTGTAATGCTTTTGTTTCAACATTGTTGACAGTGGTGAAACAGAGCTTATCAGTCAGAATCTCAGGCTAATAAAGAGAAGCCGTGGGTTGGAGAATGATTTGCATTGTGGCTTCAGGTAGTCTTTTGTTTCCTGCGTCATGCTTCGTCTCAGCCCTGTCACCAAACAATGGTGGCTTTTTTTGCTCTTCAGGTTTGCAGGGAGATGACTACACTGTGTGTCCTGGTGAAACGTGTTACCTGCCCATCGCTGTGTCTCAGACTACACTCACTGAGACATTTTCCATGTTGACCATTTGGCCTATAGTCATATTTTGTTTATACTCAGAGGCACTTCAGTTACACACACACACACACACACACACACGGTAAAAAAATAAATAATAATTTTCTACCCTTTTTCCTTGGATATGCAGAGCGGGAGCAAAGCGGAACTATGACCGAGTCCCCAATCACCTACGAGAGTACCCTCTGATACCAAACCAACGTCAGTGATGGGAACCAGGAAGAACACTTCACCAAGGAGGAAATTACATGGATGGATCATAGGGAAAATGGGGGCACTTCAAAAGTGCATCTAAATGGCATCCTATTCTAGTGTAAAAATGCCACCCTATTCCCTTGAAAGTGCTGTACTGTATTGAGAACAGGGTTCCTATGTCAGACTCTTGTGACACCCAGGATATTGCCTTTCGGACAGTGGGGTTTTCAGAGGGCCTTTGCCACTTCATCTGTGTATCTGTCCTTGGTGTGTTTGACACCCTGCCATGTTTATTTATATCTCCCCTGAGGGTAGTTTTCAGGCCTCGAGCTACAGCTGCCACTCAACCAACAAGCCACGATATCCAAGCATTCTGCACTATACTGTAACGTTACGATACAATGGCTGAAAATTCAGTAATGCTACTACTAAAATTATACCCGATCATTAAAAGTGGTTCGAAGAGTGGAGCCACTGGAATTGAATGTGTTTGACATTGACCATCAGGCATATGTTGTGTTCATTATCACACAGTCGTACACTGTATGTACGCCCTCACAACATTTTTTGTTGTTGTTGTCCTTAGGCCTTATGCATCAATTTACCAGCTGTTGATGTTGTATTCTGTGTGAATGTAATGTATTTGAGAAGTGTGTTGTACTGTGGTTTGATACAGGGAAAATATTATATTTAGCGATGGACGGTTGTTGCTAGCGTGCTAGCTAGGACGCAGGACAAAGGCAAGACAGTTTTATTTATTGTACGTTTCCATTTAAGCAATATTCAAATCATGTGTGCACTAAATGTGAACGTCAGAAAAAAACATGAATAATATGGGCCCCTAGCTAAGATATATTTAAGACTCGTCTTTAATGCAAAATCAGTGTAGCTCAGATAATAGCATCACATTCCGAGCAATATAACTGTAAAATCAATGTTTTTCATTTCAAATGTTTTTCAATGTTTTTCATTTCAAATCATTTGTTTTTATTATTTTATTATTCTTATTATTCAGTATTTATAGTTTTGATTCCATAAAGAGTTAATTATGCAGTTGATTTAGATTTTCATTTTTGTTACGTTTTGTATGGACTCTTAAAAGGGTCCCTTAGGTTTTTCAGTAGTAATTTGTAGTGTAAACCATGTAAAAGTCCTGTATAGCTTTTGAAACTTGAACTTCAAAAAGCTCAATGCCAATTTGATCTGTTACAAAATAATTCCATTATAATTTGCTCCGGAGAGCATATACAGTGCCTTGCGAAAGTATTTGGCCCCCTTGAACTTTGCGACCTTTTGCCACATTTCAGGCTTCAAACATAAAGATATAAAACTGTATTTTTTTGTGAAGAATCAACAACAAGTGGGACACAATCATGAAGTGGAACGACATTTATTGGATATTTCAAACTTTTTTAACAAATCAAAAACTGAAAAATTGGGCGTGCAAAATTATTCAGCCCCTTTACTTTCAGTGCAGCAAACTCTCTCCAGAAGTTCAGTGAGGATCTCTGAATGATCCAATGTTGACCTAAATGACTAATGATGATAAATACAATCCACCTGTGTGTAATCAAGTCTCCGTATAAATGCACCTGCACTGTGATAGTCTCAGAGGTCCGTTAAAAGCGCAGAGAGCATCATAAAGAACAAGGAACACACCAGGCAGGTCCGAGATACTGTTGTGAAGAAGTTTAAAGCCGGATTTGGATACAAAAAGATTTCCCAAGCTTTAAACATCCCAAGGAGCACTGTGCAAGCGATAATATTGAAATGGAAGGAGTATCAGACCACTGCAAATCTACCAAGACCTGCCGTCCCTCTAAACTTTCAGCTCATACAAGGAGAAGACTGATCAGAGATGCAGCCAAGAGGCCCATGATCACTCTGGATGAACTGCAGAGATCTACAGCTGAGGTGGGAGACTCTGTCCATAGGACAACAATCAGTCGTACATTGCACAAATCTGGCCTTTATGGAAGAGTGGCAAGAAGAAAGCCATTTCTTAAAGATATCCATAAAAAGTGTTGTTTAAAGTTTGCCACAAGCCACCTGGGAGACACACCAAACATGTGGAAGAAGGTGCTCTGGTCAGATGAAAGCAAAATTGAACTTTTTGGCAACAATGCAAAACGTTATGTTTGGCATAAAAGCAACACAGCTGAACACACCATCCCCACTGTCAAACATGGTGGTGGCAGCATCATGGTTTGGGCCTGCTTTTCTTCAGCAGGGACAGGGAAGATGGTTAACATTGATGGGAAGATGGATGGAGCCAAATACAGGACCATTCTGGAAGAAAACCTGATGGAGTCTGCAAAAGACCTGAGACTGGGACGGAGATTTGTCTTCCAACAAGACAATGATCCAAAACATAAAGCAAAATCTACAATGGAATGGTTCAAAAATAAACATATCCAGGTGTTAGAATGGCCAAGTCAAAGTCCAGACCTGAATCCAATCGAGAATCTGTGGAAAGAACAAAAAACTGCTGTTCACAAATGCTCTCCATTCAACCTCACTTCGCTCGAGCTGTTTTGCAAGGAGGAATGGGAAAAAATGTCAGTCTCTCGATGTGCAAAACTGATAGAGACATACCCCAAGCGACTTACAGCTGTAATCGCAGCAAAAGGTGGCGCTACAAAGTATTAACTTAAGGGGGCTGAATAATTTTGCACGCCCAATTTTTCAGTTTTTGATTTGTTAAAAAGGTTTGAAATATCCAATAAATGTTGTTCCACTTCATGATTGTGTAGCACTTGTTGTTGATTCTTCACAAAAAAATACAGTTTTATATCTTTATGTTTGAAGCCTGAAATGTGGCAAAAGGTCGCAAAGTTCAAGGGGGCCGAATACTTTCGCAAGGCACTGTAAACCGTAGGTCTAGCTCAGCCAGAATATTATACCCGGAAATTATATATTCAGACCAGAAAGGATTTGATATTGAGAGAGACATGTCTGCACTGGCCTTTTAACGAAGGTGGTAGTCTTTTGACACTGTGTAAGAGAACATGAAGGACACCTTCCTAATATTGAGATGCATCCCTTCCTTTTTCCCCTCAGAACAGCCTCAATTTGTCTGGGCATGGACTCTACAAGGTGTCAAAGTGTTCTACAGGGATGCTGGCCCATGTTGACTCCAATGCTTCCTACAGTTGTATCAAGTTGGCTGGAATGTCCAGCACTCAAAAGACATTCTTGATACACGCGGGGAAACTGTTGATTGTGGAAAAACCCATCAGCGTTGCAGTTCTTGACACAAACCGGTGCCATACACTTTTCAAAGGCAACTCACCCTCTGAATGGCACATAAAGTGCATTCAGAAAGTATTCAAACCCCTTACTTTCCCATATTATGTTATTTTACAGCCGTATAAAGTTGATTCAATCAAAAATCCTCACTCTACATACAACCCCATAATGACTGAAACGGGTTAAAACCTTTTGCAAATTTATAAAAAATACTTATTTACGTAAGTATTCAGACCTGTAAGAATATTTTGAAGATAAATGTACAACACAGAGGACTAAAGGTCAAGAGGGAATTAACGATCAATGGAAATAGTGGGTTTTCTGTAATAGGGCATTAATGATCAATGGGTCAGAGACATGGGAGGAATTTGTCTATATGTTGTCTGAAACAGGGTACTTGTTATTTGGCCATTGGCCCAGTTTTATTGCAAGGAATTCTAATGTGTCAACCACAGGCTAGGGTTAGGTTATAAATTACATCCTGTCACTTGGTTCTGTGGAGAGAATCACTGAGGACAGGGGAGAATGAACATCTGCCTCTCAGCATAACATCTATGATTTGTCCTCTTTGAATAAACCTATTTTTCTCCGCCTGATTTGCTTTGGGGTCTGTGTTATTGAAGCGTAACATCAACTGCTAACAGACCCTTTGCTATGAGACTTGAGCTAAGGCGCATCCTGTTTCCATTGATCATCCTTGAGATGTTTCTACAACTTGATTGAAGTCCACCTGTGGTAAATTCAATTAATTTGAAAGTGCATGTCAGAGCAAAAACCAAGCCATGAGGTCAAAGGAATTGTCCGTAGAGCTCCAAGACACAATTGTGTCGAGGCACAGATCTGGTGATGGGTACAAAAAATGTCTGCAGCATTGGCATTGAAGGTCCCCAAGAACAGTGGCCTCCATAATTTTTAAATTAAAGACGCTTGGAATCACCAAGACTTCTAGAGCTTGCCACCTAGCCATACTGAGCAATCAGGGGACAAGGGCCTTGGTCAGGGTGGTGACCAAGAACCCGATGGTCCCTCTGACAGAGCTCCAGAGTTCCTCTGTGGAGATGGGAGAACCTTCCAGAAGGACAACCATCTCTGCAGCACTCCACCAATCAGGCCTTTATGGTAGAGTGGTCAGGCAGAAGCAACATCACAGTAAAAGGCACATGACAGCCCGCTTGGAGTTTTCAAAAAGAGACCTAAATAACTCTGACCATGAGAAACAAGATTATCTGGTCTGATGAAACCAAAATTGAACTCTTTGGCCTGAATGTCAGGCGTCACATCTGGCAGAAACCTTGCACCATCCCTACGGTGATGCATGGTGGTGGCAGCATCGTTCTGTGGGAGCGGCAGGGACTGGGAGACTAGTGAGGATCGAGGGAAAGATGAACAGAGCAAAGTACAGAGATCCTTGATGAAAACCTGCTCCAGAGTGCTCAGGACCTCAGACTGGGGTGAAGGTTCCCCTTCCAACAGGACAATGACCCTAAGCACACAGCCAAGACAATGCAGGAGTGGCATCAGGACAAGTCTCAATGTCCTTGAGTGGCCCAGCCAGAGCCCGGACTTGAACCTGATCGAACATCTCGGGAGAGACCTGAAAATAGTTGTGCAGTAAAGCTCCCCAGCCAACCTGACAAGACTTGAGAGGATCTGCAGAGAAGCATGGGAGAAACTCCCCGAATACAGGTGTGCCAAGCTTGTAGCGTCATACCCAAGAAAACTCGAGGCTGTAATCGCTACCAAAGATGCTTCAACAAATTACTGAGTAAAGGGTCTGAATACTTATGTAAATATTGATATTTCAGTTTTATTTTGAATAAATGTGCGAATCTGAAAACCTGTTTTTGCTTTGTCATTTGGGGGTATTTTGTGTAGATTGGGGGGGGGGGGGTTAAATCAATTTTAGAATAAGGCTGTAACGTAACAAAATGTGGAGACTGAATACAAGGAGTCTAAATACCTTCCGAATGCATACAATCCACATCTCAAGGCTTAAAAATCCTTCTTTAACCCGTCTCCTCCCCTTCATCTACACTGATTGAAGTGGATTTAACAAGTGACATCAATAAGGGATCATAGCTTTCACCTGGTCAGTCTGTCATGGAAGGAGCAGGTGTCCTTAATGTTTGTTATTTTTCAGTAAAGGAGAGCCGCACACTCTAATATTTATTTCCAACGTTGACAGACAAGCGGTCTTATACCCTGATAAAGACAGCTTGTCTGTCGAAACGTTGGACATAAATATTTTTGCATCCGAGCGGCTCTCCTTTATTTTAAGTGTTCTACTCCACTAGCCAGCACCTCGCCTAAATAGGTGTTTCTTTCACCTCTAGATTGTCCTTAATGTTAACACTCAGCGTAGAAGCTACATTTTATTTTACCTTTATTTAACTAAGCAAGTCAGTTAAGAACAAATTATTATTTTCAACGATGGCCTAGGAACAGTGGGTCAACTGCCTGTTCAGGAGCAGAACGGCAGATTTGTTTTACCTTATCGGCTCAGGTATCCGATCTTGCAACCTTTCAGTTACTAGTCCAACGCTCTAACCACTAGGCTACCCTGCTGCCCCACACGTATTGTAGTCGCCATGTTTTTGTTGTGTGTTAGAGGTGAGCAAAGATCTTATCTTTAATGTGGTGATATTTTATTATAAAGGGTCAGATTTTCCTATCACCATCAGAAAGCACAGGTCGGGTCCTAGCGTCAATGTTTTGGAATGGAAAACAGATGCAAATAGTAACTGGTGCTGCACAGGTTATATGTTGGAGTATGAAAACACCACCCAATAGTTGTCAACATTTTTGTTCAGACAAACCAATGGAAAATGTTTCAAATGATTGTAAATCACTTGTCTAAACAGTTCCCAAAACTTCAAGGCCTACCTGTTTCTTTCTTCTTGCCATTTGACAGCACTAATTTTCTGAAACAAAGTAACTCAGGTCAATTTTTTTTTATTTTACAAAAGTACGCAGGCGGGCACAGTTTGCCTAAATTCCAGTAAAACATGAAAAATACAGATCTATGTACTGTAATTGGTCATTAATGTAAGGATCAGTAACCAAAGGAGCAGATCCCTTCTTCAAATCTTATGTTGTTGAATGAATTAGGAAATATTTGCATGACATTGTCTGAATGCAAAGGAAATTGGACAACTGACATGTTTGATACTGTAAAGGCAAAAAAATGAATTACTTAAATATTTTGGTGTAGAAAAACAAGGGTTCATTGTTTCTTGAGGGGAGGAGTTTAGTGAAATTAAGATGTTCTGAAATGTCTTAAGATCTTCAGTTTTGAATATGAGGACACACAGTATAGTATGAACACAGAATTAAGGCATGTTTTATAAGGTTATGAACAAAGAGAAATGGCAGGGGGAAATCCTGTAAGTGTTTTTGTATGCAAGTGAAAGACTTCAAGCTTACAGTAAAGTTTCTTTCAACCTAACAAAATATACTACTACCCGAAATAGCAAGTTGCTAGCCTAATTGCAATCGTGATTGAAGTTCAAATTCCCCTCAATGTGGTCCCAATAGTTTGGAACCGAGCGGCGCTACCAAGGAGACCAAGGTTAACTGTTGTTTCTAACGAGAGAGTGAGAGATAGCCGGACTGGAAAATGGCCACTGTACAAAAACTTGTCAGGAGACAATAAGAGGGAGTGGTGATAACATAAAACCTTTCAAACCTTCTCACTTATTGCCCATTATTGGCAAGTTCAAATAAATAGGATTCACAAAAGTGTTGATGGTAAAGTCTTTGAGGAGTTAAGGCGTCACCAATTTCTCCAGCATATCATTACCAAAAGCAAAGTATGCGCCACATTTTTTTTAACCAAAAAAAAATACAAATTGGCAGAGTGCAAAAGGCCATGCCCTAAAATACAGACAAAAAAATAAATGGATTTTAAAAAGTAACTAAAGACAGAAGGGAATAAAGGCGACGACTCCCTTAGTGTTAAAGATGGATTATAAGATCTTCTTCTTGAGTATGAGAGGTCCCACGTTGTCTCCAGTCAACTCGTTGTGCTTTATGTGTGATTTGTCACAAACAGGAAACTGCAACAGGAAACAACTTAATATTAGCTGATACACATAGTACGAAGAATTGCTTATAGATAGGCTAACTAGAGCCCCCCCCCCCCCTGCATAGTTGACCATTTATTTAGTCTTATTGCTTCCCCTTGGCCTCAAAAGACCGTGAGAATGGAAAAAGAAACTGCTGACATCCGCATAAATTGCGGAGGTTAGAAGACCACTAGCTATAGCAATAAGTCTTTGCGTCTAACGTGATCTAAAATCAATCTCAAGCCAACCCCCCCATCCAATTTCCTTGGCCCCAACGCATAAAGGCTGATCGGGGCCTGTATTCAAAAAGCGTCTCAGAGTAGAAATGCAATCTAGGATTAGGTTCCCCCTGTCCATATAGTCTTATTCATGATCTGTCTGGCAACATTGATCCTCAGCACTCCTACTGAGAGACTTTGTGAATATTTATTTTTTATTTAACTAGGCAATATGGGTGCCGAAATTACTAAGAAGGTGTAGTGTTAACAATAACCACTCTACTCTACTTCTAGTCCAATTTACCGTTTTGGAGCGCCAACAGCGGCAGTAGCAGACGTTTGTTCTATTCAAGTCCTCAATATCGATCTCGTTGACCACTTTGGGGTTCTCCTTCTGGATCTTCAGGTTGATCAGGCTGTCCTTCTGCTTCTTCTTCTTGGGCAGGAAGGGCCTGATGGTGAGGTAGCCCAGCAGGGCCAAGATTCCCAGGAGAGGCAGCAACCGGAGCCAGTCAGAGACTGGGAAGAAAACACACACAATCAGATACACACACACACACACACACACAGATGTTGGATCTCCTCAAATTGTTCCACCCCAGCGGTTCCCATAACATTCTGCCTGGGGTGTCCTGTATCAGTGTCCGATGCTATGACGTCTATGGCACCTTTGAGGGCTATGTATTTGAATCTCACGACAATCAAATGAAATGGCTTTTGATTCAAAAGAAGGGTGCCTAATGGGAGAATGTTGATCTCATTATACGATTTATCTCTAATTCAAAAGGCAAATGTAAAAACACCATCAAATCCAAACAAAATAATAAAATAATTGAATGAGGCGCTCATCCTTGAAGCTGCTAGACTGAATTTGGCTGTACGGAGGCATCGTTTACACAGGCATCCAATTCTGATATTTTTTTCACCAATCACATCAGCTCTGAAAAAAATCTGATGTGAAAGATCGGATCTGATTGGTCAACAATTAGTGAAAAAATACCAGAATTAGTCTGCTTGTGTAAACACAGCCTTTTATATTTTTTCCACTATTTGGTCTTTTGACAGTCTAAACACAGCCATAGTGCCTTTAGATTCCTGCAGGGACATTTCACTTGACTCCCATCTTTTCCTGAGAGTGAAAACATTAAAATGACAAATATAATATAGGCCTGGAAAAAACCTCAGTACTTATGCTACCGACTTCAGGCAATTTATAACTTCAAAGCTACATAGCAATGAAATGAACTATAATTGAGCTTCCATTGCCATGCCAATTATTCCAGTCGCTTCATGTTCATGCATCTCCTATAGATTTGCTAGCGAAGACTTATTAAATCAATGTTTACAACGTCAATGATTCTCAGTATGGAGCACCTCAGGGCAATGGGAGAAACCATAATTTACCACTACTGCTTTCCAGACCTGGTTTCAAATCCTATTTGAATTCATTTCAAATATTGTCTGTGCTTGATTGAGCATGCCTGGCTTAATGGACAAATAGAATAGTCCCAAAACTGCATACCCCTCCCATCTGGCAATCCAGACAGAATAGGGGAAAACACTAAAAGCATTTGAAAGATTTGGAAATATTACTTGAACCCGGGTCTGCTGCTTTCCTTAGCAAGGGGCATGTAATCTCCACACTCAAGGATATCTGGTATGAAGGCCCAACTCAGAACCCCAGCCACTAGTTTAGGGCTATTTTTAGGTCCCAAATCTGACACTTTCTACAGGGGTGCATTCAGCGTTCACCCCAAAGGTCAAACTTAAGCGTTTCTTCAAGTTGTCAAAGCTTGAAACAACTAAGAGGTCTCATAGCTCATTTAAAGCCAACACTTACAGTGGGTTTGTCATAGTACTTAAATTCAAGGCATAACTTTTCAATGTTGTGCACTGACAGCTACTGTCGTCAGACCTTTTTTTTTCTCTCACAACTACTCAGAAAAGCTAGTGTGTGAGCCTTGTTCAGGTGTAGGGTGAGAGGAATCTGTTCTCCATTGAGTAAGCATGCCGTCCTATATATACACTGCTCTATGGGAATACTGTGAGAGCGTATTTAGGGTTTTGCAGCTAAGGCAAAGGAAAGGTTTGTAGACGCACTGTTTAGTGACATCAAATTATATTAGCAGCAGTTTCAAAAGGAACTTCTATAAAGTCTTGTTCAGTGAGTCTGATTAGCCTACATGTGACTGGTCGATAACGTTTTACTTGAAGCAGCTTCTCAAGTTTTATTATCGTCTTATAAACATTTAGACCGCCAATAGGCCTATAGTTGGTTCCCTCTGTTTTTAGGTGACTTTCAGAAGCGAGACACTTTTGCTTCATTGACTGACTGGTCTCAATGTGCCTGCCTGCCATGAGAGCAAGAATCATCACTGCTAATAGCATATACTTTGCTCATGTCAAGCAATGAGCTCCATCAACTGAAGCTTGGAGATTGTTGCTTATGCACACAGGAGTATGTCAAACACACATCACTGTAGCCTGTATATCAAAGTATAAAAGCCTCAACTTGGATTTTAATTTGTACATCTATTTGTTGTAGCCTCATGTTTCATATGCTTGGAATAACATGGCTTAGTTCCCTTCCATAGCCAAGAGAGGAAATGTGCTACATACACCTACACCTACCTACCGTACAGTACAGTACACTTTATACAATGTTTCCACTCTGAGTCTGATACGTTTGCTTGTACGGTTACAATGTATCTCAAAGTAGTGCACTGTTAAACTACCCTTCAATGTTCAATCAACTTGACTTGAGCCAAGTAAGGAACTTTATTCAATATGAAGTGGATTAGCACTTTAACAGCCACACAGAAAACCCCGACAATCTCTAATAAATTTGAAGAAAAAAACACATTAAAACTGGCGAACTACTGTGGCTAATCTTGTAGGCGTGCATGCATGGGTACAAGCTTTTCTGTCTTTCCTGTTTTCACCATTGCAACATTGTAACCATTTACCTGTTAACCTCGCAAATCCTCCAATCGTTTCGGGAAGGGGGAGCTTCTTGAGGTAGGCTGGAAGCTGGATTTTTATGATCCTTGAAATCGTTTCTAAAACCATCTTGAATGAAACTATAGGCAGGTTTTAGTTTGAGCTGGATATTTCCTGAGGTCCGTTTGCGTCATTACGCTATCTTAGAAGCTCAAGTCTTGACCGGTGCGTAAAAATTGTCCGTGCAATAGAAATAAATAGAGAAGACGCGTAGATGTGTTGGTGAATAGACGCAATTGCGGAAGATCACGCTAAAACATGTAGCCAATGAACGTTGGCAGAGTTGGTGTCATCTGATTGGACAGTTTATAATGGAGCAAATACATAGAAAGTAGCTAATTTAAGCAAACGTGTAAATGTTTGTATACTCATAATTTAACTCATATAATAATAATTTGATTAGAACTTCAAGAGGAAATTAAACAGGCTGGGATGTATATATTTGCATAGTCATCCAGTCTGTGTATTTGTGCGTGTGTGTGTGTGTGTGTGTGTGTGTGTGTGTGTGTGTGTGTGTGTGTGTGTGTGATGTGGGTAGTTGGCTACAAATGGGATCCACTTAAAGGTTTAGGGGCAATTTAAATCATATATCTATGTCTTAGGCATCGTTCATAATCTCAAATTATTTCAGTTTAAAAGATGGCCTTTTCTCTCTCTCCATAGGACACAATGGTTTGTCCTTGTCTCCTCTGTCATGCAATCTGTGGTGATCTAAAAACACAGAAGAGGTGAAGTCTTTGTGAATGATGATGTGTTCAGAGAATTTGCTTACGCCTGTCAAATTATTTCAACTCACCTTTGATGAATGGAAGGACTATTGAAATGCACAGAGGAAAAGCATGCATCCCGTTGTACTTTCCATATCCAGTTGATATTTATTTCCTCATGAATCCCCCACCAAAATATAAACTTAACATGTTATGTGTTGGTCCCATGTTTCATAAGGTGAAATAAGATATCTCAGAAACTTTCCATAAGCACAGAAAAACTTATTTCTCCCAAATGCTGTGTAGCATATCAAAAAGCTGATTAAAGAGCATGATCATTGTGCTGGGGAAAATAAAAGGCCACTGTAAAATCGACAGTTTTGTCACACAACTCAATGTCACAGATGTCTCAAGTTTTGAGGGATTGTGCAATTGGCATGCTGACTGCAGGAATGTCCACCAGAGCTGTTGCCAAAGAATTGGATGTTAATTTCTATACCATAAGACCCCTCCAACGTTGTTTTAGAGAGTTTGGCAGTACGTCCAAACCGCAGACTACATGTAACCATGCCAGCCCAAGGCATTCACACCCGGCTTCTTCACCTGCGGGATCGTCTGACACCAGCCACCCGGACAGCTGAGGAAACTGTTGGTTTGCACAACTGAAGAATTTCTGGACAAACTGTCAGAAACCGTCTCAGGGAAGCTCATCTGTGTGCTCTTCGCCCTCACCAGGGTCATGACCTGACTGCAGTTTGGCGTCGTAACCGACTTCAGTGGGCAAATGCTCACCTTTGATGGCCACTGGCACACTGGAGAAGTGTGCTCTGAATCCCAGTTTCAACTGTACCGGATAGATGGTGTCGTGTTGCGAGCGGTTTGCTGATTTCAACGTTGTGAACACAGTGCCCCATGGTGGCAGTGGGGTTATGGTATGGGCAGGCATAACCTATGGACAATAAACACAATTGCATTTTATTGATGGTAATTTGAATGCATGGAGATACCTTGATGAGATTCTAAGGTCCATTGTCATGCCATTCATCCGCCGCCATCATCTCATGTTTCAGCATGATAATAGACCCATGTCTCAAGGATCTGTACACAATTACTGGAAGCTGAAAAAAATTCAAATTTCTCCCATTTCCTGTATACTCACCAGACATGTCACCCATTGAGCATGTTTGGGATGTTCTGGATCGATGTGTACGACAGCATGTTCCACTCCCCGCCAATATCCAGCAACTTCACACGGCCATTGAAGAGGAGTGGGACAACATTTCACAGGCCACAATCAACAGCCTGATCAACTCTATGCGAAGGAGATGTTTCGCACTGCATGAGGCAAATGATGGTCACACCAGATACTGTCTGTTTTTTTTAATCCATGTCCCTACCTTTATTTTCAAGGTGTCTGTGACCAACAGATGCATCTTGAGAATTCCCAGTTGTGGTCCTCTGTAGCTCAGTTGATAGAGCATGGCGCTTGCTATGCCAAGATAGTGGGTTTGATTCATGGGACCACCCATACTTAAAATGTATGCATGCATTTTACCTTTATTTAACTAGGCAGGTCAGTCAAGAACAAATTCTTATTTACAATGACGGCCTACCCCTGGCCAAACCAAGATGACGCTGGGCCAATTGTGCGCTGCCCTATCGGATTCCCAATCCCAGCTGGATGTGATGCATTTGAACCAGGGACTGCAATGATACCTCTTGCACTGAGAGGCAGTTTTACTCGGGAGCCCATGACATGCATGACTGTAAGTCGCCTTGGGTAAAAGCGTCTGCTAAATGGCATTTATTAAATTATGTGAAATACATAGATTAGGGCCTACTGAAATCATTTAAATTTCTTGATTTCCTGGTATGAACTGTAACTCAGTAAAAAAATAGAAATTGTTGCATGTTGCTTTTACATTTTTGTTCACCCTAAGAATCACATTTCCATAGCAGGTTTTACCCTTGGGATTTCTATGATGGGCTTAACACGCACTCTAGTATATGAGGCATGCAGGCCTCATCCGAGTTCATGATGAAAGTGATTGAACTCCACTATCCAGAATTCTTTGCTGTTTAAAGCCAACCTTGAATATTTGCCTTGAGAAAATTCCATCTCACTGGTTGTACTAATTTTGTCAGAGACTTAAATAATTGGTATAATGACAACATATTTCATTGGTATCTCGGTTGAACAAGTCCAAACATTTTTGCAACACATTTTTTTAGTTGGGCATATTTATAGTCAGCCCTTTGCCTTCTACGTTTAGGTCCCTAGCCTCCGGTGTCATTGGTGAATGACCGGAGATGTCGCATAGTAGATTGTTTGCCCGGCTGCTCTGTAAGTAGAACAACATATGTGTTCTCCTTAAAAGTATTCAATGTTTAGTTTCTGGTAAATTAAGTGCTTCACGGAGCACGTTTTGCACGGGATTTGTTGGTTCTTGCTCATAGGGTAGCCATGGCACTCAGCCCTCGTACATCTATACTGGCTAACTCTTTTAGCATGCTGATAGCGCATCAATTTCCAGGCCACAGTCCGAACTACTGAACTTTGACCGTGCTTGTCCTTTAGGCTTTATATTTAGCATGTCAATTATATAAACGAGATTAGGACATGTAGTTAGCTATACTGTATCTGTCATGTAGTTGTTTTGGTAGCTTGGTAAGCTAATGCCACCTAACGTTACTCCCCCGTTGTATTGTACGCTGCAACCAGCTAGTAAAGCTTTCCATTTGTGATTTACATCTCTTTATATGGAAGTAGCTACAGGGTATGTTGGTTGCAGTGTTGGGGGAAGCTACTAGTACTCTGAAAAGAGTTAACCAAGCTACCAATGATTTCACTCTGAAAGAAACAGCTTTAGTATACATTAAATTTAAATGGTTTACTTAAATGGAGACTCATCTCCATCACCAGCTGTCAGAGCAGCTCTCACATCACTGCACCTGTACATATATGATATCATAGATGATATGATATGTTAAGTGTGTGATTTAGTGTAACAGTATAACTTTAGATCGTCCCCTCGCGCGAACCAGGAACCCTCTGCACAACAGTCACCCACGAAGCATCGTTACTCATCGCTCCACAAAAGCCGCGGCCCTTTGCGAGCACTGTTGTTGATGTGTGCAGAGGGTCCCTGGTTCGAGCCCGGGTATTGGCGAGGGGACGGTTTAAAGTTATAATGTTACATTGATGCTGTTGACCCGGATCACTGGTTGCTGCGGAAAAGGAGGAGGTCAAAAGGGGGGTGAGTGTAACGAATGTGAAATAGCTAGCTAGTTGGCGTTGGTGCGCGCTAAATAGCATTTCAATCGGTGACGTCACTTGCTCTGAGCTAAATGCTATTTAGCGCGCACCACCGCTAACTAGCTAGCTATTTCACATTCGTTACACTCACCCCCCTTTTGACCTCCTCATTTTCCGCAGCAACCAGTGATCCGGGTCAACAGCATCAATGTAACAGTATAACTTTAAACCGTCCCCTCGCCAATACCCGGGCTCGAACCAGGGACCCTCTGCACACATCAACAACAGTCACCCACGAAGCATCGTTACCCATCGCTCCACAAAAATCGCGGCCCTTGCAGAGCAAGACACTTCAAGGTCTCAGAGCAAGTGACGTCACCGATTGAAACGCTATTTAGCGCGCACCACCGCTAACTATTTCACATCCGTACATTAGCATATTAAACACAAAGCTGTTTAGAGTGGGAATTAGGCAGGTCTGATGCAGTGATGCCGAACAATTAAGGAAATTATTGACTACTGAACCCATTTACTTTTCTTTTTGCTAAAAAAGTACTGACGTTTTAGTAGTTAGCTACACTGCCACATGGGAAAAAAATTAACTGATGACAACTCTAACGTTACCTATATTTGAATTTAGTACAACTAACGTTACCACCAAAATGTAGTTCAATTACTAGTTGAACTACATGTAGTTCACTACTCCAACACTGGTTGGTTGGTATGGAACGACTTAAGTCACCCATCCATTCCGTCTCTTCTCTTTACTCAATTGTTTCTAGCATTTCATTGCTATACAATAGCAATAGGCTAAGGCAATGCTCCATTAACCGTTACCGGATAAGTAAGTTCATGTTTGGCATAGCACAGATAATTTTCGACTTAACTTGGCGATACGTTTGGCCGAATCGAGAACGAAGATGGTATCGTTAAGGTTGGTTTCAAATTCTGTGCTACGCCAAACAGCACCTATCCTGTAACGGCTAACGTAGTATCACATTAGTAGTATCACATAAACCTGTTATAATCTGCTAGCTACACATTGACCAGCTCATAGAAATAGCATAGGTCAAAAGCTCATAGGATTCTTGGCTAATTCTGTGGACCAGCTGCTCCTGAGCAGAAGCCTGAAAATAACCTTATCAATCAGTAGCCTATCAGATCCTATCAATGTTTTTAAAAATTTATTTTCTGCCTCAGTTTAGTTCAATGCTCAACACAAATGGAGGACAAACAACAACATGAAGTGTTAACTGTTAGCTAGCAAATGAACGTTACATGCAACCATGTTGCCCTCTGTTTAAGCAACCCTTCATGGCCAAATAGCAGAATTTCCGCTTCCACTTCTGAGTCTCACAAATGTCTGTAGATTACTATACACGTTCATGGTCATTTGTTTCATTTCCCTTATTTATAACTTGCCTTTTGTGAAATAATAATCTCACCATGACTGTCATACAGAACTGTACAGACTAATGCCATTCATAGGCTTATTATGGCGGGTAGGAGCATTGTGCCAGTAACCAAAAGGTTGCTGGATCAAATTCCCGAGCTGACAAGGTAAAAATCTGTCTTCCTGCCCCTGAGCAAGGCAGATATCCACACCTGGGGAACAGCAGGTTGTCGATTAAGGCAGTCCCCCACACCTCTGATTCAGAGGGGTTGGGTTAAATTGTTTATTTTTATTTATTTATTTCACCTTTATTTAACCAGGTAGGCTAGTTGAGAACAAGTTCTCATTTGCAACTGCGACCTGGCCAAGATAAAGCATAGCAGTGTGAACAGACAACACAGAGTTACACATGGAGTAAACAATTAACAAGTCAATAACACAGTAGAAAAAAAGGAGAGTCTATATACATTGTGTGCAAAAGGCATGAGGAGGTAGGCGAATAATTACAATTTTGCAGATTAACACTGGAGTGATAAATGATCAGATGGTCATGTACAGGTAGAGATATTGGTGTGCAAAAAAGCAGAAAAGTACATTTTAAAAAAACAGTATGGGGATGAGGTAGGTAAAAATGGGTGGGCTATTTACCGATAGACTATGTATAGCTGCAGCGATCGGTTAGCTGCTCAGATAGCAGATGTTTGAAGTTGGTGAGCAATTCGTTCCAGTCACAGGCAGCAGAGAACTGGAACAAAAGGCGGCCAAATGAGGTGTTGGCTTTAGGGATGATCAGTGAGATACACCTGCTGGAGCGCGTGCTACGGGTGGGTGTTGCCATCGTGACCAGTGAGCTGAGATAAGGCGGAGCTTTACCTAGCATGGACTTGTAGATGACCTGGAGCCAGTGGTTCTGGCGACGAATATGTAGCGAAGACACATTTCAGTTAAATGCGTTCAGTTGTACAACTGACTAGGTATCCCCCTTTCCCTGCCTTTCAATATCAATCATGAGAGAAAAGAGCAAAAACACGCTACATAGACCACTATGCTTGGATAATGTATGTGTGTTTTACTGCTGACAGTTCTACTGTAAGTTTTGGAACATAGGCCCAGAGCCTATCAGGTCTGTTTGATTTAAAGTAATCAGAGGCACATGTGACAACAGCTCAGGCAACAACACTGGACTGTCTCCTAGATGGCAATCCTTCTCCCCTTTCCATCATGACAATAGAGTTTTTTGGAAATGTCACCTGTGTGTGTGAAATGTCACCTCTCCTCCTGTCTCCGTTTGCAGTGCAGCAAAATGGAGTAAGGAGCTGTTATACTGCTTCAAGAAAGAACCTCTACATTGATAAAGACACCAAGGTCATTTGCCAAGGCTTCACAGGGAAGCAGGTATGTCGGCTACACAACACCTGGCCGACACCGGCTGCTGTCTGCATTCAACTGGGTTGTGTTCGTTACGGCACTCAAAGGAAATTATTGAAAATGTGCATTTCCTATTGAACAAGTCCGGGTAGTCCCTCTGTCTGTCTGCTTTCATCCGTTTGGTGCAGAATGAACACAACCCTGATTGGGTTATTGTGTTTCACTGTCAATAGATAACCCAATCAGGGTTGTGTTTCACTGTCAACAGACATAGTTGACGATCTACCTACAGTAGCACAGTAGCTAGTTTATCTGCAACTGAGCACTTTATCCCCGGATAAATGACAGCATAATCTCGTTCCCCAATATTGTCTTATGTGAGGATGGTAGGCCCAGTCAAAAGAAGAGTATCGGCATCATTGTCCAACAAGCGAACAACTCTCTCCTCTTCCACCTTGTAGGTTAATACCCCCCCCCCCCAACAACTCTTAATATAGGGTTATTAAATATAGTTATTCTAATGAATAGTCATGCTAATTAGAAAGGGCTGAGCAATGACTCAAGTGTTGCTGCTGCTGCGCACTGACTTTCCTCCGTGGCTTGATAAGCAAACCATACTTCAAATTCATTGTCCGCTCATTAGTGGATGATCGCTAGGACCGCCACCACCAGAGAAAAGAGCAAAGTGAGCAGACGTTGCATTATAAATGAACAGAGGAAGAAAAAAGATGAGACTGGCGGAGGGAAGAAATATTGAAATGTAAAGATATCTGCGTTGCGAGGGGAAAAAAAGTGCTGGCTCAGTCTTTCCTTTCTCTTTACTGCTGGTAATTATAGTTTTAACATTAGGGTCATTGATTTGGACGTGTCGTAGTTGGCCCTCGTAGCCACTTATCTATAGCGTTTCTAGACAGCCTCTGTAATTATTAACTGAGAAGGCTGATGGAACTTGGCAGGTTGAAAATTAATAATATTACGACACATTATTGGACTCGGTGTCCCTGAAAAAGTAAAGTTGGGACTGTGAGTGATTTAAAAAGAAAAAATGCTTTTTTATTGATGACCTCTTGAAATACAGAGACAAGGCCATTGATTATGGTCGTTTAGTGTGCCTGAGTTAGATTTAAACTGATTGTATGTGATGCCAACCTAAGCCCCTTTCACTTACAGGCGAATCCTAACTTACATTTAAGTAGAATTTTTACTTAGTCATGCATTTAGGTCAGTGGGAAACTAAGTGACAATTAGACAAAGTCTAATACTTGAATATCATTTACCAAATCTCCTCTCTGACAACCATTCACATAGTCCTTGATTTACCTGCTGTTGTACCTAGTTTTAATATGCTGGCAGTGTCCGTGTGCCCATCCATGTCAGCTTGATTCCCGTGCCCCCTCCCTCAGCGGGCACTGGGCACCATTCTGCCCCATTGATTAATGGTGGATGGCAGGCCTGTTCTCCTCATTCCCTTATACCTGGCTTTAATGATATCTCAAGGTTTGCGATTGGTGCCGCAAGTGACCTGGACAACTCCCCGCTCCATCTATCACAGTCAGCCGCTGCCTCCCATCCCCTTGGCCCTAATCCTTTGAACTGAAGGAACTCCACAATATTGCTTCCATCTTACAGATCTGCAATCAAACATTGAAGTGGGCTAAGGTCAAGTGAGAAACGACTGGGTGGATTGGGACTAGCTGATTCTCTCTGATTCTTCCTCCTCTCCTTCTCTAGGGGACGTTTCACAGCCAGCAGGCAATCGACTATGGCTCCCGGCTAGTCGGTGGCGTATCCCCCGGCAAGGGGGGGAGGACACACCTCGGCGTGCCCGTCTTCAACTCTGTCAAGGAGGTTAAATGTGTTCCGCTATTTCTTGTCTCTTGTCTTATTCAGCCCTAAGCGAGACCTGGTTCTCAACTGACTTGCCTTGTTAAGAAATGGTTAATTAAATGCATACATTGATGAATAGCAAGCCCTAAATTCACCATGTCCCTCTGTCCGCACCTACAGGCAAGAGAGGGCACCGGGGCAGAGGCCACAGTGATCTATGTGCCCCCTCCGTTCGCGGGTGCCGCCATCATTGAGGCCATTGATGCCGGCATGCCCCTGGTGGTGTGCATCACAGAGGGCATCCCCCAGCAGGACATGGTCAAGGTCAAACACAAGCTGCTGCGCCAGAGCACCACCCGCCTGATCGGCCCCAACTGCCCTGGAGTTATTAATGTAAGAACACATATATATATATATATATATATATATATATATATATATATATATACATACACACACACACACACAAGCTGCTGCGCCAGGGCACTACGCGCCTCATCGGCAGACACTGCTCTAGAATGATCAACGTAAGAGGCTAGAACACACACACACTTTTGGTATCAACTTTGTGTTTTCCTATTTTGCAGCCGGGAGAATGCAAAATCGGGATCATGCCGGGCCACATTCACAAGAAAGGAAGGATTGGTGAGATATTTTTGCCTGGCTCACTTGCATTCATCTCAGTGACTCATTGAATAAAATCCGCTTTTACTTGGCAGCAGTGTCATAATGTTGACAGACCAACGGCTTGTTCTGTTTCTTATGGAAAGTTACCAGTAGGTTAGAGATCCCACGATACATGCTTCAGTCTCCAAAATGACATGCGTGTAGTTGAATCGGGAGAATGAGAAGGAGAAAGGACCTCTGCCCATGTGGCTATCCACGCTAGTTGCTCGGCGAGCGAACAGGCGGTTTATTTTCTTCACTGTCTCACGGCAGACAGTTTGTGAAGATGTCAGTGCTGCTGCCCTGTAGGCACTAGGCATCAGACGCAGCCATAGCAAATGTTTCTCCAGGTGCGTTGGAGGCTGGTGGGAGGAGCTATAGAAGGACTGGCTCATTGTAACGTCTGGAATGGAATTAATGGAACGCTATCAAACATATGGAAACCACATATTTGACTCTGTTCCTTTTTATTCCATTCCAGTCATTACAATGAACCCATCCTCCTCTAGCTCCTCCCACCAGCCTGCACTGGTGTAGTGATGGAGTGACTGCTGGGGAGCTGCATCGCTGCACTGACATCCTCGACCACTTGCTGCTCATTGCAAAGGCATACAGTGTGCGTCCCTAATGGCACCCTATTCACTATAGTCTATGGGGCTCCAGTCAAACGTATTGCACTGTATAGTGTTGGGTTTGACATTTTGAACATTGAGATATTAAATAGATGATAGAGAAGAAGCCTTGAATAGAAAGAGTGGGAGAGAATGGGCTTTATGTCAGAAGTTAAGGGTTCTCTGTAGAAAGCCAGAAGGCTTTGACATGTGTTTGATGGAGGAGAGGAGAGCAACGTGTTGATATAGGGAAGACAGGTGGATATCTGTGGATTAGGTGAAGGAGGGGTTGAGGTGAGGGGTGAGGTCAGTTCCCCTTAAGGGAGTAATCATGGTTTAGTATCTGGTTACCTTCTTCCTGTTGGGCATAAACTAAGGATTGGAGAGAGGGAGTGTCTTAAGTAGGATGTAAATAACTTTGATGGAGAGAAATGTTTTGCTGTCGGATTACAGCTGTACAGAACCTTTGGGAAGAATTAACTTGGTTAAAGCATCTCTAGTGTCCGTGGGTTATTTACTCTGGACAAATAAGAACCTGGCAATAGGGTGCAATTTGGGCCGCACCCATACAGTATAAATACAGGTCCTTTCCCATACTTAAATGCATTCTTCCTCCTTACCGCTCAAGAAGGGGAAAAGGGAAGGATGCTTGTTAAGAGAATTGGAACTTGTCCTCATTCTCTCCTTATCTTTCAGGCATTGTCTCAAGGTCGGGAACTCTCACATACGAAGCTGTGCACCAGACTACACAAGTTGGCCTGGGACAGTCTCTCTGCATCGGTACGTGGGACTAAACGTTATGATATAAATATACTGCAAATTTATAAACCATCGATATACAACTTTGATGGGGTGGGAGCCACTAACACATCTGAACTGATAATGAGGAGCCTCAGTGGCTCGCTGGTCTGCGTACCCACCCATGCGGTCAAAGCCGGCCCTAGCCTTTTGAGAGCCCAAAGGAAAATTTCAGCAGAGAGAATATTCTGACGTTTTAGAGTAATTTAATGCAATTCTACACTTTGCCATGAGAGAAGTTTTTTTCTGCGGGACTACAAAAAGGTCTGCTAGTTGTCCACCCCTGGTATAGACAAAATACAGCGCCTTCTGACAGAATTCAGACCCCTTGACTTTTTGTTACGTCACAGCCTTATTCTAAAATTGATTAAATCCTTTTCCCCCCCCTCCTCAATCTATACACATTACCCCATAATGACAAAGCAAAAACAAGTTTGTATACATTCTTGTTAATTTATATATAAATATATATATATATATATATATAAAAAATTTACATAAGAATTCAGACACTTTACTCAGTACTTTGTTACAGCTTCTTTGGCAGCGATTACAGTATTGAGTTTTCTTTGGTATGACGCTACAAGCTTGGGGACACCTGTATTTGGGGAGTTTCTCCCATTCTTCTCTGCAGATCCTCTCAAGCTCTGTCAGGTTGGATGGGGAGCATTGCTGCACAGTTATTCTCAGGTCTCTCCCGAGATGTTTGATCGGGTTCAAGTCTGGGCTCTGGCTGGGCCACTTAAGGACGTTCAACGACTTATCCCAAAGCCACTCCTGCGTTGTCTTGGCTGTGGGCCTAGGGTCGTTGTCCTGTTGGAAGGTGAACCTTCGCCCCAGTCTGAGGTGCTGAGTGCTCTGCAGCAGGTTTTCATCAAAGATTTCTCTGTACTTTGCTCTTTCTCTTGATCCTGACTAGTCTCCCAGTCCCTGCCACTGAAAAACATCCCCACAGCATGATGCTGCCACCACCATGCTTCACCATAGGGATGGTGCCCCGTTTCCTCCAGATGTGACGCTTGGCATTCAGGCCAAAGGGTTCAATCTTGGTTTCATCAGACCAGAGAATCTTGTTTCTTATGGTTTGAGAGTCTAGGTGCCTTTTGGCAGACTCCAAGCAGGATGTCATGTGTGTTTTGCTGAGCTGCTGCTTCCGTCTGGCCACTAACATAAAGGCCTGGATTAGTAGACTGTTGCAGAGATGGTTGTCCTTCTGGAAGGTTCTCTCATCTCCACAAATGACTCTGGAGCTCTATCAGAGTGGCCATTGGGTTCTTGGTCATCTCCCTGACCAAGGCCCTTCTCCCCTGATTGCTCAGTTTGGCTGGGCGGCCAGCTCGAGGAAGAGTCTTGGTGGTTCCAAACTTCTTCCATTTAAGAATGCTGGAGGCCACTGTGTTCTTGGGGACCTTCAATGCTGCAAAAAATGTTGGTACCCCTCCCCAGATCTGTGCCTTGACACAATCCTTTCTCGGAGCTCTACGGACAATTCCTTCAACCTCATGGCTTGTTTTTTGCTCTGACATGCACTGTCAACTGTGGGACCTTATAGACAAGTGTGTGCCTTTCCAAATCATGTCCAACAATTTAATTTACCACAAGTAGACTCGAATCAAGTTGTCAAAGCATCTCAAGGATGATCAATGAAATCAGGATGCACCTGAGCTCAATTTCGAGTCTCATAGCAAAGGGTATGAATAGTTATGTAAATAAGTGTTAAGGGATTTTTTATCAATAATGACTAATTATGTATACATTTCAATCAGGACTGACTAATCAGAATACCATTATGTTACTGTATAGATGTATGAATTTTCTTTTTATCCTAGTACTGAATATAATGTGTGTAATTACAATCAAGAAATATAACAATGACTGTCTGTTCCTTGGTAGAAATGAATGAACTTATAGTCAGACTGGCTATAATGCCTATCTACACAGGCAGACCTTGGCTCGGTCGTAAATGATCTAAGTAGGGAGAGACGATGTGGGAAGGTCTATACAGCCTTTGTACCAGGGTGAAGAAGAGACGGGACAGTTCGAAAACTAATGACGACATTTTCAGTTTATAACCTGTGGTAAACTGTATCATGTTCAGTACTCTCGAGAATGAATGCTGCTGATTGATTTTGAGACTGGTCTCTGTCCATTTTATGCAAATAAGAGTCTTACAAATTCTTAGGAATTGACAGTGTCTAATTTTAAATGGGTATTAAAACAAATAGGAATTTAATTCCTGTAACAATAAGGTATTGTTTTTTTTGTATTTCAAATACATTTCAAAAAACTTGGTTTCGCTTTGCCATTATTGGGTATTGTGTGTAGATTGCTGAGGATTTATTTTCTCTATCCATTTTAGAATAAGTCTAACGTAACAAAATTTGTAAAAAGTCAAGGGGTCTGACTGAATACTTTCTGAAGACACTGTACACTAAGTTTACAAAACATTAGGAACGCCTGCTCTTTCCATGAGACTGACCAGGTGAAAGCTGTGATCCCTTGTTGAATGCTCCTTGTTAAATCCACTTCAACCAGTATAAATGAAGGTGAGGAGACAGGTTAAAGAAGGATTTTTAAGCCTTGAGACAATTGAGACTTGAGGGTGAATTGGCAAGACAAAATATTTAAGTGCCTTTTGAACGGGGTATGATAGTAAGTACAAGGTGCACTGGTTTGTGTCAAGAACTGCAACACTGCTGGGTTGTTCATGCTCAACAGTTTCCCGTGAGTATCAAGAATGGCCCACCACCCAAAGGACATCCAGCCAACTTGACACAACTGTGGGAAGCATTGGAGTCAACATAGGCCAGCATCACTGTGGAATGCTTTCGACACCTTGTAGAGTCCATGCCCTGACGAATTGAGGCTGTTCTGAGGGCGAAAAAGAGTGCAACTCAATATTAGGAAAGCGCTCCTAATGTTTTGTACACTCAGTGTAGTTATTTTTAATGCGTACATAACACTTTCCTAGTGACATATTAAATCAAAAAGAAAAATGACAAGTACATTGTACTCTATGCCTACGGTCACATCTGACATCCATCTTATGGATATAAGCAGCGTAACTGTGTTCTAATGGTTTGTGTGGTTTTTGTTCAGGCATCGGTGGGGACCCCTTCAATGGGACAAATTTCATCGACTGCCTGGAGGTGTTCCTGCAGGACCCCAAGACTGACGGCATCATCCTGATCGGCGAGATCGGCGGCAACGCCGAGGAGAATGCTGCCGATTACCTCAAACAGCACAACTCTGTAAGAGGAGACACACACATTAACATGCTACCAGACTGTTAACACTTTGTCAATGGTCCACCAGTGCTTTCGTGAATCATTCAGACCCTTTTGGAAAGATGAGTGGTTCTGTCAGGTACTTTCATCGCTTTGATTCTGCCCTCAGGAGGGCACACACCGAGCCCCCAGTTCCAAAACTTGTTTGCGAGTGGACGCATTTCTACTATACTTCTGAGTACCAGAAGTCCTCACAAGAATGGTAAACTAACTACAATTCAGAGAAGTGAGGCATTTTGCCGGTCCTCACTTGTAAAAAGGCTATTTTATGGTTAGAATTAGTGTTAGGGAAAATAGGATTGTCAATAGGAAACAATTGTTGGTTCCCAAAAGTCCTCAAGTATAGTAAGACACTGTATTTCCACCTGATAATGGACCTTGGGTTCTGGATAGGCTGAGGGTGTGAGCTAGAGTGCATGTACTTCCAGTGAGGGAGAGGGTTAAGGGTTCATGGTGCAGAATACGGCACACACCTTTGATTGACACTTTCCAGGCAGGTGTGTGAGAGACTGACGATTGGAGCATGGCTGGTGAATTATGCAAGGCTTGAAAAGTGGTTAAGTGCCTTTCAGCGACAGTTATTGCCAAGTGTGTGTGTTGCCCTCTAGATTTGTCAAGACACAGAATTTTGATTGAGCAAGGAGATTTTTGTGACGCGTATGTGTGCACACACTATGCGGTTTGTCTGTGTCAGGTGTTCAGCAGATAAATATGAATTTGATGTGCTTTCTGCTGCCCTAATGCATGCAAATCTCTCTCTCACCACCCTCTGTGTCGGGAGAACAACTCTTTGGCCAAGGCCAAAATGGCACCCTATTTCCTAATAGTGTTCTTCTTTTGACAAGAGCCCTTTGGGACCAGGTCAAAAGTAGTGCACTACATGGGGATTACAGTGCCAGTTGGGACGCAGCCTCTCTCCCTTCCTCATGTACAAACCGGCTCATCCAATTTGAGCGTGTAAGCCGCGGGTAGTTCTCAGAAAGTCGATTGGTGTTCAACGCTCCACACAGAGGCAGCAGTTTAACCAAAAGCCTGAAATTGTTTCATCTGGGCTGCTGTTCTGTCAACGTTGAGAAATGAGAACACTGAATGCAAAGCCAGCCCTAAATTGACGTTCCTCTCTTTAGATTCTCATTGAACAATTCCATGCATCAGACATTTTCTTTTCTAGGATTGCAAAATGTCGGTAGCTTTCCCAAAATTCCCAGGTTTTTCAGAAAACAAAGTTATAACTAAGTTAACCATGTATTTGCCAAGTAAATTAAATCCAGCTCAGGGCTCCATCTATGCATTTGGTTTGCTAGCTAAGTGGCTAGATGGCAAGATCCATATTGCCTAAAAAAATTTTAAAAAATGTTGTGCTTCAAAAATAAATACAAAATGTATTTATTTAGAAATAGAGCTCCCTGTGTGCACTTCCAGTAATACGGTATGAAAATCTGAATACTGCCCAACCCTAACACAAATACTATTGTCAGTATTGCATTTTTGAATCTACAACATGCACACAAATACATTTATTTGACTCTAATTCGTCATAAGATCAGCTCGGCATATTTTCAGACACTTACATGAAAAGTACAATACAATTACACTAGGGAATAGGGTGCCATTTGGGACTGATGAAAAGTAGAATACAATATCACATTGGTATGCCCTTACCAGTATAGATTGACATTTCAAAATGATCTCTTTCTGCACAGATGAAAAACCTTCAAACCCGTCAATCTATTAGTTACAGCAGACACATCATCCTAGGATGCATCCCAAATGGCACCCTATTTCCTATATAGTGCACTACTTTCAACCAAAGCCCGGGCCATGGTCAAAAGTAGTGTGGTAGGGAGTAGGGTGCCATTTGGGACCGCCCCTTAATGAATTTCATCACACTGGACAGATTACAAATGAGGGTTTGGTGTGAAATATGCAGAGGACATGATCAATGAACGGTCAGGCAACATTACATGAATTGAACTTTATCTTCCTGGAAGAGATGTAGTAGATGTCCCCTGAGTGCATCCCAAATGTAACCCTATTCTCTGTATAGTGCACTACTTTTGACCAGGGCTCATAAGACTCTGGTCAAAAGTAGTGCATTATTTAGGGACTAGGGTGCATTTGAGACGTCGCCACTGTTAACGACGGCCTCGTATCGATTCCATTACGGAAGACAGGGCAGACAGCGGAGCTCTTGGTCTTAAATTGATTTTGAGTCAGTTGACATTTTGATACATAGACATAAGATAATGTCACTTAAGCCTTATGAAAACACGTTATTACATCTAGTAAATTCTCATAAGTTGTACAACATTTTACCTGCATGTTTTAAGTAATTTGTCTATAAATATTCTTTAAGGTTGGCAGAGGTTTGGTTGTGCTGGGTAAAGACTGTTGAAATAGGGTTGGTATAAAGCAGTGATCACCAACCTTTTCTGAGTTAAGATCATTTTCCCAGTCAAAAAGAAGGCAGAGATCTACTTCTCAGATTTAAAAAAAACCTTTCTCATTCATTGGCCTGTCTACAGACATTTTTGGAAATGTCTTGAAGATCGCGATCAGCCATTTGGTGAGCACTTGTACACGATTGAAGTTTAGGGGATGGAGATCAAATTGTCGAATCAGTCTTTATTAAAAGTGTAACACTTGACATAATGTGCCAAATACAAGGGATGGGATGGATTAAAAATAGACAATCAACTCATTTACAAAAGAGGAGCTTTAAAAGGGAGATCTATGCACCCAAAAGTTGCACTGATGTTTTTCATTTCGCAGAGCTAAAATTAGTACACACTTTAGAGGTCATTGCATGGCCTACATATTAAAACTATTCCTCTAACTGTGGGCTGCTTTCCAACCTGTCTGTTTTAATATACTGAACAAAAATATAAAGGCAACTTGTAAAGTGTTGGTTTCATGAACTGAAAAAATAATAATAATAATTGCACATTTGTTTACATCACCGTTGGTGATTGTTTCTCTTTTGCCAGGATAATCCATCCACCTAACAGGTGTGGCATATCAAGAATCTGATTAAACGGCATGACCATTACACAGGTGCACCTTGTGCTGGGGACAAAAGGCCACTCTAAAATGTGCAGTTGTCACACAACACAATGCCTCAGATGGCTCAAGTTTTCTTATGATTTTTCTTTAACACTTTTTCTCCCCATTTTGTGGTATCCAATTGGTAGTTAGTCTTGTTCCATTGTTGCGAAGGTCGAGAGCCATGTTGTCCGCCAAAACACAACCCTGCCAAGCCGCACTGCTTCTTGACACACTGCTCACTTAACCCGGAAGCCAGCCGCACCAATGTGTTGGAGGAAACGCCGTACAACTGGTGACAGTGTTGTCGCTAGAGTGCAACCGTACAACCGCCACAGGAGTCGCTAGAGTGCGATGGGACAAGGACATCCCGGCTGGCCAAACCCTCCCCTAACCCGGACGACGCTGGGCCAATTGTGCGCCGTTTTCTGTTCTCGGCTGTCTGCGACAAAGCCCGGGAGGCAGATGTCTCAAGTTTTGAGGGAGTGTGCAATTGGCATGCTGACTACAGAAATGCCCAACAGAGCTGTTGCCAGAGAACTGAATGTTCATTTCTCTGCCACAAGCCGCCTTCAACGTCATTTTAGAGAATTTGGCAGTATGTCCAACCAGCAGACCACGTGTAACCACGCCTGTCCAGGACCTCCACATCTGGCTTCTTCACCTGTGGAATCGTCTGAGACTAGCCATCCGGACAGCTGATAAACTGGGTTTGCACAACCCAAAAATTTCTGCACAAACTACTGGAGAAGTTCTCTTCACTGATGAATCCCGTTTTCAACTGTACCGGGAAGATGGTGTCGTGTGGGCAAAGCGGTTTGCTGATGTCAACGTTGTGCCTCATTGTGGGGTTTTGGTATGAGCAGGCATAAACTACGGGTAACCAACACAATTGCATTTTATTTATGGTCATGTCGCGAGGATCTGTACACAATTCCTGGAAGCTGAAAATGTTTCTGTTCTTCCATGGCCTGCATACTCGCCAGACATGTCACCCATTGAGCTTGTTTGGGTTGCTCTGGCTCGACGTGTACGACCGTGTGTTCCAGTTCCTGCCAATATCCAGCAACTTCACACAGCCATTGAAGAGGAGTGGGACAACATTCAGGCCACAATCAACAGCCTGATCAACTCTATGAGAAGGAGAGGTGTCACACTGTATGAGGCAGAAGGTATCTGTGACCAACCGATGCAGATCTGTATTCTCAGTCATGTGAAATAGATTTTGGCTTTATTTATTTATTTCAGTTGACTGATTTCCTTATGAACTGTAACTGTAAAAAATGCAGAATTGTTGCATGTTGCATTTTTTATATTTTTATTCTGTGTAAGTCGCCTTTACAGAAGGTCTCATTCTCTTGTTTTCTTTTTGAGACTTCTAAATCCCACCTAGTATTATTCAGTCTCCATGCATTTGTAAAATGAAACGGCTAACTAAGACCCAACACCGTTGGGCCCATGCTTTCCAATGAGACAGGTGTAGAGTATTTGGCAGCTAACCCTCCGTGAACACTAAACGTATCCTTTAATCCTTTTTCATTTTATCCTCTGACTCTTAGCCCCTGCTCTTGCATTCTCTCTCTCTCCTAGGTGCTTTACGCATGACGCCAAGCCCTTGTAATTCACTAGCACACTCCAATTGTTGTCTAGGAGGGCAGGGGAGTGATTTTAGAAAGAGGTGAGGCAGCAGACTCATTCACATCTAGTGTGTGAACAGGGGGCCTCGTACATTTTGTAATTGTCTGTTTGTCTTAATCTGACAAGATTGAGGCTCTACCCTCGAGCATACAGCAAGGCTTCCTTCCCCCTTTCGAAACAACCCCTGTCTCCTGCTCCACCCCTCCTGTGGGGGAACAACCTTCTCCTCCTCTTCTCTCTCGTTCCATTACTAAAGTAATGCATCTCCCCGGTTAACAATGGAGGACAAAGGCGGTGGGAACATTCAAATGCTAATTCAGCTTCTCTTGTTATGCACCGACTTCTTCTCTGAGGGAAGACTAACATTAATTGACTAATTACAGCCTAACATGTTTAGGTAGATTTAAGTGTTGATGCACACGGGGATGGTTCATTTTGTCAAAGTTGTGAATTCATTAGGACGGGACAAGCGAGTGCCGGAACTGGAGTCTTGAGGGCCTAGCTAGAGGAACGGCATTGGGCTTGCATTGATGAATCCAGGATCAGTTTTGACTTGTTGATCATAATGAATAAGATTGTATGGACAGGGACAGGCATTGTGAATAGAGATTCTGAAACTGAGGTGGCCATCCCTCCACCTGGAGAGCTACTGAATGTTCAGGCTTTTGCTCCAGCCCTGCTTCAGCTCGTCAAGGTCCTGAAAAGCAGCTGAGTAGTAGATTCAGGTGTGGAACAAAAGCCTGCAGGACGGCATGGCCACCCTCGATCTCACCCATTTTAAAGGGAAAAATGTTGGGCCACCTTACAAGAGGAAACATTCACCTCTAATAATTAGAATCCTCTCGGCACCTTTTTTTCCCTTGATTGTAGTCATATTCCCCCGTTCAGTGAACATTTGCTTTCAGAGCCATCTCTTCTTAATACTGTACGTTGTTAGCCAGGTTTAAAAATAAAATAAAACTTTTTAAAATTGATTTTCTTGGCTGAGAGACGAGCGGATTGGCTGCTCTGCTTAAACAATTATCCAGTGTCTTCAAGCGTGTTGAAATGAATAGGAGTCGTCTTGCTGTACCTACCTGCCAGTTTCAGGAGCGCTCCATTTTGGAACGCCTGTGCTGAAATGGTAGAAGTGAAGTAAAGCCATAGGCAGGAGGCCCACCTTCCCTGGCTTGTCAGCCAGTTTGTTTGACACGCCGTGTTAACGGAATGAGGGAGAGAAAGAGGGCGCAAGAGAAAGATGGAGGGAGAGCCTTATCACAAGGCAAGTACCCGAGAAAGAGCATCTGAAGAGAGGCCTGGATTGTGTTCATTTGGATTTTTTTTTTACCGAAATGGGTAGTTACGACAGTACCTGGTCTAATAGGAAACGCTAATTTTTCAAAATGTTTTCCTTCGCGTGCCCTAATGAACAAGCCCCACCCTTACGTCTTTCATCCCCAGTATGATGTTATTCCTGAGTGTGAAATATTAGCTCTCTCTCCACTCCCGCCAGCACTGGAAGATTATCTCGAATGTTGAATTTAGCCATCCATCAGGACGAGCTGAGCGGACGGGGCCAGAGCTAATCAGTGTCCGTGTGACTAATTACCTGCTTCTGCAAGAATGAGATCATATGAAATGGCAGGGAGGGGTGTGTGTGTGTAGGGTGTATGTGTGCCCATCCATTGACTCTTTCACACACATCTGGACAGAGCATGTAATATCGTATTGACATGAATGTGAATAAAACATTTACTTTACACTATCTGTTTTAATAATAATAATCTAAGAATGCCTATTTAAGAGGGGCTGTTAACAGGAAGACATTTTGTCTGTTTTGCAGCGTCTATTCTGTTATTTGTCTGAGAATACAAGAGTGACTGGGGCTCTTTCTCCCCCCCCCCCCCCCCCCCAGGGAGCGAATGCCAAGCCTGTGGTGTCTTTCATCGCCGGGCTCACTGCCCCGCCGGGCCGTAGGATGGGTCACGCCGGTGCTATCATCGCAGGGGGCAAGGGCGGAGCCAAAGAGAAGATTGCCGCCCTACAGCAGGCGGGTGTTGTGGTCAGCATGTCCCCTGCCCAGCTGGGCAGCACCATGTTCAAGGTGAGACTAGAGATATGGATTAAAGAGCTCATCTCTCTTTTCCATGGTTCAAGAGCCCTCTAGCCAACTCTATGGGTGAGACCAGTAGAGAGAGAACATTTGTCATTCAGTGGTGCAACGGACCGTACCGTTCTCGCATCGCAGCTGGGGGAGGACGGCAAAAGGGTTACTTTAGTCCCACATCCCAACTCTGCCTCTTCCCTCAAATATACTAAAAAACTACGAACTAAACAGAGTTTACTGTTTGTTGAGTACGTTTTGAGTTTTTTTCTACTTGAGTCTGTTGATGTTTTCAGTGTTTGGGTTCGTTAACAAGCAAGGTTGTGGGACTTGGGATTGAACTTTTTTTAATACGTAATAAACAAAAGGCAACAGCGAGGTGAAAGGGGGAAATTAATAACCATGGCTGTTGATGCCGGGGCGGGCAATTTAGCTCCGCTGCTGCTGCCTGTTTATTTCAATTTATCACCGGAGGACGGCAGTTTTAACAAGACGTATAAAAAGTTAAAGTGTGTATTACACCCATTCATCATCTTATTCTTTCATTACGAGCGAGCACAGTGTGGCAAACCCGAACACACAGATATGGATTTGTGCGGTGGTAGCACTGTTTTGGTTTAATTCATAATCATTGCGCATAATGATGAAAAACTCTTTCCCGGCCTGTTAATTTCCCAGCCCATTGTGTTCATACGTCTCTGTTAATCTCATTGGCGGCTGCTGTAATCGGCGTAATAATACACACGACACACCAGAGCAAACAAAGAAAGTAGTGCCCGTGGGGGGTAGTTTGGTTTGGTATAACATGCTCAGCTCTCAGTACAGTACAATGCCCAACCCTTTAGTGTTTTTGCTTGGTCAGTGAAGCTCCCCTTGTGTCCACACCTAGATTCAAGTATTTATTTTCTTTCAAATACTGTAACTGCGCTAGATTAAGCTTGCTTGTCACCGATAGAATAGATCCAAAAGTGCAAACTCCACTCCCCTAGCATTCCACGCAGACTCTGTCAAGCCCACATAAACCTCCATTCACCCATGTGTGCTGCTCTCTCCATTTTTCACTCTTTCTCATGGCCTCCCTTCTTGACAAAATGTCCCTGTCGCACACCAGCACTCTTCATCCCTCCCTCTCCTTCATCCTGCCCTCATCTCTCATCTTGCTCCGCTTCGCCCCTTCTTTCTGTCTTGAGCACCTTTGACACTCTCCCCTCCTGACTATTTGTCACACACAAGGACGATCCTTCTTGCATCTCTCGCTCGCTCTCTCGCCCTCTTCAAATCTAATTTTATGTCACATGTTTTGTAAAAAAAAACTGGTGTAGACCAACATTGAAATGCTTACTTTACAGGCCCTTCCCAACAATGCATCAAAAAATAGAAAAGTAAAATAGAAAAAGAATGACACGAGGAATAAATCCACAATGAGTAATGATAACTTGGCTATATACATGGGGTCCCGAGTCGATGTGCAGGGGTACGAGTTAATTGAGGCAGATCTGTACGGATGACTAGGCAAGGGGGTCCCGAGTCGATGTGCAGGGGTACGAGGTAATTGAGGCAGATCTGTACATATAGGTACGGATGACTAGGCAAGGGGGTCCCGAGTCGATGTGCAGGGGTACGAGGTAATTGAGGCAGATCTGTACATATAGGTACGGATGACTAGGCAAGGGGGTCCCGAGTCGATGTGCAGGGGTACGAGGTAATTGAGGCAGATCTGTACATATAGGTACGGATGACTAGGCAACAGGACAGGTAATAAGCAGTAGCAGCGTATGTGACGAGTCAAGCGTAAGTTTGAGTAGCTATTGGTAAACTATTTAGCAGTGGCTTGGGGTTAGGAGCTGATCAGGGTCCTGTCGGGACCAGACTTGGTGCATCAGTGCCACTTGCGGTAGCAGACAGAACAGTCTCTGAGTGGACCATTTTTCCATCCTTTGCCTCCTTTCATCCATCAGAGAGTGCCTGATGCCTCGGGGCCACCATGAAGCCCTAACACAGCCCCGCTCAACCCCATGCGCTTTCTCCTCCAGCTCTCTCTCCTCTTTCTCAGAAAGTCAAGGGCCTGACCTTGATCAGCGCGTACAGATCCACTTAACCCATCCCTTAACACTCCTGAGCATTACATTACAGATGACACATGCACACCCCGCCAAGTTGCTCTAGCACTGTGTCAAAGTTGAGTGTTGAGCCAAAGTAGATCTGTTCAACCACTTGGTGGCAGTAGACATCCAGGTATTTTAAAAGTAAGGCCTTTTCCAATGTGCAGCAACATGCATCTGTTGTTGCAGACCTGATAAATGACATTTGCATAAAATAAGCTTTTTCCTCTGTGAAATTGGAAATTCTAGGAGGAAGGGAAGGAGAGTATTTGTTCTATCGCCCTTCCTCTGCTGATATTTAGGAAATGGTGTATGTAAATGGTGACATCCCATGCGTGATGTTCTCCTTCATCCTTTTGGTTATGTGCTTTCACATTTTTTTCCCTGTCATGTCACATGCCTATGGATTTTGATGCTTTGGTGTGAATATACATGTTTTCTGTGTTTGGACTATTCCACACTGTATATGAGCCTTGCATAGCGCCTTATTCGGTCTGTAAGGTATTTATCTCTGCATCTGAAATAACAATTCTGAATGTATTTGTACTTCATTAATCCCCGATGAGATAAATATATTGTCTACATCCCAAATGGCACCCATCGGGCTCTGGTCAAAAGTAGTGCACCATGTAGGGAATGGGGGTGCCATTTGTGATGAAGACATTCCTCCCCCCCAACCCCCGGGAAGAAAGGAAAGTGCGTTTTTGGGGACTACTAGCACCCATCATCCCCTCCCCCTGTAGCTTCCAGATGTAAACAAACTGTGTGAATCCACATGAATAAATAATCTCTCTTTCCCCCCTCTGTTCTGTCCCTCTCTCCACAGGAGTTTGAGAAGAGGAAGATGTTGTAAACGGCGAGAGGCAACACCCCCCCCCATCTCCCCAAACAAAGCCGAGCACCCTGATTTTGAGGTCGCACTGCCCTCCAGCGTCCTACAACTTGCAGACCCGCCCTCTCCTGCAGTTCAGTTAAAACTACCATACGCACACTCACTACGCAGTATTTTTAATTTCAGCTATGAATTCATACCTTTACACGAGAGTAATTATATCAGTATGTCTTGATGGTGTCTTTTTCAAAACATGACAACATGCTTGTCGTAGACTTAAGTAAAAGTGTCCTTTAGAGGACAGTTATTGCCATCCGTTATGGTAGCTTTTGATGTGTCTATCTTAGTTTGACTATTGAGGGATGCCATGGTAACTGAGGTGGTCTGGTGTCTGTCTTTCTACTGCTCTCCTACTGTAACCAAGTATTCCATTAAAACGTCTGTTCTCACTGGCTATACATCTGAATAAGAAAATATTTCTCAAACACAGTTTTGGTTGTGGGTTCATTTTTATGCTGGTCTCTCGCTCTTTTGCGCGCACACACAGGTTGGCATGACAGTGTGAACGTGTTATTGGTTTTATGAGGTATGGATGGTTCTGCTAAGCTTTACAGTGTAAAAGCATTACATACAATGTCTGTTTGGAAATGGTATGTAATACTAAACTATATTTGGAAGATGTTTTTCTTTTGTTCCAATATGAAAAGGTCTCCACTGAACTGAATTCATCCAATCACACTCCCCCGTCATGCAGTGTCACTCCCTGGTGAGGCCAATTAGGAGGCAGTGTATATACAATCCAATAATTTCAGGTGCTATAATAGAGCTCACATGTCACCCAATACAGGATTTGCATTTGCACACTTGTTCTCTTTGCCTCATTGGAAAGGGAAAGTGTGTAGGAGGGCTTTTCTTGGTCCTAAAGTACAATTGCATTGCTTCATTACATAATGACAAATGTTGAAACTATACCAGATGAAAATGTTAATTCCTTCTCAATTCACATTTCATAACTGCTCTTGGAGCTGTGGTTTAAGGGATGAATACTAAGGCTGTGTTTACAGAAGCAGCCCAATTCTGATTCCCCCCTCCCCCAACTAATTTGTTTTTTGACCAATCAGATCTTTTGAGATTTTCCGTTTAGTCAAAAGACCAATCAATGGAGGGGTTTATGGGCTTGTTTGACAGTGCAGGTGCCTACAAATCCCCTTGCATCATAACTACTCATTATTTGTATATCAGCCTGGGTAAGCATTCACCATAGTAGTATTGTATGAATCAGGCATTACATTTTGATCATCACAGCCTCAGTCAATTGGCCCACTTGTAGGCTACATTCAATTAATGAATTGTGTACCTTGTCCAGACTAGTAGAGCGTTACAGTAACCTTCAGAAAGTATTCATACCCCTTTGACTCATTCCACATTTTGTGTTTCAGCCTGAATTCAAAATTGATTAAATCTTTTTTTTTCACCCATCAACATACAATATCCCATAATGACAAAGTGAAAACATGTTTTTTTTAGAAACTTTAACAAATGTATTGAAAATGAAATACAGATCTCATTTACAAAAGTATTCACACCCCTTTGCTATGCCACTTCAAATTGAGCCCAGGTGCAACAAAATTTGATCATACTTAAGATGTCACTACAACTTGATTGGCTTCCACCTGTGGCCAATTCAGCCCAAACCCAGTGCATGCTTTGCAGGCACATGAGAAGGAAAGCGAATGGAGAGGACTGTAGGGAAGATGCTCTCAAAATCTTGGCTCCTAGAGGAGACACTTTTCGGAGGTGGGCAGGATGATTATGAGATGGGAGTTGCATTGGGATGCCACTGGGCTGCAAGTGAAGTCTGGAGAAAAGGAGTGTTGGGACAGGGACGCAGAAAGGTGGATTTCAAGTGAAGTCTGGAGAAAAGGAGTGTTGGGACAGGGACGCAGAAAGGTGGATTTCTGAGGAATGGGGGAGGAAGAAAATAATTAGGAAAGCAGAGAAAGCAGAGATTGGATTTCAATTTGAGACATGGAGTTAGGATGTTGAGTGCAAACAGTGAGCAAGAACAGGTTCTGGAGGTGAAAGTGAGGAGCTCAGAACTCAATGGGCATGAAGAAGAATCTGGTCCAGTAGGAGTGATATTTTTGGAGAATGTGGCTCCTTGCCTTTCTGGTTTCATTTGTGGTTTCACAAACACAAATGTTTGTGTTTCTTCTGACCAGAGGGAATGGGCACAAGGTGTCACGCAACTTGTCAAGATCGGTTTCTTGCTTTGCTCTTAGGACACAATTGTAAGGAGTTTTTTAAACTGATTTTACCTTTATTTAACTAGGCAAGTCAGTTGAGAACAAATTCTTATTTTCAATGACGGCCAGTGGGTTAACTACCTTGTTCAGGGGCAGAACAACAGATTTGTACCTTGGGGATTCGAACTTGCAACCTTTCGGTTACTAGCCCAATGCTCTAACCACTAGGCTACCCTGCCGCCCGAGTGGTTAGAGCTAAGTGTGGAGCTGGAGCAGTTGAAGATTCCTGGTGTTTGTGATACCTGCTGTTTGGTGCGACGCAGATCCGGTGGTGTCAGTCCTTTTTGAGTCAGTCTTTACCTGACAAGGTCATGTTAGTATATATCAGTTATCCTGTTAGCTTTTGTGCCGAATCCATTGCTCTGTTTCAGGTGCAACGTTTATGGTCATGTCGCAGCAGTGTGTAGGAGGGAGATTCCAAGATGTGGGAAGTGTGCAGGAGGGCATGGGATAGAGGATTGTGTAGTTTCTGTGGATAAAGTTGTTGCTCATGTTGCTGGGGGATTGGAAGTGAGGGAAGTGAGGGATCCTGAGAGGACACCTGTGAGTAGGCCTGTGAGAGAGGCAGGTTGAAGTGGTCAAAGTAGTGCAGGTTTCATTTGTTGAGGCAGTGAAGAAAGTGGAGGAGGATGGGTCATGGGTGAGGGATCCTGAGAGGACACCTGTGAGTAGTAGATCTGTGACAGCACAGAGGGATAGGCCTGTAATATTTGTGTTGTGGAGAAATGACCAGGCAGGAGACGGGAGTACAGTTAGTTTTGTTTAGTCAAAACCTCTCGTGCTCTTACAGCCCCCGGCCCAATGGTGCGCATGTGCATTTCCTATTAGGTGTAGTAACATAACACTGCTGTAAAACATTACTGCTTAGTAACAGCATAGTAACTAATATAAACCGATGTAGATCCCAGATACTACATGGCCAACGCATGATATATGCTTCAGTAAGGTTGGCTTCTTAGAAATGGTTATCAACTGTACTACAGAAATGGAATGGAAATCACAGAAAATGGTGAAAATGGTGGCAGCTGCAGAGAAGTTATGAGGTTTGACTTCAGAAGAGTTACAGGGTGTGTTGAGTGGTGGTCCGTCCTCCCAGGCCGATGGCATGGTGCAGGAGCGGATAGGGTTCAAGTTGTGGATGAGGTATTGGGTTTTTAAGGAGTGTAGTTAGTTGGTATGGTCATAAAAATACATGTTTATTTTAGTTGTCCTATTTTGTATAACAAAGTGTAATAGATTTATACTATAGTTTAGTTTGAGGTGGTAATGTAACATATTGGATGCCAACCACTGTTAAACTCCGCCGAATAAGAAATGCATGTCAGACTGGTCTTGACCGGGCACCGAGGTAGATTGGCTGACTGAATTTGAAGTGGAGGTAGTACAGGGCTTAGCATGTCTTTCTGGGAGGATAAAAATACATTTTGGTTTGGAAAAGTTGAATATTTTCAGAAGCAGTCGGGTAATTGGTTAAGGGAAGAGCATTGGAGGGAAGAGAGAGGGGGTTGAAAATGATGGGTTTGAATCTCTTGAAGTAAGCAATAACAAGGGAGACTGTATGTTGAGGAAGATTGGTGTCAAGTTAAAACAGAGTGAGCCGGAGACCAGTATGAGTTCTGGAGGGGTGAAATGGAAAGGGGGAAAAGGTGTTGTGAATAGCTCGGAGCCCTAGCCTTGCATTGATGGACATGTCTATGATAAAGATACATTTGGTCATGTGGGAGTAAGACTTTTGAAGAGGGTGGAACCAGGCCTTTTGGCTGATCCATGGGTGGTTTCAGGTTGAGTGCAGATCAAATCAAATGTATTTATACAGCCCTCCTTACATCAGCTGATATCTCAAAGTGCTGTATAGAAACACAGCCTAAAACCCCTAACAGCAAGCAATGCAGGTGTAGAAGAGGAGAAGAAGTGGACTTGTGATGTTTGTTCAGATCAGAGGGTGCAGGCGCTCTGTGCGACCCAACTTGGGGAAAGATATGTATCTTGCTTTGTGGTTCGGCACAGGGCACCATTTGAAAGAAGTGATTTCTGGGGTAGCATTATGTGTGGAGGTGGAGCAGTTGAAGATGGTGGAAGTAACAAACACCAGGAGTTTGGTGCGACGCAGACCCAGTGAAACAGAGGTGACTCAGTCTGTTGGTTTGAGCTTTGATTGAGTATTTACCTGACAAAGTCATGTTAGGATATATAGTGGGGCAAAAACGTATTTAGTCAGCGACCAATTGTGCAAGTTCTCCCACTTAAAAAGATGAGGCCTGTAATTTTCATCATAGGTACACTTCAACTATGACAGACAAAATGAGAAAAACAAATCCAGAAAATCACATTGTAGGATTTTTTATGAATTTATTTGCAAATGATGGTGGAAAATAAGTATTTGGTCAATAACAAAAGTTTCTCAATACTTTGTTATATACCCTTTGTTGGCAATGACAGAGGTCAAACGTTTTCTGTAAGTCTTCACAAGGTTTTCACACACTGTTGCTGGTATTGTGGCCCATTCCTCCATGCAGATCTCCACTAGAGCGGTGATGTTTTGGGGCTGTTGCTGGGAAACATGGACTTTCAGCTCCCTCCAAAGATTTTCTATGGGGTTGAGATCTGGAGACTGGCTAGGCCACTCCAGGACCTTGAAATGCTTCACTCCTTGGTTGCCCGGGCGGTGTGTTTGGGATCATTGTCATGCTGAAAGACCCAGCCACGTTTCATCTTCAATGCCCTTGCTGATGGAAGGAGGTTTTCACTCAAAATCTCACGATACATGGCCCCATTCATTCTTTCCTTTACACGGATCAGTCGTCCTGGTCCCTTTGCAGAAAAACAGCCCCAAAGCATGATGTTTCCACCCCCATGCTTCACAGTAGGTATGGTGTTCTTTGGATGCAACTCAGCATTCTTTGTCCTCCAAACACGACGAGTTGAGTTTTTACCAAGAAGTTATATTTTGGTTTCATCTGACCATATGACATTCTCTCAATCTTCTTCTGGATCATCCAAATGATCTCTAGCAAACTTCAGACGGGCCTGGACATGTACTGGCTTAAGCAAGGGCACACGTCTGGCACTGCAGGATTTGAGTCCCTGGCGGCGTAGTGTGTTCCTGATGGTAGGCTTTGTTACTTTGGTCCCAGCTCTCTGCAGGTCATTCACTAGGTCCCCCCGTGTGGTTTTGGGATTTTTGCTCACCGTTCTTGTGATCATTTTGACCCCACGGGGTGAGATCTTGCGTGGAGCCCCAGATCGAGGGAGATTATCAGTGGTCTTGTATGTCTTCCATTTCCTAATAATTGCTCCCACAGTTGATTTCTTCAAACCAAGCTGCTTACCTATTGCAGATTCAGTCTTCCCAGCCTGGTGCAGGTCTACAATTTTGTTTCTGGTGTCCTTTGACAGCTCTTTGGTCTTGGCCACAGTGGAGTTTGGAGTGTGACTGTTTGAGGTTGTGGACAGATGTCTCTTATACTGATAACAAGTTCAAACAGGTGCCATTGATACAGGTAACGAGTGGAGGACAGAGGAGCCTCTTAAAGAAGAAGTTACAGGTCTGTGAGAGCCAGAAATCTTGCTTGTTTGTAGGTGACCAAATACTTATTTTCCACCATAATTTGCAAATAAATTCATAAAAAATCCTGTAATGTGATTTTCTGGATTTCTTTTTCTCATTTTGTCTGTCATAGTTGAAGTGTACCTATGATGAAAATTACAGGCCTCTCTCATCTTTTTAAGTGGGAGAACTTGGTGGCTGACTGGTGGCTGACTAAATACTGACTAAATACTTTTTTGCCCCACTGTACGTTTCAGTAAAGTTGGCTTCTTAGCGTTGATTGCAATGGTTATAACGCAGAGATGGAAAGTATAGTCACAGAAAATATATGTTGTGGTGGCAGCTTCAGAGCAGTACTTTGGGGTACGAGATTTGACTTCAGAAGAGTTACAGCGTGTGTTGAGTGGTAGTGTCCTGTTCTATCATGCCGTTGGCCTGGGGTAGGAACACATAGGGGTAAAAGTAGTGGAAGAAGGGGATGGGTTTTAATGAGTATAGGGTTAGTTGGTAGTGTAATTAAACAAAGATGTGTGTATATATATATATATAATTATTTTTTTATTTTATTTTTTTCCTGCTTCCCCTTTCCCATTTTGTATCAAAGTGTAATGGATCTATACCTGAGTTCAGTTGGGGGCAGTTGGGGGCTGTAATGCAACAAGCATTTCTCAACAGCATTTACTTAAGCACCTTATACCACCCACCACTGCGACCTGTATGCTCTAGTCGGCTGGCCCTCGCTACATATTCGTCGCCAGACCCACTGGCTCCAGGTCATCTACAAGTCCATGCTAGGTAAAGCTCCGCCTTATCTCAGTTCACTGGGCACGATGGCAACACCCATCCGTAGCACGTGTTCCAGCAGGTGTATCTCACTGATCATCCCTAAAGCCAACACCTCATTTGGCCGCCTTTCCTTCCAGTTCTCTGCTGCCTATGACTGGAACGAATTGCAAAAATCGTTGAAGTTGGAGACTTTTATCTCCCTCACCAACTTTAAACATCTGCTATCTGAGCAGCTAACCGATCGCTGCAGCTGTACATAGTCTATCGGTAAATAGCCCACCCAATTTACCTACCTCATCCCCATACTGTTTTTATTTATTTACTTTTCTGCTCTTTTGCACACCAGTATCTCTACCTGCACATGACCATCTGATCATTTATCACTCCAGTGTTAATCTGCTAAATTGTAATTATTTGCCTACCTCCTCATGCCTTTTGCACATAATGTATATAGACTATTTTCTTTTTTTTCTCTACTGTGTTATTGACTTGTTTATTGTTTACTCCATGTGTAACTCTGTGTTGTTGTCTGTTCACACTGCTATGCTTTGTCTTGGCCAGGTCGCAGTTGTAAATGAGAACTTGTTCTCAACTAGCCTACCTGGTTAAATAAAGGTGAAATACATATATATATTTTTTAAATGCCAACCACCATTAAACCTCGCTGACGAAGTGCAAGTCAGAAACTATTCCATGAAGTCCAAGGAAATGTCTGTAGAACTCAGATAATTGTAATGAGGCCTTCAGAAAGTATTCACACCCCTTGACTTATTCCACATTCTGTTGTGTTACAGCCTGAATATAAAACAGATTACGTTTAGATTGTTTTTGTCACTGGCCTACACACAATACCACATAATGTCAAGATTGTTTACAAATTAATTAAGAATGAAAATCAGAAATGTCTTGAGTCAATAAGTATTCAACCCCTTTGTTGTGAGAAGCCTAAATATGTCCAGGAGTAAATATGTGCTTAACAAGTCACATAACACGTTTAATGGGTTCACTCTGTGTGCAATAATAGTGTTTTAACCCCCCTAGAGTTGTCAATCTGAGTAACATCATTTGAAAAAATCCCCATTTAAAATCCATCAGTTTAAGCTTGTGATTTAGTTTAAACTACAGATATGATTGCTTTGGATGCATCTTACTCCACCTCTGATGTCGCACTTGAAAGGTTGCAGAGCTAGAACGGTGTTATGAAAAAAAAGTCAATAACAAATGTTGGACCAAATGCAGTTACTGCTATTGTTACTGGTAGGGCAGTATACTGGACATCCGTGTAGTTTTGTCTTCAACCCGTAAGTGGCCAAGACGTATTATGTATACATTGTTAGCAATTACTTTATAATCTGCATTAAAGAAATTACCATAATACAAATTGCCTGTGGAATTTCAATTTTATTGGTTTTGGGGTTCAGGAGTTTCTACTTGTTATTCTCCTTCTACTAACTGTTGCCAAGTGAGCACACAGCCACAGCCAAGCTTTTTATCTCGCTGCGCATATAATGAGACAGGCGAGAGGAACGGCCGCCACCCTCCGAGCGACAGCTTCGATCGCGGAGGTCAGAAAGTGTACGTGCATCGCACTGTGCCGGTGTGACAGGCGATGAGGCAAAAATAGCCTCAGGTTTCTACCTCGCTGACTCTTTCCTATTTTGTTGAAGCACTCTTTTCTTTTGAAATTGCCAACTTTAAAGAAATACATCGTACATTCTCTGCACGCATGCACACCCAGGAGCGGCGTTAGAGGTCCTGGCCCGCACTGCCGTACCTCCTTGCCTGTCCAAATAAAATATTGAAATATTGATCATCATGCCCCGTGCAGAGGCGCGCGGACAGAAAGACGCGTCGAGCTCAGATAAAGCCCCTCTGTCTAAGTATGTGCAGAGCATGTAGATTATGTTGTCTGGATAAGAATAGTATATGCCATACTATTTATGTCCAGACAGAATCGGACACATGGCCTACATATAGTAACACAGAGGGGCGCAGTTTTGCTCGCTCGGATGCTTTCTCTGGTTAGATATTTTCAGCAGAGAGGAAGAGGGGAAACCAGAGTGTTCACGCGCCAAAATCTGTCCAGAATAGACCCAATAGATTTCTATGGGCTGAATATGCAGACCAAAGCTTGTTGCCTGCCTTCCCGTCTTTAGGACAACTACTCCCATTGTTAGGGTGGAGACATGAGTATCTCGTAAGTAATTTAGCAGATACTCGTATCCATAGTTACTAACCATTTGTGAATTCATCTTAAAATAGCTAGTTGAGACAACACATTACAATTGTATTAAGTATATTTTCACTCAACATATTGTAATGAAACGGCAGGGAGCAGGTCTCGAACGCTCGACGTTCTAGCCCGAGGTCCGGCGCGCTATCGACTGTGCCGTAAAAGCATGCCCAGGGTCGTTACACTATGTATGAGCAAAGTCCGTGCTAGTGGGACAATAGAAGTGCCTGTTACAAATAAAACAATTGGGGGAAGTTGGTCCTTGGGGCACCAGATCTCTGGTTTCAGCCACTTTGGAATGGAAAGTTGTCAGTGTACTGTTCAGATGCTGTTTTCCCGCCAAAATTACATAATTACTCCTGTCTAAATAAAATAATTCTAAATACTTCACCAGAGAGCATGACTTAGCCACAGAGGATCATTTAGCTTCTTATTTTTTTTGCTCTGGATTATTTCAAATCACAAGTGCACAGGCCTATGCCTATTTGGGAAGCCTGCAATTTGGGCAGCGCATGTGGCAATAGGCCTGACTGATTATTGAGTTGTGGCTGTCAGGGAAAAGCATCTAAAATATGTGTGAAGATAATTTGTCTTGAGTATAATTTAAAATGTTGAGAGGGGAGGAGTGTGTGGCAAAGATATGTAGCATCTCTCTCCAGAATGCATGCACTCAGCCAATTCATTGTGTGAATTGTTTGCCTTATGATTGTTTTTTAAAATATGTTTTTAATAAATTCCCCATTACATATGTCACCAGTAGGCCTAGTAAATGTTAGATCATTTGGTTGCATAAATTATGTTAATGCATGTATTAATTTCAGCTACAGTCACTTGCAATTCTCATTCTCTGAGTGGAAACATTGTTTGCATAATTCATAATCTGCTACATTTGTGAGAAACAAGTTTTGGTTAATTTCATAACCAGCATTTACGAATGTATTAATGCAGGCTAACTCAAATGAGCTAGCTAGTTGGCTCGCTAGCTATCTAGCCAACTTCACATACTGTATAGATGGCTAAGTGAATGAAATATCACCATCTACCTAACTTCATATTAGCTAGCTATCTTAATGTATTTATCACTGTAAAAAAAAACAACTCCAAATCCATTTGTAGGTAGCTAGCTAACAGCCATGGAGGAGGGTGATAGTATAGTAGACCCAACTGTCAGTGAGAGAGCAGGCTATTCTGGATAGGGCAGGTACTTTTGTGTAGCTCCTGTCCCTAGAAGTGAGGATGGAGATAATGGTAACATAATATTTAGTGCAGTGTAATTTGACTATAATGAAGTCTTGTGAGGTTTTCTGTCCTCAGATAAAGAGAGCCATGAAACCGGTCTACATGTGAAGAGGTCCCGATGAAGAGCAGTGGTTCTCAGTCCTGGTCCTGGGGACTCAAAGGGGTGCACATTTTTGTTTTTGCCTTAGCACTGCACAGCTGATACAAATGATCAACTCATCATCAAGCTTCAAGTGGTATTTCTGTATTCATTTGTGATGCTATCCTTGATATGATCCTGTTATTGTTACATGCTACACATGCACATAAACTCAGCAAAAAAAGAAAGTCCTCTCACTGTCAACTGCGTTTATTTTCAAACTTAACATGTGTAAATATTTGTATGAGCTTAACAATATTCAACAACTGAGACATGAACTGAAAAAATTCCACAGACATGTGACTAACAGAAATGGAATAATGTGTCCCTGAACAAAAGGGGGGCAAAATCAAAGTAACAGTCAGTATCTGGTGTGGCCACCAGCTGCATTAAGTACTGCAGTGCATCTCCTTTTCATGGACTGCACCAGATTTGCCTGTTCTTGCTATGAGATGTTACCCCACTCTTCCACCAAAGGCACCAGCAAATTCCCTGACATTTATGGGTGGAATGGCACTAGCCCTCACCCTCCTATCCAACAGGTCCCAGTCGTGCTAAATGGTATTGAGATCCGGGCTCTTCGCTGGCCATGGCAGAACACCGACATTCCTGTCTTGCAAGGAATCACACACAGAACGAGCAGTATGGCTGGTGGCATTGTTATGCTGGAGGGTCATGTGAGCCTGCAGGAAGGGTACCACATGAGGGAAGAGGATGTCTTCCCTGTAACGCACAGCGTTGAGATTGCCTGCAATGACAACAAGCTCAGTCCGATGATGCTGTGACACCGCCCTAGACCATGACGGACCCTTCACCTCCAAGTCGATCCCGCTCCAAAGTACAGGCCTCGGTGTAACGTTCACTCCTTCGACGATAAACGCGAATCCGACCATCACTCCTGGTGAGACAAAACTGTGACTCGTCAGTGAAGAGCACTTTTTGCAAGTCCTGTCTGGTCCAGCGACAGTGGGTTTGTGCCCATAGGCGACATTGTTGCTGGTGATGTTTGGTGAGGACCTGCCTAACAACAGGCCTACAAGCCCTCAATCCAGCCTCTCTCAGCCTATTGTGGACAGTCTGAGCACTTATAGAGGGATTGTGCGTTCCTGGTGTAACTCAGGCAGTTGTTGTTGCCATCCTGTACCTGTCCCGCAGGTGTGATGTTCGACTGTACCGATCCTGTGCAGGTGTTGTTACACGTGGTCTGCCACTGCGAGGTTGATCAGCTGTCCGTCCTATCTCCCTGTAGCGCTGTCTTAGGTGTCTCACAGTATGGACATTGCAATTTATTGCCCTGGCCACATCTGCAGTCCTCATGCCTCCTTGCAGCATGCCTAAAGCACGTTCACGCAGATGAGCAGGGACCCTGGGCATCTTTCTTTTGGTGTTTTTTAGAGTCAGTAGAAAGGCCTCTTTAGTGTCCTAAGTATTCGTAACTGTGACCTTATTTGCCTACCGTCTGTAAGCTGTTAGTGTCTTAACGACCGTTCCACACGTGCATGTTCATTAATTGTTTATGGTTCATTGAACAAGCATGGGAAACAGTGTTTAAACCCTTTACCATGAAGATCTGTGAAGTTATTTGGATTTTTAAGAATTTTCTTTGAAAGACAGGGTCCTGAAAAAGGGATGTTTATGTGTGCCCATGCGTCTATCAATCCAAAATTATCATGATTTGTTATCTGGGATATTATACTTTAGTAATCCACAATGAGCTGGTGATGTTAAAGTCTAATAATTACATTGTCTTCCATATTCCTACAGATACCTTGTAACTGGAGATTCCTTCAAAACGATTGCCTACAGTTAACGTGTAGGGCACTGCAAGGTTGGGTGATCAGGGCCATCTGGGACTGCCTGCTGGAGGAATTCAGGTTTGTGAAGGATACCTGTGTCCTGCATAACTTCATGAGGATGGACACGAGGACCAGCAGGGGATCTGCAGCTCGCCGCCATGTGCCAGAGGAGAAGTCTCCTGCTCTGCAGGATGTTTCAAGGATGGGGTTCAACAACGCAGCAAAAGGCAATCCGTGTGCGGGAGATCTTTACCTCCTACTTCTTCGAAGAGGGTGCTGTTCCCTGGCAACACTATGCACAACCAAAAGCTCTTAAGAGTAATTCACATTGCAATAAGAGTACCCTTCCATTTACTTAGCTATGTCAACTACAGTTATTCAATTCCCAGTTTCTCCCCCTTTGATTTCTACTTCTCAGGTGAGGGTGCTATTTAGGTAAGGGTGTGATGTCTATACAAAAGCACAACGGGCTATTTTAAATCTACACTCTCCTGTATAAATGTGATTGATGGATTGTGTTGTGCAGTAAGCAGGCTAAGGTGTATAACTGTGGCACCTTTCACCTTCAAAGAATAGGCAAGAGGGCCAAGCATGGAGAATAACAAGACACTTCATTATTTCCATAATTACGCTATATTGTTTGTCCTCGTGTGTCCGTTCAAGTTTTTATACCTAATATAATATAATTATACCTAATATGCCTTTTCACCTGGATCATCACAGCTAGCTAGCTGCAATCTGAATGGCTTCTCCTAGCTAACCTCTCTGTCCCAAAGCAAGCACCAATTAGCCTGGAGCTAGCCCATGCTAGGCCCATCTCCCGGCTAGCTGAAGGGGTCCATCAGCCACTCCCGGGCTACAATACCTATTTTGCCAATGGGCGCCATTTTACTGCCGGTTCGGAGCCCCACCGATCCTTCATGACTGGACTACCGACATAATCTGCCCGAGGGGGTACTTCAACTGGCTACATCGTCGTGACGTCCCCCGAATGCCCATCTGCTAGCTGTCTATTGGACTGTTAGCTGAAGAGATCCAACAGCCAATATCTTAAAATTAACTGCCGAAATTGTTGCAACCCCTATCACTAGCCTGTTCAACCTCTCTTTCATATTGTCTGAGGTTCCCAAAGATTGCAAAGCTGCCGCGGTCATCCCCCTCTTCAAAGGGGGAGACACTCTAGACCCAAACTGCTACAGACCTATATCTATCCTACCCTGTCTTTCTAAGGTCTTTGAAAGCCAAGTTAACAAACAGATTACAAACCATTTCAATTCCCACCATACCTTCTCCGCTATGCTATCAGGTTTCAGAGCTGGTAATGGGTGCACCTCAGCCACGCTCAAGGTCCTAAACGATATCATAACTTCCATCGATAAGAGAAAATACTGTGCAGACGTATTCATCGACCTGGCCAAGGCTTTCGACTCTGTCAATCACCACATTCTTATCGGCAGACTCAACAGCCTTGGTGTCTCAAATGACTGCATTGCCTGGTTTGCCAAGTACTTCTCTGATAGAGTTCAGTGTGTCAAATCGGAGGGCCTGTTGTCTGGATCTCTGGCAGTCTCTATGGGGGTGCCACAGGGTTCAATTCTTGGGCTGACTCTCTTCTCTGTATACATTAATGATGTTGCTCTTGCTGCTGGTGATTCTCTGATCCACCTCTACGCAGACGACACCATTCTGTATACTTCTGGCTCTTCTTTGGACATTATCTTAACTAACCTCCAGACGAGCTTCAATGCCATACAACTCTCCTCCCGTGGCCTCCAACTGCTCTTAAATGCAAGTAAAACTAAATGCATGCTCTTCAACCGATTGCTGCCTGCACCTGCCCGCCCATCCAGCATCATCCTCTGGACGGTCCTGACTTAATCCAATCCAGCTTCCTATTTCGCAACAAAGCGTCCTTCACTCATGCTGCCAAACATACCCTCGTAAAACTGACCATCCTACCGATCCTATATTTTGGCGATGTCATTTACAAAATAGCCTCCAGCACTCTGGATGCAGTCTATCACAGTGCCATCCGTTTTGTCACCAAAGCCCCATATTACTACCCACCACTGCGACCTGTACGCTCTCGTTGGCTGGCCCTCTCTTCATACTCGTCGCCAAACCCACTGGCTCCAGGTCATCTACCAGTCTTTGCTAGGTAAATCTCAGCTCCCTGGTCACCATACCAGCACCCACCCGTAGCACACGCTCCAGCAGGTATATTTCACTGGCCTCCTTTGGCCGCCTTCCCTTCCAGTTCTCTGCTGCCAATTACTGGAACGAACTGCAAAAATCACTGAAACTGGTGACTCATATCTCCCTCACTAACTTTAAGCACCAGCTGTCAGAACATCTCACAGATCACTGCATCTGTAAATAGCCCATCCAACTACTGAATCCCCATACTGTATTTATTTATTTATCTTGCTCCTTTGCACCCCAGTATCTCTACTTGCACATACATATTTTGCACATCTATCACTCCAGTGTTTATTTGTTATATTGTAATTACTTCGCCACCATGGCCTGTTTCTTGCCTTTACCTCCCTTATCTTACCTAATTTTCACACACTGTATATATACTTTTCTACTGTATTATTGACTGTATGTTTGTTTATTCCATGTGTAACTCTGTGTTGTTGTTTGTGTCACACTGCTTTGCTTTATCTTGGCCAGGTCGCAGTTGTAAATGAGAACTTGTTCTCAACTAGCCTACCTGGTTAAATAAAGGTGAAACAAATAAAAAAACATTGAAATGCAGATAGAGATGCAGTAGTCACAGAGTTAATGATCCAAGGTCAGTTTTGCATTTCACCTCTTTCTCCCTCGGTTTTTATAATGCACAACAGATATTCATTGAAGTACAGATTGAACTTGTATTTATAATATTACAATTATATTTATGCATGTATTTAGAACACTTTGATAATGAACTTCTTTCAATAAAGTGTTTCACATTCTCTACTGGTTAAAATTAAGTCTCATTTGATGAAATACTACACCTATCCTGTGTTTATCAGATCAATGCAGATGAAGGGCAATAGATGTTGCGATGAACTGGTTTTAGAGTATTTACATGATGCATAGGAAGTGTACTGTACAGTTTAAAATATATATTTTTCTGTATATAGGAATTACAAATTAGCCTTTAACTAGTTAAGTCCTGTTTCTAGTCTATTCGTTAGAATTTGTAACCATTGATGTCCCAGGACCAAAATTGTAATACATACATGCAAACACAGTGTCATTCAAAGACTGGAATTTGATACTCCTGGTATTGGATATGACTGAAAAATAGTCTAAAAATACATTCATACCTGTACTGCACCTTTATTTGCCAAGGTAGAGTACATGATCAGTGAATATATTAAATGTACAGGCTACAATGTGGGGATCTCATGCATAGTAATAACTACATGTATATACAACTTGCATTCTTGGTGTTACCGATGTGAAATGTCACTTGCTCTGAGACCTTGAAGTAGTTGTTCCCCTTGGCTTTGCTGAGGCTTTTGTGGCGCGATGGGTAACGATGCTTTGTGGGAGGCAGTTGTTGATGTGTGCAGAGGGTCCCAGTTTCAAGCCCAGGTAGGGATGAGGAGATGGACGGAAGCTATACTGTTACATTGGCACAAAACTATATTATATTCTACTCAATCCATGGGCTTCATTAATGTCATTTAGACTGTTTTGAAGTTGATACAACTGGCTATGATAGCTGAGGTTCATAGCTAGGTTCTGAACTAATATGTATACCAAATGTTTGGGTCCATACGCAGATTGGCTAGATAGCTAGCTACACATCCATAGGCATACAGGTATTTTTTATAATCCAATGCACAATAAGCAAGAACATAGTTAGCTAGTTACGTTATTTCATCTATCTGCATTTCATGGCAAATATCAGCAAGGCAAGCTTACAAAATTGTACATTCAAATTCCAGTAAATGCTTTAGCTAGCTAGATTCTTTATATCCACTGTTTCACTTGACGACAGCCTGGTTTGCTGGTAAATTAACTTTCTGATTAAAAAAATATGTATAATCGTTTGTCTCTACATTAACTAACATATTCCTGTCAACTTGACATTTTTTGCATGATTCGTTATGACGTTATAATCACTTACATTTGCTTCCATCCTAGTATTTTTGTCAGACATCTTTGCTGAAGAACGTCTCCAGCCTTGGGTCGCATATTGTTAAATTTGTCATGGGAACCACTCGATATGATTGGTCGCCTCTGCCGATTTGCATAAAGTTGGGAAAAGTTTATATTTTTCACTGCCTTCCACGCCACCTTCGCACCACCCAAAGGTCCCCCGCCCTCTACACCGCTTTCCTTCCATTGAAATGAATGGGAAGCGGTGTTTCACCACGCGGCATCCTGTGCTAGTGTATCATGGCAGCCCCCCGCACCTCTCTGATTCAGAGGGGTTGGGTTAAATGCGGAAGACACATTTCAGTTGAAGGCATTCAGTTGTACAACTGACTAGGTATCCCTCCCTTTCCCAATGTGTCTGGTTTCTCTGTCCTGATTGTGAATTATAAAAGTTCCTCACAGTTTTAGAAAATATTTTCAACACACTCCAGGTCTTGCTAATCACCAAGTCTTGATGTGAAAGAACCAAATATCATGATCTGATGATCCCATATATCAAGCGGCATCATCCTAATGAAAAACAGCTGTCTGTCCCGTGCTCACTGGTGCAGGAAAGTCTGAGGGCCCGGAATAAGATAGTTGATACAATGTTGCAAGTTCGCTAGCTACAGCTTCAGGCCTGACCCAGTTGACAGATTTTTTATATTTGTTATTATCATTTATTGAACTAGGCAAGTCAGTTAAGAACAAATTCTTATTTACAATGTCGGTACTACCCCGGACTCCCGATCACGGCCGGTTGTGATACAGCCTGGGATCGAACCGGGGTCTGTAGTGATGCCTCTAGCACTGAAATGCACTGCCTTAGACCTCACTAGAGGTAGAGAGATGAATGTGATTAAAATAACCTGATTTTTCATCAGGATATTTTCTACTGTTTTTATTTGTCAGCTTTTAGGCCTATGTATTTTACTTAGTTGAGAATGGGAGGGATAGGTCTACTGTTGCATTGGCCTATAGGCACTCATTTCTTTAACCACCAATGAATGGTTCAATGTGTCCATATGGCAGAGGCTGGTTCTCTCACATTAGTTGAATTTGAACTTTTAGATTTGTATCATTTTAATGATTAACCACGTGACAATAATTTTGAGAAACGAAAACATTATTATTCAAATATAAAAATAATCATAGCTGGCACGCAGATCAGTAGAAAGAGTAGGATAAATTGTAAGCTTCCCCAAACTTGAAACTCATGAGCCACCTATGGTCTTTGCAATAACACCCATTTAAAAAAATAGGAGGTCCCGTGAAACACATTGGAGGACCCGTGAAAAAAACATGCCATATTCAACTGATTCAGTCTGGCGCTGGCCCTGCACACATTATGAGCCTGTCCTCCCTGATTTCACCCTGCACCAGCCTTCACTGGATCCTGCACTCTTGAGCTAATTGCACACACCTGTTTGTTTGAAAGGACCTGGATGGACCTGTTGAACTGTAAAACAAATTCTTTGAATTTTTGAAAACGGTGGATGGGAGGAAGAGAGACACGTTCTCGGTTGAACTGTGTAAGGAGGCGACTAGAAACTAATGAGACCGATTGTTTGGCCACAAGTGAGAGTTTGGTATCGTTGAATCTTGTTTTGCTATTGCAGAAATGTGGTAAGAGGTTAATGGGAAATGGAGGTGAATAGTGCGGATGAAATGTAGAAAAAGTTTGCGAAGCAACAGCTGTGCTGGAATGAGAACAATATGGGTGTCAGTTCTGACAGTATGGAGGATGAGGGTCAAGGGCCAGAATGGTCGGTAGTGGAAGAAGAGATCATGATATAGAAAGCAGTGGATCGTCTAGTAAAGAAAGCCTAAAGAGGGCCAAGGTAGGAAGCAGGAGTAGTGATGTGTTGGAGGGGAAAGTGGTGATAGTGTTTGATGACACCACAGGGTGTAAATGAGGCCCTATCTAACTAACTAATGCCTTAGAGAAAGAGGCAGGTGAAATGAAATTAGCTTGGTTCATTGGAGCTGGTAGATTGCTAATATTGTGTGGTAGCCAGGCTAAGCAAGGGTAGATTTTGAAAATGGGAAGAAGATTAAAAGCCATGTCCCTGGTGCTTATGCTAGGTTAAGGGGAGTCATCACTGGGGTCCCAATATCTATGTCCACAGATGATATTAAAGAAAATGTGAAGGGGGGCAGAGTGATTGAAGCCAAAAGGTTGATCAGTAGGAAAGAGGGTCAAAGAACTGAAAGCTAATCAGTGATGCTGAGCTCTGAGAAAGTCCTGCCGGGAAAAGATTCCTCAGTTTCAATGTTAGAGAATTTGTCCCATATGCACTGCAGTGTTTTAAATAACAAATAATGGGACATGTATTTTGGGCATTTGATTTGGCTTGTTATTTCACGGGTCCTCCAATGTGTTTCACAGGACCTCCTATTTTTTAAATGGGTGTAATTGCAAAGACCATAGGTGGCTTGTGAGTTTCAAGTTCGGGGAAGTTTACAATTTATCCTACTGTTTCTACCAATCTGCTTGCCAGTTATGATTATTTTTACATGCGAATTTGAATAATAACGTTTACAGACCCTGGTTCGATCCCAGGCTGTATCACAACCGGATCGGGAGTCCCATAGGGTGGCGCACAATTGGCCTAGCATCGTCCGGTTTAGGGGAGAGTCTGGCAGGGGTAGGCCCGTCACTGTAAAATAATCAGTCAACTGGGTCAGGCCTGAAGCTGTCGCTAGCGAACTTGCAACATTGTATCAACCTAGCTTATTCCTGGCCCTCAGACTTTCCTGCAACAGTGAGCTTGGGACAGACAGCTGATTTAAAAAAAAAAATAATTTTAAGGATGTTTCCACTGGATATATGGGATCATGAGATCATGATATTTTGCTTTCAAAATCGAGGCTTGGTGATTAGCATGAGGTGAAGAAAAAATGACAGAAGCTCAGCTTATTAGTGGTGGACGTGGTGAGTTACTCAGTCTTGTCTCAGGATGGTAAGTTGGTGGTTGAAGATATACCTCTAGTGGTGTGGGGACCCTGCTTGGGCATAGTGGCTGGGGTTATATCCTACCTGGTTGGACCTGTCCGGGGGTATCGTCGGATGGGGGCACAGTGTCTCCCGACCCCTCCTGTCTCAGCCTCCAGTATTTATGCTGTAATAGTTTGTCGGCGGGCTAGGGTCAGTCTGTTATGTCTGGAGTATTTTTACTGTCTTATCCAGTGTCCTGTGTGAATTTAAGTATGCTCCCTCCCCTCCCGGAGGACCTGAGCCCTGGGACCATGCCTCAGGACTACCTGGCCGGATGACTCCTTGCTGTCCCCAGTCCACCTGGGCATGCTGCTGCTTCAGTTTCAACTGTTCTGCCTGCGGCTATGGAACCCTGACCTGTTCACGTGCTACCTTGTCCCGGACCTGCTGTTTTCGACTCTCTCTTTACCGCACCTGCTGTCTCTAATTCTGAATGATCGGCTATGTAAAGCCAACTGACATTTACTCCTGAGGTGCTGACCTGTTGCACCCTCTACAACCACTGTGATTATTATTATTATTATTCATCTATGAACATTTGAATATCTTGGCCATGTACTGATATAATCTCAACCCTGCACAGCCAGAAGAGAACTGGCCACCCCTCAGAGCCTGATTCCTCTCTAGGGTTCTTCCTAGGTTCCTGCCTTTCTAGGGAGTTTTTCCTAGCCACCTCACTTCTACATCTGCATTGCCTGCTCTTTGGGGTTTTAGGCTGGGTTTCTGTACAGCACTTTGCGACATCGGCTGATGTAAGAAGGGCATTATAAATGCATTTGATTGATGGATGTAGTTTCTCAGTGTGAAGGAAAGAAAATATGTGCCAAGTGTGGAGGAGCACATGATTACAGTGAATGTGGAGGCAATGTGAAGGTTAAGTGCTGTAATTGTGTGGGGGAACACAGTGCAGCATTTTGGTGGATGCCAGGTACAGAGAGAGGCAAGAGCCGCTCAGAGATATAGGATCAGTAGTGATGAATTGTATGCAGAGGCCATAAAACAGATTGGTAGCACTACAGTGCAGAATGATGGATCTTACATGGGGATGTACCTGTAGTAAGTGGACCTACTGTCGGGGCTGGTGCTTCTGATAGTCCTGGCATGGTTTTGAGGCCTGTTCAGAAATCTTGTGCCTATGAATGTGCAGGGTCAAAGGACACTTTGATCATTAATAAAGTTGACTCAATAGATTTTATTGGTACGACTAGGGTTGTGGAAAGCAAAAATGCCAGGTTGAAGGTTATTCTGGAGATATTCGGGGGCAACACATGTTACTGTTGAGATATAGATCAATTTTATTGGGGGTGGATAGGAGTTTAGGGATTTATTTGGTTCGGAATTATATTTTCATGGTAGTACAGAATTGGGCAGATCATGATTGATCGTGCGATCCAGCACAGTAGGTGGCGGCATGCACTTAAACGATTGTTTGCGGACCGCCATGATATCAGATTCTTCTATGTATACTTTTCTTGGATAACGTAAGCAGAGTATATTGCAAAAGTATATTATTTTAGGTAGGTTGCAACTGATTTGAAAATCTTCTAATTAGCATTAGCTCCACCGTCATCTGTCATGTGCATGCAACTGGAGAGCCTAACAACGTCTCTTTTCATTTAGTTCTAACCTAGTGTAACGGGATTCTTCCTGGGAAGGAGAGGCAGACCAAAATGCAGCGTGGTTGAAGTTCATGTTTTTTAATAGGAAAACTAAACATTAACATAATACAAAACAATAAACGTGGAAAACCCGAAACAGCCCTATCTGGTGCAACAAAGACAGGAAACAATCAACCACAAAACCCAACACCAAACAGGCTACCTAAATATGGTTCCCAATCAGAGACAATGACTAACACCTGCCTCTGATTGAGAACCATATCAGGCCAAACACAGAAACAGACAAACTAGACACACAACATAGAATGCCCACTCAGATCACACCCTGACCAAACAAAACATAGAAACATACAAAGCAAACTATGGTCAGGGTGTGACACCTAGGCAAATAAGAACATTTACAATGTAAATTGCAGTTATGTCTAAAAAATGAGCCCTAAATTAATTCAGCCATTTATCTATGGCAATTGAAGATTGCACGGCCCATATCACATAGGGCGGCGCACAATTGGCCCAGCGTCGGCTGGGGTAGGCCTTCATTGTAAATAAGATTTTCTTATTGTTTTTATTACTCAAAAGTATCAGTGTTAAATCTGCTAATGTCTTGCTGATGTTATTGATAAGATGAAGGAAAAGAGAACAGTCATTTGGCTAGGCAAAGGCAAAGTATGTGTTTGGTGCTTCATGGGCATGTTTTTATTAAACATGACGTGGATGAATAAAATACTCATGTCCTGTATATTATGATGCAAGAAGGCTGAAAGATACAGTTCATCAACAGGCCGGCCTAGGTTTCACACCTGGGGTTTTCTTCCATTACTTGTTTCTCTTTTGTTCCTATTTGAAATGAATTGCACCCAGGAAACCACTTTGTCAGTTGGTATCCCAATGTGCTCAATAATTCGAAGGTAGTCTCTTTAGACTTCTTACAGCAGCTGTCTGCATGCAGAGCGCTTTGAGTCTGGCAAGAGATTATTTCCAACGTGACTTTTCAACCATAAATGAATTAAATGACAATTGGGTTGTTGAGTTAAGTGCAGCTGCATGAAGTGCAGCTTGGAAGATATCTTATTCAAATAGCTGCTATTTCAAAAAGGAATCATCGATTGTAATTTGAACATTTCTAGTGATGAAACAAACCTGATAACATATTTGTGCTATGTTCAAAATGAGTTAGGATCACCTATGAGTTGGGATCACTACCTAGGTACTGCTGCTGTGAAGTTCTATGAGGGACTTTTCAGAAGGTCTGTTGTTCGAAGCCTCTGCAGCCAGTCAGAGCAGCAGAATGTGTTCCATTCAACATCCAGGTGAATTCCTGAAATGTGTGCTATCTCTACGGGGCCTGTCCATCTTCATGAATACAGTCATCGTGATTGAGACCCACCCATGGACCGACCCCGAGGCATGGACTTCATTACCTGTCGAGTGGACACTCTTCGACTCCATCGGAAAGACACACACTGAGCGGCAATATTTAGAAAAATATATAACTCCCCCCTCCTCCCCAAACTCCTTTAAACAGACGGCCCCTCATGAACTCGACGGATTGCCCTCGCAAGTGCTCTCCGCACACAATACTACACCTAATGAGTAATGTATGCAAAGAATATGCAGTCGGAATGTGCCAGGAAGTGCCTTGCATGCAAATGAGGTCCCAACTCATTCATTAAAGGCTTCAGCTATTAAAACCGGTATGATTTGCTTTCTCTCTTACTGTTCCGAGAGCCGCAGCCTGGCGGTATTTAGCTAAATGCCCAGAGTGTATTCCAGGGGATCTTGTATAATGAGGAGAATGTTGACGGGATACTAGGTGGGTGGTTAACTCTGACGGTTTGCTTCTCAAACACAACAGTAACAATAACGCAGAGGTGCCATGCCAATCAATTATACAAGACTTTCATTTGGGTCTTCCTGGTAATAATCTTCCTGGACACATACAGGTGGTGTTTTAGTTGAGCGTCATCCCCTGACCCCCAAATGGTAATTAGCTGGTTGTAAAAGGAACCATACAATTACCAGACTATATGTTTTTCTGATTGCTCTATGCTCCCTCTTGTATGTATGGCTATTATGTATGGCCCAAAGTGGCAGAGATTACTCTTAATTGCTTTGACAGTCTTGACTGTACCTGACAGCGCAACAAGGTATGATTGTCACACGCTCCATGAATGAATACATATGAGAGAGGTAGAGCGAGAGAGTCAGAGAGGTGTTGAGTGGGGTAACTCAAGGGAGGTGTGTGGGAGAGAGTGAGAGAATGCGAGAAAACAGAGGCCTTGACAATATGCAATTTGCATGAGGTAGTATTGTTTTAATGGAGCCACTGTCTCTCAGAATTACCCTGGGAATGGGAAAAAAGAGTGGGGTATGAAAAATACTAGAGGAGCTCGGCTCTCCTTTTTCAAGACAGTTTAAGATTATTTCTTCTTGCAATGGGGGAAAGGTTTCATTTTTCACCCTTGCTCGGATGCTGGTGTTGACTACAGAGCAAGACTTCCTCAGAGAACAAGCTATTGTTTTTCTTGTCTGTGACACCTTGCTAGAACAAATGTTCAGAACCGTTTAAAAGAGAGGAATCTAGTACTTATGCTCCTATAACAGGTGGTTTGAAATGCATTTGTTTCCTTTTCCTACACTATTTAAAGCTTGTAGGCCTATGATGTATTTGGACAATGACAACCATAAGTGTTGTCTAGTGGCGGTCGGTACCATTTCAGATGAGGGAGGACAATGTTTTTTTCATGAACATGGCCTTATTTAGATTACAGCGTATTGGATGACTTATTCATATTCCATTCACCCAGTTCAACGTAACAGCGGTAGGTTTAGGCTACTATATGATACTCAAATTGTCCCTATACCCATCATGAGGTTGCTACAACCTAGCCTATTCATTAGTTTATAACGTAGGTCGAGAGACACATTTCATGTGACAGACAGTGACACATGGACAGACGGTGACATTCAGTACCGCCTTGCACACTCTTGCCTGCATCTACCTGATAGTGGGTGTAATCATTAGTCCAACAGTTGCAAACGAAAGTTTCTATTGAACAAATTCATGTATGTTTATCCCCATTTTGTTCCATTTGCTTCTATTTAAGTACTTTTTTTAAACAGAATGGGGCAGAATGAATACACCCCTGATCCCGCGTAAACACAGTTCACAGTTTCATAGCAGCCACGTTGTATTCCTTTTTGCATCTATGTTATGCGCTCTCCTCCTTTCACCTCTTCCATTTTGCTTGTGGACTTCAATGCACAGCACATCAGCTGTATGTGACCAGGTGAAAAAGGTGACCAAGCCAAACCGCTACACACAGCCTACATCGTTGTCACCATATTAGCTAAAGTAACGTCATAGTCAGTATAGCTAATAGAACATACGCGTTAGTAAACCCGCTACAATCATGCAGTAACGTTACAGTGTATAGTCAGTAAGCATTTACACAGACTGGCCTCGGTGGCAATACATTTGTCAAACTTACCTTGACTTTGAAGAGTTCCAGTGTTGTGTTGGATATTCATAGCTAGTTAGCTAACATAGCATCCCTCTGTTTGAGTAGGGTGTTTCAGTAGGCTAAACTAGCTATCTAAATAAGTTAAATTGAAAGTGAGAAAAAAAATACTCTATTTCCATCTTGCTTCTCCTTCATTAAGGAAGAAATTCCTTTGTTCAAAACTGTTTAAGTATTTTATTTCTCTCTCTTTGAGTCAACTACTCACCACATTTTATGCACTGCACTGCAGTGCTAGCTAGCTATAGCTTATGCTTTCAGTACTAGACAAATTTGCTGATCCTTTGAGTGGACATGTCAGTTCATGCTGCAAGAGCTCTGATAGATTGGAGGACGTCCTCCGGAAGTTCTCATAATTACTCTTGAGAACCAAAAGCCTCCTAGGTTTTGTATTGAAGTCAATATACTCAGGACGGAAGGTCGCTGTCCTCCGGCTACACCAGGGTGCTACAATACAGAGTGCTTTTGAGGCTACTGTAGACCTGCACCCAAAATAGGGTGTTTTAATCAATTATTTGGTGACGTGATTATATTAAGTACAGTTTTATCTAAAAAGGATAACTTTTTAAATGTTTTAAAATTACATTTTTTATGAAATTCACTGAGGAGGATGGTCCTCTCCTTCCTCCTCTGAGGAGCCTCCACTGGTGTAGTCACTTTTGTTTTTGGTTTTACCGTTTCGGACTTCACAGAATCCGATGATAGATGTGCATAGTTCCCCCACATTCTACTATGATTTGTTTTTTTACAATTATATATTGACATTATGTAACATTGAAAGAAATGTGTGTTTCTGTAGCACGAGGCAGCTTGATGTTCAAGTCCCATGCCATTACAAAAAGGAAAGTTGCATGAAAGTTATGTCTCGTTATCGTCTAATCATTAGACCCTTCTTTCTAAACGGTGCATGGGGGCCTGTGGAGTTGTTTTCCAACACTTCTCCTTAGTAGAATGTGTAATGATTGCTGGGGAACGGCTGTCCCGCTGTGCAATGATGTCCAAACCACCTGGTGATGGGTGCACTCCTTGGAACCTCTCCCAGTGTGTATGCGTGTGCGCCATTCTGTTGTGTGTATGTACTAGTGGGGATTCTGACACTGACATTCTCAGGAATGGGTTCCCATAGAAATACATTTCTAGCAGTTGATACTGCACAAATAGGCATTAGGATGCAACTAAGGGTACAATTTAATGCAATCGTTTGTAAATGTTTATTCAGCTCAAGGTTGAATAACTTTACATGTATACATTTCCCCAAGGTTAGATAAAAACACACTTCCGCTTTGCTGAGGTGAAAAGGTGTCTCACTGCTGGCTTAACTAAGCCCCTCTCCCAAAAAGAGAAGTTCCATCTTAATATCGAACCAAGTGGCGGGCCTGTCTGTTTTTCAAATTCATTACTAGGCCTTTAACCTAGAGTATGTTGACCTATTGGTCTTTTATTGCTCTAGTGGATGGTCTTTTGGCAAAGTTGAGGCTAATACAGGAAGCAACGTAATCCATATTTTGTTCACCAAAGCCTAGGGCTGTCAGACTTGAGAATAGCCATTAAGCTCCTCTTCGCAGCAGGTGCCTAGCTCTCACTTTGTTCCCATCACTCAAACTCAGTGGGTCTGCAACTCTACTCAAAAGTGACCAGAGAAAGATAATGATCCTTTGAGAGTTCATGGAGGATCATCTTCTGAGAAGATGCCTGATCTGCCCAGTCTATTAAAGGGTTCACAGAGCAAGGAACTGCACCTGCTGTCTGTAGATTGATCCAACCTGTGATTCATACTGTACCCCCCTGTGGAGCCTAGGTGGTTCACATCGGCTCTGTCCCAAATGGCACCCTATTCCCATATGAGGACGTTTAATGACGGGCTCTGGTCAAAAGTAGTGCACTATATAGGGAATAGGAAGTCCATTTGGGATGCACCCCATGTGGCTCACCGGCTCTTTGATGGTGATAAAGGGGAAGGAGGGAGGAACATCTGCGATTCCCCTCGTAGGCCCTTCCTGGCTCCCCTGCAGTCTGGTATATCTCATCAAAAGACAAATGATCTCAGCCGTTGGATCCCTCGAAACATGGATTCATCCTTCCAGTGCATTTGGTCTAGTGAGCAGCTTCACAGGTCTGGAGGACCACTTCACAGTGCCTCAGTCTGTTAGTTTTTACTGCAGTTTGTGATGGTTAAGAACATTTTTGTGATGGTTTTGCAATGATACACAGAGATCAACTATTTTATTTCATGGTACCGTGCCTTGCAAAAACAGCTTATGGTCACGACTTTCTTCACCATCAGCAGAGCGAAGGAGCAGACGAAATTCGGCACTGACGAATCTCTGGCTGATGCAATCGCACGCAAAGGACGTTTCCCGTCTCCTCTCGTAAGTACGGCTGACTTTCCTGTTAGAGAAAGTAAATGGCCCAGGCACGGTTGAACGTCTTGCAAGGTGGAATTACGTCAATCAACAACACCATAAACACCACGAGACAAGCCAGCAACAGCAACCCTCAACTCCCCTCAAGGAGAGTGTCCATCTTTATTCCTCCACCTGTCTCTCCTCCCCCCCTTGTCTGGCGGCTCTAATATTATCCCAGAGTTTTGAGCCAGCGTAGTTGTTGATTTAAAGCAGCTTCATTTATCATTGCCGTGGCAACTCGCGAGAGCTTTGAGGGGAGAAGGAGGGAGAAAAGGAGCGGGAGGGAGGGGAGCGAGGGGGGAGAGAGAGAAGAAAAGAGACAATCTTTTTATTATAAACTGTTTACTATCAGTCATTCATCCATGTCGAGTCCATCACTCATTCTCACTTGGTGATCTCCCGATCGCATCAGAAATGAAATAGAGATGAACACTTGTTTTTCTGCTCGTCCCCCTCGAAAATACGTAATAATCCAAATGAATTTATTCCAATACTGTCTCTCTTTGGTGTGGAGAAAGGGAGAAACCCATACATTTCAATTGAATCGAATCACACTTGTTTTTCCAAGGATACGAAAATTGTAAGAATGTTTGGATGCGTTTCGGTTATGTTCTCCCCAGTATAATGATTGTTGTCCCTAGAAAAATAATAACCGCTGTGTTCATCTTTATGGCTGTAGTTGTTACACTAGTTGTATTGTTTTTTTTATAGTAAAAGAAGGAGTTATAATTGTATGTTTGTGTAAGGCTAGTTGGTACACTGTGATTGAGTCACAACTTTAGGTTTTGTAGTGATAGTTGTTACACTATAGGCATATTGGCTTTATAGTTGTGCAGTGAGCGTTGGTACACTGTAGTCATTGGTGTATAGTCACAGCACTTATTTGAATAACTCAAGCATCCATTCAATGCATTTTGTCCTCTCAGCTGAAAAGACATCATTTATTCATACACCAGTGGTGCTCATTGAGGCGTGGGACACAAATCCCTCAACCCCCCCCCCAGAACAAATATTTATTTTTCCAATTCTTTCCCTCAAACTTCTTCTTCCTCAGAGATAGTTTACCCTCGAGGCAGCAGACATATGTATCTCTTTCTTTCAAACTTTTAAAACATTTTGTTTTTACATCCCTCAACGTTTTGTTGTTATGTTGCTTCTCAGAATCTATTGGCACCGCTTGCATATGAAAGGCATTCTGGTTTGCTTCCAGTGTTTGATACTGATCTGTTCAGACAGTACACAGAGTTGTGATGCTTGTTGGTTTGGCATCTAAATTGTCATTGTGGGATTCATTAATATACTCTTCGGGTGGGGCAGTTTAAGAGAATACTTGTAGAGCAGTTTGGTTCAATAGCCAGTTACCCAAATAAACCAACTTAAAAAAAGGACCAATCAAATTCTTGGAATTGACTGAACAACTTTGGGATTGTTGTTCTTTGGATTCTCATCAGAACCGTCGATTGGGATCGACAATCCAAATCTCATCTTTTGTAATCTTTCTCGTTAGACTTGGCTTTCTTTTGTCCATACCTGCACTCTCTCTCTACCAACTCTCCCTCTCCTCGAATCACAGTCCTTCTGCAGTGTGGGCCCAGTACCCACCTTAATGCATGGAATGCATGTGCCACGGGAGCATGACAACTCTGCCCACAATACTCTGAGAAATTGAAACTTTATTTGAGTCTGTCCCTGACGGGTTACTTTGGAATTAATTGAAATATAAATGCTGCGACGGTGAATTTTCAACCATTTCAAATTGACAAGCGCATGACTTCTACTAACTACAAACTGAATTTTTTAAAATTTCAAATGCCATGCCATGGTGAGTTTACAAGTATTACAAAGTTCACTTCAAAATAAGGTCAATCTTGATATGCCATTATGTCTTTCACTATGAGTTGATAAGGAAGAAGGCTAGATTTCATCCCAGTCTATAGAATATCAAATTGGGTGCTAATACCGAGGACAATATTGGAAATGTGTTTTATCACTTTCATGTGTCATCCTCTGGGGTTCTTTGTACTTTTAAATTGCTTTTAACTGTGAAACATTTTTTTACCCAAATATATAAAAAGGTAAAGTATTTATAATTTATACTCAATGTGGATCCCATGTTTTTTGTGTGTGTATGTGCGTGTGTGTGTGTGTGTGTATATTTATATACAGTGCCTTGCGAAAGTATTCGGCCCCCTTGAACTTTGCGAACTTTTGCCACATTTCAGGCTTCAAACATAAAGATATAAAACTGTATTTTTTTGTGAAGAATCAACAACAAGTGGGACACAATCATGAAGTGGAACGGCATTTATTGGATATTTCAAACTTTTTTAACAAATCAAAAACTGAAAAATTGGGCGTGCAAAATTATTCAGCCCCCTTAAGTTAATACTTTGTAGCGCCACCTTTTGCTGCGATTACAGCTGTAAGTCGCTTGGGGTACGTCTCTATCAGTTTTGCACATCGAGAGACTGACATTTTTTCCCATTCCTCCTTGCAAAACAGCTCGAGCTCAGTGAGGTTGGATGGAGAGCATTTGTGAACAGCAGTTTTCAGTTCTTTCCACAGATTCTCGATTGGATTCAGGTCTGGACTTTGACTTGGCCATTCTAACACCTGGATATGTTTATTTTTGAACCATTCCATTGTAGATTTTGCTTTATGTTTTGGATCATTGTCTTGTTGGAAGACAAATCTCCGTCCCAGTCTCAGGTCTTTTGCAGACTCCATCAGGTTTTCTTCCAGAATGGTCCTGTATTTGGCTCCATCCATCTTCCCATCAATTTTAACCATCTTCCCTGTCCCTGCTGAAGAAAAGCAGGCCCAAACCATGATGCTGCCACCACCATGTTTGACAGTGGGGATGGTGTGTTCAGGGTGATGAGCTGTGTTGCTTTTACGCCAAACATAACGTTTTGCATTGTTGCCAAAAAGTTCAATTTTGGTTTCATCTGACCAGAGCACCTTCTTCCACATGTTTGGTGTGTCTCCCAGGTGGCTTGTGGCAAACTTTAAACGACACTTTTTATGGATATCTTTAAGAAATGGCAAATCCGGCTTTAAACTTCTTCACAACAGTATCTCGGACCTGCCTGGTGTGTTCCTTGTTCTTCATGATGCTCTCTGCGCTTTTAACGGACCTCTGAGACTATCACAGTGCAGGTGCATTTATACAGAGACTTGATTACACACAGGTGGATTGTATTTATCATCATTAGTCATTTAGGTCAACATTGGATCATTCAGAGATCCTAACTGAACTTCTGGAGAGAGTTTGCTGCACTGAAAGTAAAGGGGCTGAATAATTTTGCACGCCCAATTTTTCCGTTTTTGATTTGTTAAAAAAGTTTGAAATATCCAATAAATGTCGTTCCACTTCATGATTGTGTCCCACTTGTTGTTGATTCTTCACAAAAAAATACAGTTTTATATCTTTATGTTTGAAGCCTGAAATGTGGCAAAAGGTCGCAAAGTTCAAGAGGGCCGAATACTTTCGCAAGGCACTGTATACAGTGGGGCAAAAAAGTATTTAGTCAGCCACCAATTGTGCAAGTTCTCCCACTTAAAAAGATGAGAGAGGCCTTAGGAACACTTAAACTATGACAGACAAAAGGAGAAAAAAAATACAGAAAATCACATTGTAGGATTTTTAATGAATTTATTTGCAAATTATGGTGGAAAATAAGTATTTGGTCACCTACAAACAAGCAAGATTTCTGGCTCTCACAGACCTGTAACTTCTTCTTTAAAAGGCTCCTCTGTCCTCCACTCGTTACCTGTATTAATGGCACCTGTTTGAACTTGTTATCAGTATAAAAGACACCTGTCCACAAACTCAAACAGTCACACTCCAAACTCCACTATGGCCAAGACCAAAGAGCTGTCAAAGGACACCAGAAACAAAATCGTAGACCTGCACCAGGCTGGGAAGACTGAAACTGCAATAGGTAAACAGCTTGACTTGAAGAAATCAACTGTGGAAGCAATTATTAGGAAATGGAAGACATACAAGACCACTGATAATCTCCCTCGATCTGGGGCTCCACGCAAGATCTCACCCCGTGGGGTCAAAATGATCACAAGAACGGTGAGCAAAAATCCCAGAACCACACGGGGGGACCTAGTGAATGACCTGCAGAGAGCTGGGACCAAAGTAACAAAGCCTACCATCAGTAACACACTACACCGCCAGGGACTCAAATCCTGCAGTGCCAGACGTGTCCCCCTGCTTAAGCCAGTACATGTCCAGGCCCGTCTGAAGTTTGCTAGAGAGCATTTGGATGATCCAGAAGAAGATTGGGAGAATGTCATATGGTCAGATGAAACCAAAATATAACTTTTTGGTAAAAACTTGTCGTGTTTGGAGGACAAAAAATGCTGAGTTGCATCCAAAGACCGTGAAGCATGGGGGTGGAAACATCATGCTTTGGGGCTGTTTTTCTGCAAAGGGACCAGGACGACTGATCCGTGTAAATGAAAGAATGAATGGGGCCATGTATCGTGAGATTTTGAGTGAAAACCTCCTTCCATCATCAAGGGCATTGAAGATGAAACGTGGCTGGGTCGGTCAACATGACAATGATCCCAAACACAACAAAGGAGTGGCTTCGTAAGAAGCATTTCAAGGTCCTGGAGTCCTGGTCCTGGCCAGTCTCCAGATCTCAACCCCATAGAAAATCTTTGGAGGGAGTTGAAAGTCCGTGTTGCCCAGCAACAGCCCCAAAACATCACTGCTCTAGTGGAGATCTGCATGGAGGAATGGGCCAAAATACCAGCAACAGTGTGTGAAAACCTAGTGAAGACTTACAGAAAACGTTTGACCTCTGTCATTGCCAACAAAGGGTATATAACAAAGTATTAAGATAAACTTTTGATATTGACCAAATACTTATTTTCCACCATAATTTGCAAATAAATTCATAAAAAATCCTACAATGTGATTTTCTGGATTTTGTTTTCTAATTTTGTATGTCATAGTTGAAGTGTACCTATGATGAAAATTACAGGCCTCTCTCATCTTTTTAAGTGGGAGAACTTGCACAATTGGTGGCTGACTAAATACTTTTTTGCCCCACTGTATATATACACCAAACAAAAATATGAGCACAACATGCAACAATTTCTAAGATTTTACCTATCAGTTTATCAATCAATCAATTGAAATAAATTCAGTACGCCCTAATCTATGGATTTCACATGACTGGGAATACAGATCTGCATCTGTTGGTCACAGATACATAAAAAAGGTAGGGGTAGGGATCAGAAAACCAGTCAGTATCTGGTGTGACCACCCTTTACCTCATGCAGAGTGACACATCTCCTTCGCATAGAATTGATCAGGCTGTTGACTGTGGAATGTTGTCCCACTCCCATTCAATGGCTGTGCAAAGTTGCTGGATATTGGCAGGAACTGGAACACGCTGTCGTACATGTCATGGGGCCATGCATTATCATGCAGGACAATCGGCTTCAGGATCTCCTCACTGTATCTCTGTGTATTCAAATTGCCATTGATAAACTCTGTTCACAATGTTGATATCAGCAAACCGTTTGGCCACACGACGCCATACACACGGTCTGTCATCAGCCTGGTACAGTTGAAACTGGATTCATCTGTGAAGAGCACACTTCTCTTGCGTGCCAGTGGCCATCAAAGGTGAACATTTGCCTACTGAAGTTGGTTACGACGTCAAACTGCAATCAGGTCAAGACCCTGGTGAGGATGACGAGCACGCAGATGAGCGTCCCTGAGACGTTTGTGCCAAAATTTGTGCAGTTGTGCAAACCCACCGTTGCATCAGCTGTCCGGGTGGCTGGTCTCAGACGATCCCGCCGGTGAAGAAGCCAGATGTGGAGGTCCTGGGCTGGTGTAGTTACACGTGGTCTGCGGTTGTGAGGCCAGTTAGATGTACTGCCAAATTCTCTAAAACAACATTGGAGGTGGGTTATGGTAGATTCTTTGGCAACAGCTCTGGTGGACATTCCCGTAGTCAGTATGCCAATTGCACAATCCCTCAAAACTTGAGACATCTGTGGCATTGGGATGTGTGACAAAACGGCACATTTTAGAGTGGCCGTTTATTGTCCCCAGCACAAGGTGCACCTTTGTAATGATCATGCTGTTTAATCAGCTTCTTGATATGCCACGCCTTTCGGCTGGATGGATTATCTTGGCAAAATAGAAATGCACACTAACAGGGATGTAAACTAATTTGTGCACAACATTTTGAGAGAAATACGATTTTTGACCGTATGATAAATTAAACATGGGACCAACACTTTGCATTTATATTTTTGTTCAGTGTAGTTTGTACATTAGTCCTCAGATCATTTCAACGTTTTAGGAACCGTTTAACAATGAACTATCTAGACTCCCACAACGGAGGATTAGTTTTCTTTACTTCTGAACATTGACTTCAAAAGACCAACTTGGATTCCCTGTTGCATTTCTGTTATGGATGGTGCCATTACCTACATTTACCTGTTAGTTTTTTGTTTGTAGCCTCTCCTCTGTAATGTCTAATATTCCTCCTGTGTACCAGCGCTGACCCAGCAGCACGATGAGTCTGCTGTAAATAGAATACCACCGGTATCCCCCTGTGAGCTTGTCGAGATTAAAAACAAAAGAGATGGATATCATTTTGAGGCAAGGTTACAGAAGTACTCGCTTGTGCAAAGACATCATTCGTCTGAAAGCCCGACGCCTTTGTGCCTTTGATTGCTGTTTGTTAGACTTCATGTCTTCCTCGCAGACTATGAGTATTTGCGGATTGAGTCTCTTAACACTGTTTTGGTTACTACATGATTCCATATGTGTTACTTCATAGTTTTTAATGTCTTCACTATTATTCTACAATGTGGAAAATAGTAAAAATAAAGAAAAAACCATGAATGAGTAGGTATGTCCAAACTTTTGACAGGTTCTGTATATGTCAGCTAGAAATGGATTAGTATGCCAGCTGAGCATTTCATGATGATGTCAGCTAATGAACTGCCTTCTGCCCACTCATTGACTGACATGGTGTCGGTGTTGAATGGAAGACAAGACTATCAATAGCGGCGCTGCATAACGATGGCGACCCCCATGCACTTACCACGCAATGTCTTGTTTGCTAAGTTCTCTGTACTGTACATTGCTCCCCTTTTACTCTTATTGTTTAATTTGGTCATTAGCACAGTATACGCGATCCCAATTCTAGCTCCAAAACGCCGGCAATTTGAAAAAAAAAAAAAACATTTAGATTGTGCTGATTTATTGGCATGTTGAACCAATATGTTGCACACCATAGTTTAAAAACTCCGTGGCTAGTGGTAAAACAATGACGTCATATCTGAATTCCAACATCTTTATGCACCTTCGCCATTGGTCTGCCAGAGGGAGTGTTTACTTCTAGGAACGGCTGTCATTCAATATGAGCATGAAGAAAAAAACACCTGGACCCGTGTCCGCAAAGCATCTCAGAAATGGTCCTCGGAAACCTGTTTTTAAGACAGAAAAACTCCCAGCTCCGAGTAGGTTTTTGGATGATGTTTAACACTGCCCAGACAAACTGAGCCATGAGTAAAATCAACTTATACAGTCTCAACTGGTAATCATAACAGTTTGATGTACTGTAAATAAAAAATGGTGATGACGCTCATTGGTATTGTTGCAAAAGATGGGGAATAACTAATCGCGATGAGACATCGCCAGTTTTTAACTGTATAGGGACACTTCAGACAACCATGGTGAATGTGACCACATGAAATGTTTTATATAATTTCTGACACAATCACTTTGCCTACTCTTAATTATTCTTTGATATGTTGGCATGCATAGGCAGGCACAGTAGGAATCGAGTAACATGCCGATAACGTTGTGTACAACGTTAGAACTTTCAATCATTTTCATCGAACACAATCAAAGTTAACATAGGCCCTAAATGCTTTCATTTAACATAGGCCCTAAATGCTTTCATTTAACATAGGCCCTAAATGCTTTCAATTGCTCATCTTACAGGCATGCCCAATTTAGGCATTTTTTTAAAACAATATGGTGTTGCACTCCAAAGGGATATCTGTAGGTAATCAAATTTTATATATATAGTATATGTGTATATCTATTTACATCCATCTATCTTCACCCAGAAGAGTAGGAGTAAAATGTCTCTTCTCAGCACCAATTTCCTACTCTTAGGTGCCTTGTGGATACGGCCCCAGTGCCCAGTTTGAATACTCATAAAGGGCATCCTTTTTCCCTTCTTGAAAGTAGCCTTATCACGGACTAATCATCTGTTGTGACTGGATTGGTGTAAGGAAGCTTCCCATTGTCTTTGCTTTCGCCTATTGAAATGTCAGATGGTCAGTTACTTCAAGGAAGGATGCATTTTGAGAGTATTTTCGAACAGGGCCCTGGCCTATTACTTAAGCTTGTATCCATACAAGTCAAATTCTAGTATTCTATCTATGTATGACATGGCAACGATAGAAGACTAGAGTTGGCTACATTACACACAGTATGTAGACGAGGCTAAGACAGCGGCAGTACAGCCTTTTCTCTGATGAATAAAGAGCAGGCCTATCCCGTAAGTGGCTGCTGCTGCAAAGCTTCAAAACTTGCCGGGAGGCATAACCCTTAGTGCTGGGGCAAAGCAGTGCGAACTGGAGTGATGAAGACAAGTGTTTTTTTTTTTTGCTTCAGACTCTGCGAGGCATCGTAACCTAAAGGAAAGAAAAGTGTGGGAAGGGGGGGGGGGGGCAAGGACATGAATTGTGAATGACAGATTTGGTAGAGAAGAAGAAAAGTCTTGCGTAGCAACTTTTTTTTTGACAGTGATAATACTCCATAGTTAGATTGGGGAGGACGCAGCTAGGGATGTTTTGAAGACAACTTGTCAGACTTCTTTTTTCAAGTAAAGAAAAAACAGAACTTGCATGTACTGTAAGGCTGACTGTTCCTCAGTGGAATTGTTCTGAAACTTTGGCTATGCCAACATAGTATAACTTGTTGAATAGTGCTGTGACTGGGTTGCAAATGAAATTCAGGCATCTGGCACATTTTATGCTGAAATGCTGATCAATGTGCATTGTGCCTGTCAAATAACCATTACATTACCTTGGACTGTGAGAGGGATAGTGAAAAAGTAGTGAATTGAATTTCAAACGTACAGTAAATCTTATGCTGCCCAGTCGTCTCTCACCATATTAGCTTTGTAGCTTGCAGTTTTCCATGTACAGTACTATAGTTGTTTTGAGTGTTATTGCTTTCAAACAGGTAGACGTGCGCGCCTTGCTACATTTTTATTGTGCAATGTATTTGACTGCTTTTGAGCCTTACTTCTTATATTCAGATCACACACCGTTGGATTCAGAACTGCAAATGAGAACTATATTAAATCTCTGGTCTGTTCCCGAGCGAAGACAGGCAGCTACATAAATATGGTGGGTTAAACTACCCAGGCAACATTTTGAGAGGTATTAGTCTGAAGAATGCTGAATTTATATCAGTTAATTACTGCTCCTGAGCAATCAGAAAGCAAATGCAGTTCAAGACGGGGCCTCACTGTACTGTATATCTACGAGGATTACTTCTCCTCCCCACAGTTGCTAAGTGCTGTTGGAGAACTGCCTGGATCTTAAATCATTTTGCGGCGTTTTTTTCAGATCAATAACTCCCAACTTTGGAGGGATGGAGCTTGGTGTCTATTGGATTGATGCTTCTTCCCAGGGCAGGCGAACCCTCTCAGTAAATACATCTGCATTCACGCAGCTCTCTGTTCAATCACAGAGCTTTGGCTCCAGCATTACAAGATAGCCTCGCTTGGAACACCCACAGGGAGTTATTGGCATATCCTGCAAAGGAAGAGTCTTACTGACTGCTCGAGAGCCTTCATCGGGCATTGCAAATTGGCAAGGGGTGTCGGTCTATTGGTGTCTAGATGTTTCATGTTAAAATGAGGATAATGTTTAAAGAGTGCCTTTTTTGTGTCCCCATCGACCTCATTAAGAGTAATTAAGTCGCCCCAGAAGTTGCAAACAAAACTAAAATGGATGAATTGTATGAGATTTTAAAACTCTCCTCCACTCTAGAAGAACTGCTTAGCGTTACACAGTAGCATCCATTGGAAGTTTTTGTTTTTTTTTAATCTTTGAAATTGTATAAGCTGCCAGTAGGTATCACAGCTCTATGCCTGTGTAATACCTATCCTGTAGTACAAAATATGTATACCTGACTTGATGTAACTACCCTATAAATACATATTCTGATGGTCCTTAGTATAAAGTGGAACTGTTGAGTGTTTTCATTCCAAATCCTCTGCATACATTACACAATAGGGTTGTTTGCCCAATATTGTCTGACCCAACACCCTCTAAATGTTGTCGACTGCATGCATTGTCATGATATAGGCCTGGCATTTTCTTGTTATGTGTGGATGTTGAGGCCATTGTCTTTATATTGACCTACTGTACACATGACTCATTTCCATGTATATGTAGCCTCTAATAGCTTTGTCCCAATTAGATTATATTTGCCTTACCTCTTAACCCCTAAATCCTGATACCTAATTATTTAGAGACTTTTACCTCTTCACCGACAGGGCCTCTTTAGGCTTTTATCCCTCCAGATAGTCCCCTACTCTGTTTTCACCCGAGCAGACAACTAACCAATGGATTTCTATCAAAATATAAACAGAATGCTGTTAAAATTAGTAATAACACGTTTATGTCCTCAGCTTGTTTTATGACCGCGCTTGCTGGCTTCGGGCTCGTCCGCTCTCAATCTTGCCAAAAATAGAAGTTACACTGTCATTTGCTTGAAACGACATTGGCAAGCACTTAAAAAGAGGAATATTAAAAAGTGTGTTTTAATCAATGGCTGTGATGGGGAAAGGATGGCGACGGGGATGGGGACGGTGTTATGATTGCGCATCCTGGTGACGTGTCATGAATTACCGGCCCCTCCTTCCACATAATTATTTGAGGGGTTCGCCACGTCGTTTTTTTGTCTTCATTTTGCCCGCGTCATCCTAATGGTCACACACACACACCCTCTAAATGTGTGCCTTCAGCATTGCAGCCCCCCTAAACTGTCATTATCGGGTCATCCACGCCGCAATGCCACCTGTGGTGTTTAATGTCGCCATTAAACACCACACAAAAATGTAATCTTTGCATTTCTTTGCCATCATATAATTCAAAACATCAAAAAGAAGTGGCTTTAGGTGTACTCCAAATAATGTGTTTCATCTCTCCCTCAATCACCTTCCATTCAAAGCCATAATAACATAGTCACATTCCAGTCATATTTCTCCGGTAAAAGCGGACCCTCTTTGACATTGAATTATACTGTGACAACGCCAGTGAATGACAGTGTCCTTGAGTTTGACAGGAACCATCCTGTATATTAGTTTTGCCTGTGGTCCTGTCTATTCAGAGTGTCTTTAAAGACCAACCACCTCATTGTCCTCCACTCAGGCGTCTGCTCATCTGCTGTGAGGTGATTGGTAGTTCTCCTATCGCTGCTCTTTGGGCTCTTTGGTGTGTGTGTGTGTGTGTGTGTGTGTGTGTGTGTGTGTGTGTGTGTGTGTGTGTGTGTGTGTGTGTGTGTGTGTGTGTGTGTGTGTGCGATCGTGCTTGTGTTTTTGTTGTTGTTGAGAGCATCGAGTGTGTTTTGGGGTGTCTGTGCGTGGTTAGCTGAATGCATTGATTAAGCAGGACCTGGACTAAATTGAGTTAGGACTGGAGCAGATGTTTGTATATTAAACTCTGGGGCTCGAAGGCATTCTGGCACGGCACACCACGCTGCTACTCTCTCTAAGTACTGGCAGATTAAGGCGTTCATAATGAATGCATCTTAGAAGCTCTCTTCCAGACCCAGGATACGTCCCAAATGGCATCCTATTCCCTATATAATGCACTATTTTTGACCAGGGCACAATTAGCCCGATTGGCCATTGTCGCCCAGGTGGTGTAGTGTGCGATATAACAGGAGTATACTGCACCCTCAGGCCTGAGCTAGTGTGTTCCAAATATATATAGAGCCCTATGGGCCCTGGTCAAAAGTAGTGCACTGTACAGGGAATAGGGTGCATTTTGGATGGTATATGGTATGGTATAGCTGTCAACATGGCTCCTATAGCCCAGCCCCACAGGTTGGTGCATATGGGGAGAAGCTCACAACATCCTCAATGACTTTTATATGTAAAACCCCAGACTCCCGGCCACCCCATTTTACAGCAGAACCTTTGGTATGATGAGAAGCACATTTATAATATCACAGCATAATCAAGGATAGTTTAAGTCTCAAGCCTCTCAAGGCAACCTTGCGGTGAGAGCGATGACGAGCTCCTAGGAAGGGCCCCCGCCGAAGATTAGGATGAGTTTTATTTAGTTGCGAGATTGATCAGCTTGAACTTTTTCCTGACAGTAATTATGTCGGCTCTCTCTCTCTGTTCCCCCCTCTCTTCTTGCCCTCTCTCTCAGGGCCCTGTCTGAAATCTACAGCTGGCCACATTACCACCTCTACGGATGGCAGGGCTCCCTGAGGTGATTCTTCTCTGAGCGCCCTGGCTCTCACACTCTCTATGCCCTCAAACCAAATACTATTTGAACACTGTTCTGAGTTCCTCAGTATCATCCCTGGCCCCATAGGTGAACCAGGGTCCCAGGTACGTGTGTGTCCCTTTGTCACCCCCTATACTCTTCTCTTTCCCATCACCACCTGTGTGTGTAGTTTTAGTACCTGGTCCCGCCCCCTCTGGGCCTGACCTCTGTAAATCTCTGGAAGTGTATTTCCCCAAGTGCACTCAACCCCCACCGACGCCTCGCCAATTAGTCTCACACCGCCTTGAGCGTATACCAAGGATGCGGGCGCGTGCGTGTGTGTGTGCGCGAGAGGGAGTGAGTTCAAGAGGGATAGAGACTGTGCTAGAGTTTGCGTGTAATGTTGTGCCGACTGCACGCAGCTATAAACATTTGGCCCGTGCAAATCAATATTTGCAATATTTATTCATATAGTCGCTTGCTGGAACACATTCATTTTAAGTCTAGCCCACTGTCGGTGTTACGTCATCATTTTTATTTGCTGTTCCTTTTTTTTCGGGGCAGAAATGCATGAACGTGTGCTAAAGGAATGCTTACTTTCCCTGTATCCAATTCCGTGTTTGGTGCATGGGTGGATGCACCGGTGGCATTGTCTCCCAACGGGATAAAATGTTATTTCTCTCCAGAAATGCATTTTGGTTCTTTCATGCTTGAAAAGGATTTAGCTCCGTTAGCCAAGTGGCTCAGCGCCGTTCTCTGAGAAAGACATTTCAAAACTCTGGGCACACATGCAGAGAAGTTAACTCCCGTTTTCTGTGTGTGTGTGTGTGTGTGTGTGTGTGTGTGGTGTGTTGGAGCATTCAGTTTGGGTGAGTGTGGTGTTTGAAACTCGATACAGTGAGTACAAGTTATGCAATGTGTAAAAAGTATTTTTAGGAAGTGTGTGTGTGTGTGTGTGCTCGTGTGTGTGAGGGATTTGTATGGGCTTAATAGAAAATTATTCCAATAAAAGTGTTACCCAGTGAAATGCTACTTGAGTATAAGTCAAAAATAAATCTACAGTGTCTTTATTGAACACACTGCGTAAACATTCACAGTGCAGGGTAGAAAAGGGTAGAAAAAATATTGAACCCATTATACAGTATATATTAACTGGTTGACCCTCCTTTGGCAGCAATAACCTCAACCAAATGCTCTCTGTAGTTGCGGATCAGACCTGCAAAACAGTCAGGAGGAATTTTGGACCATTCCACTTTACAAAACCGTTTCAGTTCAGCAATATTTGTAACGGTTTTCTTCTGGTGAAAGAGAGGCGGACCAAAATGCAGTGTGGTTAGTTTTGTACATCTTTAATAAAGATGAAAATACAACAATCCACAAAACAAGAAACGTGAAAAAAACGAAACAGTCCTATCTGGTGCCACAAACACAAAGACAGGAACAATCACCCACAAAACCCACACAAAACAGGCTACCTAAATATGGTTCCCAATCAGAGAAAATGACTAACACCTGCCTCTGATTGAGAACCATATCAGGCCAAACATAGAAATAGACAAACCAGACACACAACATAGAATGCCCACCCAGCTCACGTCCTGACCAACACTAAAACAAGGAAATCACACAAGAACGATGGTCAGAACGTGACAGTACCCCCCCCCCCCCCCCCCCCCCCCCCCCCCAAGGTGCGGACTCCGACCGCACAACCTAAACCTATAGGGGAGGGTCTGGGTGGGCATTTGTCCGCGGTGGCGGCTCTGACACTGGACGTGGACCCCACTCCATAATTGTCTTAGTCCACCTCCTTAGCGTCCCTTGAGTGGCGACCCTCGACGCTAACCTTGGCCTAGGAACCCTAACAACGGGCCCCACTGGACTGAGGGGCAGCTCCGGACTGAGGGGCAGCTCCGGACTGAGGGGCAGCTCGGGACTGAGGGGCAGCTCGGGACTGAGAGGAAGCTCAGGCAGGTTGATGGATCTGGCAGATCCTGGCTGGTTGGTGGTTCTGGCAGATCCTGGCTGACTGGCGGTTCCGGCAGATGCTGGCTGACTGGCGGTTCCGGCAGATGCTGGCTGACTGGCGGTTCCGGCGGATCCTGGCTGACTGGCGGCTCCGGCGGATCCTGGCGGCACTTGCGGCTCCTGGCTGACTGGCGGCACTGGCGGCTCCGGGCTGACTGGCGGCTCCTTGCAGACTGGCGGCACTGGCGGCTCCTTGCAGACTGGCGGCACTGGCGGCGCTGGGCAGACTGGCGGCACTGGCGGCGCTGGGCTGAAGGGTGGCTCAGGCAACTCTGGGCTGAGGGGCTCTGGCGCCTCTGGGCTGAGGGGCTCTGCCGCCTCTGGGCTGAGGGGCTCTGGCGCCTCAGACTCCGGCAGCGCCGGACAGGCGGGAGACTCCGGCGGCACTGGACAGGCGGGAGGCTCCGGCGGCGCTGGACAGGCGGGAGGCTCCGGCGGCGCCGGAGAGGAGGAAGGCTCCGGCGGTGCCGGAGAGGAGGAAGGCTCTGGCAGCGCTGGACTGAGGGGCTCTGGCGCCTCTGGACTGAGGGGCTCTGGCGTCTGTGGACTGAGGGGCTCTGGCGCCTCTGGACTGAGGGGCGGAAACTCTGGTAGCGCCGGACAGGCGGGAGCACCTGTGTTGATGGGACGGAGAGACAGCCTGGTGCGGGGTGCCGGCACTGGTGGTACCGGGCTGGGGACACACACACCTCAGGGTGAATGCCTTGCATACTACGCCAAATCAACTGCTCTCTCTCTTCACACTCCCCCAATTCTATTAACACCTCCTCGAGTGTCTCCTCATCTCCCATCCGTTCACTCTCCTCCATTCTGTCCAATAAGTCATCGACCCTCTCAGACTCAGCCCTCAGCTTCGCCGATAGCTCCGATAACATCCATGGCTCCTTACGGTAAACAGGGGGAGTTGGCTCAGGTCTGGCTCCTGACTCTGCCACACTCTCCCTGTGCCCCCTCCAATAAATTTTTGGGGCTGCCTCTCGGGCTTCGAGCCGCTCTGCCGTGCTAACTCCTCATAATGCCGCCTCTCTGCTTTCGCTGCCTCCAGCTCGGCTTTGGGGCGGCAATATTCCCCTGGCTCTGCCCAGGGTCCTTTCCCGTCAAGGATCTCCTCCCAAGTCCATTTCTCCAAATAGTGCAGCCTCTCCCACTGCTGCTGCTGCTGCTGCCTCTGTTGCTTCTCCTGCTGCTGCTTTTGCTGCTGCTGCTGTTGCTCCTGCTGCTGCCTCTGTTGCTTCTCCTGCTGCTGCTTTTGCTGCTGCTGCTGTTGCTCCTGCTGCTGCCTCTGTTGCTTCTCCTGCTGCTGCTTTTGCTGCTGCTGCTGTTGCTTCTCCTGCTGCTGCTTTTGCTGCTGCTGCTGTTGCTCCTGCTGCACCTGTCGCTTCTCCTGCTGCTGCTGCCTCTGTTTACCACGCCGCTTGGTCCTTGTTTGGTGGGTGATTCTGTAACGGTTTTCTTCTGGTGAAAGAGAGGCGGACCAAAATGCAGCGTGGTTAGTTTTGAACATCTTTAAAAAAGATGAAAATACAACAATCCACAAAACAAGAAAAAAACAAAACAGTCTTAACTGATGCCACAAACACAAAGACAGGAACTATCATCCACAAAACCCAACACAAAACAGGCTACCTAAATATGGTTCCCAATCAGAGACCATGACTAACACCTGCCTCTGACTGAGAACCATATCAGGCCAAACATAGAAATAGACAAACCAGACACACAACATAGAATGCCCACCCAGCTCACGTCCTGACCAACACTAAAACAAGGAAAACACACAAGAACGATGGTCAGAACGTGACAATATTCTTGGGATGTCTGGTGTGAACTGCTTTCTTGAGGTCATGCCACAGCATCTCAATCGGGTTGAGGTCAGGACTATGACTGGACCACTCCAGAAGGTATATTTTCTTCTGTTGAAACCATTCTATTGTTGATTTACTTCTGTGTTTTTTCAGGTTGTTGTCCTTTTGTATCTCCCAACTACTGTTGAGCTTCAATTGGTGGACATTTTCAAGTTGTCCAGGCCCTGAGGCAGCAAAGCAGCCCCAAACCATGATGCTCCCTCCACCATTCTTTACAGTTGGGATGAGGTTTTGATGTTTGTGTGCTGTGCATTTTTCTCCACACATAGTGTTGTGTGTTCCTTACAAACAATTCAACTGTAGTTTCATCTGTCCACAGAATATTTTGCCAGTATCGCTGTGGAACATCCAGGTGCACTTTTGTAAACTTCGGACGTGCAGCAATTTTTTTTTTGGATAGCTGTGGCTTCTTCCGTTGGTGTCCTCCTATGAACACTGTTCTTGTTAAGTGTTTTACGTATCGTAGATTCGTCAACAGAGATGCTAGCATGTTCCAGAGATTTATGTAAGTCTTTAGCTGACACACTAGGATACTTCCTTAACCTCATTGAACATTCTGCGCTGTGCTCTAGCAGTCATCTTTGCAGGATGGCCACTCCTAGGGAGAGTAGCAACAGTGCTGACCTTTCTCCATGTATAGACAATTTGGACTGATGCACATACAGGCTTTTAGAGATACTTTTTTAACCCTTTCCAGCTTTATGCAAGTCAACAATTCTTATTCTTCTGAGATCTCTTTTGTTCAAGGCATGGTTCACATCAAGTCATGCTTCTTATGAATAGCAAACTCAAATGTTGTGAGTGTTTTTTATAGGGCAAGGTAGCTCTAACCAACATCTCCAATCTTGTCTCATTTATTGGACTCCAGGTTAGCTGACTCCAATTAGCTTTTGGAGAAGACATTTGCCTTGGGGTTCACATACTTTTTCCAAACTACACTTTGAATGTTTAAATTATGTATTCAATATAGACAAGAAAAATACAATAATTTGTGTGTTATTAGTTTAAGCACACTATGTTTGTCTATTGTTGTGACTTAAATTGATGACCAATTCAGGTAATTCCAAAGGGTTCACAAACATTTTCTTGCCACTTTACCTAAGTATCAAAAGTAAAAGTAATTTCTAAAAAATACTTTAGTATCAAAAGTTAAAGTAAATGTATGAATAATAAAAAAATCCTTATATTAAGCAAACCAGACGGCACAAAAAAATACTTAAGTAAAAATACTTTAACGTACAAAACATTAAGAACACCTTCCTAATATTTAGTTGCCCTTTCCTGCTTATTATTTATTAACCATCATTTTTTCACTTTAATAAAAAAAAATAATCTTGATGACTTTATTTAATTCCAAATCACCTTCTCATCTGACAAAATCACAATTTTAGTAGTTATTCAAAGTAAATAAGGCATACTTTTATCAATCACTAAGATCATGTATTTTCAGCTAGATACCTTGCAAAGCAACTGCTCTTTATCCCTCTCAATCATTCATCTATCTTTCTCTCTCCCACACTTTATTTTAATTTAACCCATATTTTACCAGGTAAGTTAAATGAGAACACATTCTCATTTACAGCAACAACCTGGGGAATAGTTACAAGGGAGTCTGTCCTCACTATGTCAATCCTAGAGGAGTCATTTGGGGGATGAATGAGCCAAATGTACACTCGGGAAGATTAGGTGACCATGATGATGTGAGGGCCAGATTGGGAATTTAGCCAGGACACCAGGGTTAACACCTCTTCTCTTAGTGCCATGGGTTCTTTAATTACCACAGAGAGTCAGCACACCCGTTTAATGTCCCATCCGAAAGACAACACACTACACACAGCAATGTCCCCAATCAGTGCCCTAGGATAATAAAAAGACCAAATGAAAGGGTGCCTCCTACTGGCCCTCCAACACCACTTCCAGCAGCATCTGGTCTCCCATCCAGGGACCAACCGGCACCAACCCTGCTTAGCTTCAGAAACAATTCAGCAGTGGGATTCTGTAGCTGGTGGTATTTTCAGGCTTGTGAAGCAACTGCTTTCTATCCCTCTTGATCATGCAGTCTCTCTTCTCTCAGTCTCGGTGTCTGCTCCGCACAGACTGGAAAAGTTTAAGCGGACGCTCAATGGATTATGGTTATTGTAGTTAATTACCACGGTTTCTGCACTAAACTAGAATACTGGCCTGTTGGAAACTAAAACTCCCTAATACATCGCACAGTTCAGGTTTCATCTGATTTATCTGTAGAGAAACTGAACATCGACCTCACAGAAAACCCCCGAACTAAATGGAATTCAAATAATTTAACCTACCTTGGCCAATTTAGTTGTTTAAAGAAACGAAAAATAACCGACATTCCGGTTAATTGCTCAGCACTAGTAGGATAACACGAAGTTGTTTCTATTTTTGGATATGCACAGTGTATAAGTGCATATTATTATCGCATATGGGCGAGGTTAAAGGTTAATCTGTTTATTAGCTAGTACCAGGCAATTAGATGCTGAGTTGTACAGCATCAAACTCCTAGAAGAATGTCCCTTTCCTTTGCACCCCCCCACCCCACACACACACACTCATCGCCTTTGCATTGAATAACCTGACATTTATGTCTATTAGACAATCTTGCAGTGTGACTAGAAGAGAGGGGGAAAGTTGAATTAATATTAATGATTGTGATGACCTGCCTGTTCCACCTCTCCCCGGCAATTCATTTGATTCTATTTGTTTGGAACGAGGGCTGGGACGAGAGACTGGAGAGAGACTGGAGACGTGGCACTTTGAAGAGACAACTCCTTCCGACGAGGAGTCCTTTGATGCCGCTCGCGCCCTTTGAAATAATTATGAATCTGAAAAGAGAAAGAGAGAGAGAGTGGGGGGGAAAAGAAGAGCGAGCAAGGGAAACAACAGCAGTGTTATTTCTCAAAGACAAGGACAGCAAAGACATAATGAACCTCAGATCTCTGTTTTCTATCAGAAAGAAGAGAATGAAGTCTGAAGGCGGGGTTGGGTTGGGTTTAGTTCTAACTCTACCCTCGATAGTTTAACAGACAGCGGAGAGAGATAAAAGTATAGTCAAAGAAAACAGCAGTCCTTTTAAAACAGAAAAACACTGTCACAATTAGATGTACATATAAGAAATGAAAGCTAATATTTCTACATGTAACCCAATCTCTACATACTACGAGTGTGTCCCAAATGCCACCCTGTTCCCTATATAGTGCACTACTTTTGACCAGGGCCCAAAGGGGTCGTTTGCCACTGCCATCTGTTGTATGTCACACATTGACGTTTTTTGTGGAGATCCAGCATTTCACAGCCACTCAAAGTAACAATGTTTGTGATGACCATAAAGCTTTAGCTGCTAATCCATTTGATTGGATCCCCTTTCAAGGTATATGGTCTCTTGCCTTTGAAAGCCAAGTATGCATACCTAATGGAACCCTATGGGCCCTAGTCAAAAGTAGTGCACAATGTAGGGAATAGTGTGTAATTTGGGATCAGACCAAATATCACTGACTCTCCCCATAAAAAAAGAATCAGCATTTCCCTTTTCATCCAGACTACACTTTCCACAAACCCCCAAACAGTCCTTTTGTTTAAGAGTTGGGACCATTAAGTACAGATGGATTCTGACTCCTAAACTTGAAATATTGAGTGCCATAGTCTGGTTTCTACACCAGAAGTTAATGGTTATCTGTAGGAGGAATATATATGGTGGATGCAATTATAAGGTTGGAATGTATTGAGTAAAGGAAAGGCCATCACAGGGTTGCAGGCACTACCTCTGAGGGTTTAGAGCTTGAGGTAGTCACCTCATACAAGTACTCTGGCGTATGGCTAGACATATCAAAGCTGCAGGCTAAAGTTGCATCTAGACTTGGTTTCCTCTGTTGTAATCGCTCCTCATTCACCCCAGCTGCCAAACTAACCCTGATCCAGATGACCATCCTACCCATACTAGATTATGGAGATAATTTAAGGATCGGCAGGTAAGGTTGCTCTCGAGCGGCTAGATGTTCTTTACCAATCTAGGAACAGTGGGCAGAACGACAGATTTTTACCTTGTCAGCTCAGGAATTTGATCTTCCAACCTTTCGGTTACTAGTCCAGCGCTCTAACTAGGCTACCTGCCACCCCCGCTTAACTTCCTGCCTAGCAATAAAGTTAGAGAGACGGAGGATACTTCACCCCAAAAATTGGTGGTGTATGTATATATGCTTATGCTGGTGGCAAAATGTCTTTGTCCGTTCAACTGTTCGATCCTTGGCTTGAGCTTTTATAGTTATTTACTCTTATTTAGAACCTAACAGTACAGTACATGTAGCAGCTGTTGCAGCTAGGTCTGAAATAATTGAAGGTATGACATTGCAATTATCTGCTGACAAGAATGATCAGGGACCATCTATCATGTGCTCTTTATCAATCCAATCCCTTTTCAAGCCTGTTATTTTTCTCTCCCAAGGCTCTGGCTCTGTTTATCCAACAGCTGTTTTGTTGCTATCCCAATATACCATTAACAATGATAGCTTTCCTCACGATCCTGTGCAGATTAAGTCCCAATCCACAGAAGGGTCTAGAATTACGTCGGAGCGCAGGTGCCACCGTTCTTACTCATTTATAAACTGTGTATTTGTAGAGTTTAACTCATCATCAAAAATATGATTTATGTTTTTGGTCCATTACTGTTGCCTGACTACCCAGACTCCTTGCACTGGCTAAACGCTACACCACTCCCACGGACGTTAGTTTCTTCTCCTCAGCGAGGCTGGATCAGAGTACAAAGCCAGACCCTTGACCGACTGCGAACACATTCGGGGTCATCTATTTGGTTCAGAAACCAATGGGTTGGGCCAGAGCCAGAACACACGTGGGTAAAGCGACAGTTTAAACATGTGTCATTGTCTTTGATACTCTGATTGGTTAGAGATGATCCAATCGATGATGACCTTGTTTTGTAAAATTCCTCTCGTGCCCCTCTGCCGTTATTAAAGTCATTTGTGGTGGTCTCAGACTAAAGTATGTAGTGAATGAGGAGCAAAATAAACAGAGGAGCGAAATAATTTAGTGTGAGTCGTCGGGATACTATTACCGCTAATGGGAATGCAATTATAAGAGAAGATTCCCCCTGTTTCTAGAACAAACAGCAGCTCCAAACACGCAGATGTACTAACAAGTTCTTTGCTATTGTTATCTGCTTATTGCATATTGTACACATCTTCCTCTCCTTTAGCTATGAAACCCTTATTTGTTATTAGGCACATTACACTGACTTGTGTGAGCTGTATCGCATTACGACATAACATAGTGGCTTTTTGGACCTTGGGGGGGGGGGGGGGAGTTTGAGTACTGAGTGATTGATCATTGCTGTACTGTGAGGGGACTCAGTCAGAGGAAATGCCTCCCTTTTCCAATGTTAGATATTTGGATATAGTCCTTAGAACATTAAAGTCCTGGGGCCGGTTGTACCTGTTGGTCGTAAGTGGGTCGTAACTCAACGTCCCACATGAGATGCGCAACCTGGGTGTAAGCCTTCTATGAGCCACGCCTAGGTGTAGAGTCCACGCCTAGTAGGGAACAGGTGTAGGCTGTTAGTCCCAAATAATCATTATCATACTGATAGAAAATGAATCACTTGTTCATATTTCACAACCTCTGCAGGCTTTTGGAGTTGCCTATGTGCAAGTCATTAGTACAATAATACTCTTGATTTAGGCAACATTATAGCATCCTACATGTTTCTAAATCAGTGATAGATGTGCAAACGAACAGATGAGCGTTCACCTCCACTTATTTATCCAGCCAGAGATTAATTATCCATGTTTACAGATGGAGATTCAGTGAAACAAAAGTTTCTGTGCGAGAAATAAATATTCCAAACGAAGTCTGGGACAGTTGTGGGATGCGATAGATCCCATGTTAATACGGCCACAAGCACCAAGAAAACTTTTTTACGCAATGTGGCTGACGCGACAGATCAGAACGTTTAGCTTAAAATGTTGATAAACTATTAGGTGTAAAGTACTTAAGTAAAATCACTTTAAATTACTACTTAATTTGTTTTTTTGCGGTTTCTGTACATTTCTTTACTATTTAAATGTTTTTCTACTTTTACTTCACGACATTCCGAAAGAAAATTCTGTACTTTTTACCCCATACATTATCCGCGACACCGAAAGCTACTCGTTACATTTTGAAAGGAAAATGGTCCAATTCACACACTTATGAAGATAACATCCCTGGTCATACCTACTGCCTCTGATCCGGTGGACAAAAAAACAAACACATATTCCCATTTGTAAATTATGTCTGAGTGTCTGCGAATGTAGCGAAATGCTTGTGCTTCTAGTTCCCGGCGATGCAGTAATATCTAACAAGTAATCTAACAAATTCACAACAACTACCTTATACACACAAATGTAAAGGGTTGAATAAGAATATGTCATATAAGTATATGGATGAGCGATGGCCGTGCGGCAGAGGCAAGATGCAGTAAATGGTATAGAAAACGTGGCTTGCAAAAGTATTCACCCCCTTGGCATTTTTCCTATTTTGTTGCCTTACAACCAGGAATTAAAATGGATTTTTTGATTTCATTTGATTTACACAACATGCCTACCACATTGAAGATGCAAAATATTTTTTTATTGTGAAACAAACAAGAAATAAGTCAAAAAATGAAAACTTGAGCGTGCATAACTATTCACCCCCCCAAAGTCAATACTTTGTAGAGCCAACTTTTTGCAGAAATTACAGCTGCAAGTCTCTTGGGGTATGTCTATAAGCTTGGCACATCTAGCCACTGGGATTTTTTGCAAGGCAAAACTGCTCCGGCTCCTTCAAGTTGGATGGGTTCCGCTGGTGTACAGCAATCTTTAAGTCATACCACAGATTCTCAATTGGATTGAGGTCTGTGTAATATGGGATGACGATGCGGGAGAGACGAGAGACGATGCGGGTACGGGGAGTAAAACATTTAATATAGAACGGACGTGGAACGAGACAGTTACAGCGTCAGCAAACAGGTAACACAGACAAAAACACTCGAGTGGGAGCAGACGTGGCAGTCTGGGCTTTGACTAGGCCATTCCAAGACATTCAAATGTTTTCCCTTAAACCACTCGAGTGTTGCTTTGGCAGTATGCTTAGGGTCATTGTCCTGCTGGAAGGTGAACCTCTGTCCCAGTCTCAAATCTCTCGAAGTCTGAAACAGGTTTCCCTCAAGAATTTCCCTGTATTTCGCACCCGAAAAACTGTTTTTCAATCTCAAGGCCATCAGACTGCTAAAAAGCAATCATTAACTCAGAGAGGCTGCTGCCTTCATCAATCAATCAATCAATCAAATGTATTTATAAAGCCCTTCTTACATCAGCTGATGTCACAAACTGCTATACAGAAACCCAGTGTCACGGCTCTCGTCGTAATGAGGATCGGACCAAAACGCAGCGTGGTAAGTGTTCATGAGTCTTTACTAACCAAAACACTTGAACAAAATAACATAGTGAAAAAAAACGTAACAGTTCTGTAAGGTGCATAAACTATATAGAAAACAACAAAACACAGGTGGGAAAAAGGTTGCCTAAGTATGATTCCCAATCAGAGACAACGATAGACAGCTGCCTCTAATTGGGAACCACACTTGGCCAAAAACATAGAAATAACGAAACTAGAAAGCCCACCCTAGTCACACCCTGGACTAACCAAAATAGAGAATAAAAGCCTCTCTATGGCCAGGGTGTGACACCCAGCCTAAAATCCCAAACATAGACTCACTAGTCACTTTAAACAATGCCACATTAATAATGTTTACATATCTTACATTACTCATCTCATATGTACTATATGTTACAAGGAAAATCTATAGGCAGAAGTAATGACATGTACGTTTCAGGATTGATAAGGTACAGACCCCAAAGCAAACCTGAGGGCAGCCAGTGTGAGTGCATTTTTGTTCTACAACCATGTCTCATCAAATGTTTTAAATATTATCCAGCAAAGGCCAGGGCCAACCAGATCTAAACTCAGAAAAAAAGAAACGTCCTCTCACTGTCAACTGCGTTTATTTTCAAACAGACCTCGGCATAACGCTTATTCCTTCGACGATAAACGCAGATCCGACCATCACCCCTGGTGAGACAAAACCACGACTCATCAGTGAAGAGCACTTTTTGCCAGTCCTGTCTGGTCCAACGACGGTGGGTTTGTGACCATTGTTACTTTGTTGCCGGTGATGTCTGGTGAGGACCTGCCTTACAACAGGCCGGACAGTCTGAGCACTGATGGAGGGATTGTGCGTTCCTGGTGTAACTCAGGCAGTTGTTGTTGCCATCCTGTACCGGTTCCGCAGGTGTGATGTTCGGATGTACCATGCAGGTGTCCGTCCTGTCTCCCTGTAGCGCTGTCTTAGGCGTCTCACAGTACGGACATTGTAATTTATTGCCCTGGCCACATCTGCAGTCCTCATGCCTCAATGCAGCATGCCTAAGGCACGTTCACGCAGATGATCAGGGACCCCGGGCATCTTTCTTTTGGTGTTTTTCAGAGTCAGTAGAAAGGCCTCTTTAGTGTCCTAAATGTTCATAACGGTGACCTTAATTGCCTACCGTCTGTAAGCTGTTAGTGTCTTAACGACTGTTCCACAGGTGCATGTTCATTATTTGTTTATGCTTCATTGAACAAGGATGGGAAACAGTGTTTAAAACACTTTACAATGAAGATCTGTGAAGTTATTTGGATTTTTATGAATTATCTTTGAAAGACAGGGTCCTGAAAAAGGGACGTTTAATATTGGGAGGGACACCCACACTATAAAAATGGGAAATGCCACCAAACCTAATATACACTTATAGCTAGGCGAATAACTGGTGGTGTTTTTCTCTCTTATTTATCTATCAAAAAAATGGACTTAATATTTCTCTCTCTACCTAAGTAATGAGGAAGGCAAATAGTAATTATTACTTTTTCATATGGCCTTTTCTTCAATAAAGATACCTCTTTTGCAGTGATGGACCACCCTAATCATTTTCATTCATGTAAAACCCATGGTTTGAAAGACGGTTATTTTTTTACGAAGAAAGGGGAGGAGAGCAGGAAAGGCAGCGCTTGAGAAAAGCAATTTATTTAGTTGATTTAAAGTTTCGTAGTGCATTTAATTATGTCTCAGTGAATAATTCCTTTGTTTCTCCCCCCAATACTGTTGCTTCCAGTTGCCACGGCGCCTGCCCGTTGATTGACGTGTGGAGAGATCTAAGCGAACGCGCCCCAGTTAGCGCTGATTGACACCTCTCAGGTGTGCTTTACCCCACAATCAGAGGCAGTGTGGGGCCGGGCGGGAAAAAACAGGGGGGCTTTACTATTGATGGGCGTAAGCGCGCCAGTGGGAAGATTAGAGATGGGTGTCAGAGCTCCGCAACACCCAGAGAATAGCTTCTTGATTACACTTGAAATCAGCTTGCAAATCATGGGATCCTCGTTTTTTCTCCATTCTCTCCTCCTCCTCTTCTTTTATCATAGGCCTTTTCTCAATTGGATTTGCTCAACTCCTGCATTCTCTCTCCTTCCTCCTCTCTCACCTTCTTTTGAAAAAGGTCGAATTGCGCGTCATCAGGCAATATATGTTTACAGGGTGGTATACCAAAATAAATGTATAAAGTGATAAAAACTAATTTAGCAAGTTGTGCAAAACATTGTAGAGATAAAAGGATAAGTAACATATCGCTTTTAATTGTTTGCATGCTTTCTCCTTCAAGAAAATAATAGCTGATTCAAAGGGGGGGTGGCAGATTTCAAAACTGATTTCCTTGAAGGACTCGGGTATGATACACTTGTGCTTCCTCGCCAAAAGGAGGCTGTCAAAGAGGGGAGGACCATCTTCCCTTTGCCTACTAACAAATTGGCACTCTCCTCGACCACTTGTTGGTTTCCTCGTCATGGAGAAGAGAGGATGGAGGACAGACTTTTGCCCAAATGAGAAAGGCCTTAGTGTCTGCATCAGTCTGGCAGTGGAAGGATGGAGGGGAGCAGGGGTGGGGGGGGGGGGGGGGGAGATGAGGGAGATGGGAGAGAGGGAGATGGGAAATGCAGACGGGTGGTGAGGGGGGAATCATTGGGAGATGTCGCTCCACTTCACCGTCACTCGATGTGGCTAATGTGTTTCTTGTGTCACTCTGTAGGAGAGGAGTTGCGGCGTACAAGAGGGCTCGGCTGTCATAACAGGGGTACATTTTCATAGAAGTGCTGCAAGTCTGTGACTGTGCCATTGAAACCAAGAGGCCAATTGTTTTGTGCGGGTCCAACTCCTTATCTCCCCTTGACTCCACATCAATACCAGAATTCCAGTCGTTGTTTTCAAGTACTTGTTTGTTCATGCCATTTAAAAAAAAAACTCCTTCGCCTTTGTGTTGACTTTGCTCTCTCTCTCCTCCCCTGAATGTGATTACCGACGGCTCCTTGAGAGCCCATCACCGTAGACGCCACCATCCATCTGGACGTGTGATCCATTAACGACGTACGCTGTCTGCTGGGATGGAGTCTGTTATAATATCAGACAGAACTTTGCTGAAGTCGGCACCATCATATTTCAAATCAACGGTCTGGAGTGTTGAGAGAGGGACAAGCAGCAGCAGGAAGAGATACTTAGATTAGAGGTTTATTTTGTGTGTTCCTTTGTTTCTGTCAGGAGCAGGCGGCAGGCTGATGGATGTGTTATCTCACTGACTGTCTGTCTGGTTGATCCCCCACTTACAGCCTGTAGCCCCGGGCTGCTTGTGACCTGTCACTGAGGGCTGATCTGAATGACAAAACTGTACTTATGTTACAGGCCTCAGTACAGAGAGTCACTGTGTATAAAGAGTCACTGTGAGAGACCCCCTACCCCCCTCCATCTGGCACGCAAGCTTGAGCAAATGCTCGACGAGGCGTTGATTACACGTCCTCTGCTCATCTTAGCAGAGCTGCAAGAAGTTAACTTTAATGTGTTTTCATAAGGTTGACTGGAGGTAGATCAAATCAGAGGAAAGACAACCACCTTGTCGCTCAACTTGCTGGCGGCATCAGCGCCGGCCTCCCATCAAAGTGGGATTACCGATGTAAATCTGGCTAATTGAATTTACATGTGGATACAGGCCATGATTTAAGGCTTCCGCTTTGTGGACGACACTCCCCGCTCAGTGAACACTACATTACCTACATGTACATATTACCTCAATTACCCCAACTAATCGGTGCCCCCGCACATTGACTCTGTACCGGTACCCCCTGTATATAGCCTCCACATTGACTCTGTTCCCGGTACCCCCTGTATATAGCCTCCACATTGACTCTGTACCGGTACCCCCTGTATATAGCCTCCACATTGACTCTGTACCGGTACCCCCTGTATATAGCCTCCACATTGACTCTGTACCGGTACCCCCTGTATATAGCCTCCACATTGACTCTGTTCCCGGTACCCCCTGTATATAGCCTCCACATTGACTCTATACCGGTACCCCCTGTATATAGCCTCCACGTTGACTCTGTACCGGTACCCCCTGTATATAGCCTCCACGTTGACTCTGTACCGGTACCCCCTGTATATAGCCTCCACGTTGACTCTGTACCGGTACCCCCTGTATATAGCCTCCACGTTGACTCTGTACCGGTACCCCCTGTATATAGCCTCCACGTTGACTCTGTACCGGTACCCCCTGTATATAGCCTCCACGTTGACTCTGTACCGGTACCCCCTGTATATAGCCTCCACGTTGACTCTGTACCGGTACCCCCTGTATATAGCCTCCACGTTGACTCTGTACCGGTACCCCCTGTATATAGCCTCCACGTTGACTCTGTACCGGTACCCCCTGTATATAGCCTCCACGTTGACTCTGTACCGGTACCCCCTGTATATAGCCTCCACATTGACTCTGTACCGGTACCCCCTGTATATAGCCTCACTATTGTTATTTTACTGCTGCTCTTTAATTCCTTGTTACTTTTATTTTTTACTTATCGATTTTTTTACAGAACACTTATTTTTCTTAAAACTGCATTGTTGGTTAAGGGCCTGTAAGTAAGCATTTCACTGTAAGGTGTTGTACCTGTTGTATCTGGCGCATGTGACAAGTACAATTTGATTAACTGTTAGTTCGTCCTTAACTCAGTCCGAATGTCAAAAGCTACCAATGCCAGGGTCACGCAGCAATTGTCTGATGATGGAAAAGGGGGTGGGTGAAATATGCCGGGAATTGTGGGTAACCTTGTGCAAGGCTGAGGCGTTAATAACTCAAACGAGTTCTTTGCGCTGCGTCGGGTTGTTTGATTGATCTCTGATTGACAACTGCTGAATCTCTGTGAGTCTTGAAATGACACTGCAGCGTCATAGTCCCCCATAAACACATAACCAACTTGGAACAACAATGACTTGGGTGCATATCATATCCCAGGTCAGAGGGGCCGGCTCTGTTTTTCTTTGTAAGCTGATTGTTCTGGGTCTTGTATGTAACATTACGAGACCTTGGGACTATAAGGTTCTGTGATATTGAGCATGAAAGTTTTCACATTTCAGAACATTTTTGTAGTGAATTTCTTTCATAACCCAGGTCCTCACCTTAAAGGTACCAAAAGTGCAGACTATTTTTTAGGTGGGTGCAATCTGGGTTCAGCTATAAGGCTCTATCTGCCACAGAATGTTACAATTATTTCGATAGAAAAGTATAGACATTCAGTGACTTAAATAAGAGTATACCATTCTTTCTAATCACATCATCAAATATATTAGTTCATGTTCCTCACACATTTGTTAAAGTGATTATCCTATATCCTATGGAAAGCTTAGCTGTCACGGTCGTCCTCCTCTTCGTCTGAAGAGGAGAGGCGAGAAGGATCAGAGGACCAATATGCGGCGTGGTAAGTGTCCATGGTAAAATCTTTAATAAAGAAAGACTGAACACTATACAAAAGAGTAACAAAAACAATAAACCAAATTCGACCGTGAAGCTACAAAATGAGACCTGTGCTGACACAAGCCACTAACATAGACAATCACCCACATACAAACAGTGCAACCCAGGCTACCTAAGTATGATTCTCAATCAGAGACAACCAATGACACCTGCCTCTGATTGAGAACCATACTAGGCCGAAAACATAGAAATGCCCCAAAACATAGAAAAACCAACATAGACTGCCCACCCAACTCACGCCCTGACCATAATAAATAAATACAAAACAAAGGAAATAAAGGTCAGAACGTGACAGTACCCCCCCCCAAAGGTGCGGACTCCGGCCGCAAAACCTTGACCTATAGGGGAGGGTCTGGGTGGGCGTCTGTCCGCGGTGGCGGCTCTGGCGCGGGACGCGGACCCCACTTCACCATTGTCTTAGTCCGCCTCCGTGGCTTTCTCACCATGACCACCCCTCTCAATGACCCCACTGGACAGAGGGGCTGCTCGGGACAGAGGGGCAGCTGCTCTGGGCAGAGGGGCTCCGGCAGCGGCGCCGGGCAGGCGGGAGGCTCCGGCAGCGGCGCCGGACAGGCGGGAGGCTCCGGCAGAGGCGCCGGACAGGCGGGAGGCTCCGGCAGAGGCGCCGGACAGGCGGGAGGCTCCGGCAGAGGCGCCGGACAGGCGGGAGACTCCGGCAGAGGCGCCGGACAGGCGGGAGACTCCGGCAGAGGCGCCGGACAGGCGGGAGACTCCGGCAGAGGCGCCGGACAGGCGGGAGACTCCGGCAGAGGCGCCGGACAGGCGGGAGACTCCGGCAGAGGCGCCGGACAGGCGGGAGACTCCGGCAGAGGCGCCGGACAGGCGGGAGACTCCGGCAGCGGCGCCGGACAGGCGGGACCACCTGCAGGGAGGAGACAGAGAGACAGCCTGGTGCGTGGGGCTGCCACAGGAACCACCAGGCTGGGGAGACCTTCAGGAGGCTTGGGGTTAAGAGGAGGCACCTGAAAGACCGGGCTGTGGGGGAGCACTGGAGCTCTGGTGCGCAACCTTGGCACCACTTCCCCAGGCTGGACAACCACTCTAGCCCGGACCCTCCAGAGTGCAGGCACAGGTTGAACCGGGCTGTGGGTAAGCACGGGAGATCTAGTGCTTACTACACGCACCTCTCCCTTCGGCTCCATTCCCACATTCGCCCGGCACGAGCGGAGCGCGGGCAGAGGACGCACTGCACCCTCCCAGCGCCCCGGAGACACAGCACGCAGAGCCGGCGCAGGATACCCTGGACCAAAACTGCGTACCGGCGACCAGACCCGCTGAGCAGGCACCATACGCCCTGGCTCGATGCCCGCACTCGCATGACACTCTCGGGGGGCTGTCCTATAGCGCACCGGGCTATGGACACGTACTGGCGACACCGTGCGCTTAACCGCATAACACGGTGCCTGCCCAGTATCCCGCTGCTTATAATAAGCACGAGGAGTGAGCGCAGGTCTGCTACCTGGCTTAGCTCCACCCCTCGTGTGCCCCCCCCAAAAAAATTTGGGGCTGTCTCTCGTACCTGTCGCACTGCCGTGCTGCCTCCTCATATCGCCGCCGCTCAGCTTTCGCTGCCTCCAGCTCTGCTTTGGGGCGGCGATATTCCCCAGCCTGTGCCCAGGGTCCCTCTCCGTTCAGTATCTCCTCCCATGTCCAGGAGTCCTGTGATACCGGCCGCTGTTGTTGCTGCTGCTGCTGCTGTCGCTGTTTTCTACCACGCCGCTTGGTCCTTGGTTGGTGGGTGATTCTGTCACGGTCGTCCTCCTCTTCGTCTGAAGAGGAGAGGCGAGAAGGATCAGAGGACCAATATGCGGCGTGGTAAGTGTCCATGGTAAAATCTTTAATAAAGAAAGACTGAACACTGTACAAAAGAGTAACAAAAACAATAAACCAAATTCGACCGTGAAGCTACAAAATGAGACCTGTGCTGACACAAGCCACTAACATAGACAATCACCCACAAACAAACAGTGCAACCCAGGCTACCTAAGTATGATTCTCAATCAGAGACAACCAATGACACCTGCCTCTGATTGAGAACCATACTAGGCCGAAAACATAGAAATGCCCCAAAACATAGAAAAACCAACATAGACTGCCCACCCAACTCACGCCCTGACCATAATAAATAAATACAAAACAAAGGAAATAAAGGTCAGAACGTGACATTAGCTCTGGATAAGTAAACTGCTATATTTTTCTGGTCTCTGACACCGAAAGTCAGTAAACTACTTGCTAGTTAACAATAAAATGTGGTAAGTTTGTACATTTTGTGAAGTACCCCTTCATATGGATAAAGAACAAGACAAAAGCAGCAACGCCTCTCCTAGGGCCTTAACATGCTCTAAGCCACCTGTATTTAAAGAGCTTACGTTATGGGCATTCTTCTGGAAAAGTGGTGAAGAAAATCTAAGTAATGTAAGAAGAGGACCAGAACCTATGATAGGAATAACCAATATATGGTTCTATCTGCAAAATATAGTTTGGAGAATAATTTTTTTTCAAGTCTCAGATCTCATATCACTAAAAGTTGTCTTCCTCTTTCGTGACTCAATAAGTAACCTCAATAACCTTACATACAATTATTTTTGACAATCCAGAATTGTGTAATTGGATGGCAAATGGGACCTTAAAACAACAAGTTAAAAGGTGTTTGTGCAGAAAGAACTGTAAGAGTTTAAATTTTTTTCATTGTAAATGTACTTATTTATTTTTATATCTGACATATCTCACATGTAAAGGATCATAAAAAGAGCAACTCCATTCAATAACTATTTTTTTTTTTACCAACATTTCAAATAGAATGTCAGATAGAACCGAAGATCAAGATTAATTATTATAAAAATTGCCTCAGTGGTGGAAAAAGTACCCGATTTGTCATAAAAAGTAAAGATACATTAATATGAAATGACTCAAGTGAAAGTCACCCAGTAAAATACTACTTGAGTAAAAGTCTAAAAGTATTTGGTTTTAAATATACTTAAGTATCAAAAGTAAATGTAATTGTAAAATTGACTTTAGAATCAAAAGTGAAAGTATAAATAATTTCAAATTCCTTATCTTAAGCAAACGAGATGGAACAATTGTTAGTGTTTTTAAAATATGCAGATAGCCAGGGGCACACTCCAACACTCAGACAACATTCAGGAACAAAGCATTTGTGTTTAGTGAGTCCCCAGATAGGTAGAGGTAGTAGAGATGACCAGGGATGTTGTCTTAATAAGTGCGTGAATCGGACAATTTCTGTCCTGCTAAGTATTCAAAATGCAACGAGTACTGTTGAGTGTCAGGGAAAATGTACGGAGGAAAAAGTACATCGTTTTCTTTAGGAATGTAGTGAAGTAAAAGTAAAAGTTGTCAAATATACAGTTGAAGTCAGAAGTTTAGATACACCTTAGCCAAATACATTTAAACTCAGTTTTACTCCTACTAAAAATTCCCTGTCTTAGGTCAGTTAGGACCACCACTTTATTTTAAGAATGTGAAATGTCAGAATAATAGTAGAGAGAATGATTTTTTCAGCTTTTATTTCTTTCATCCTTCAAAGTGCCTCTTTGCTTGACATCATGGGAAAATCAAAAGAAATCTGCCAAGACCTCAGAAAAAAAATGGTAGACCTCCACAAGTCTCGTTCATCCTTGGGAACAATTTCCAAGCGCCTGAAGGTACCACATTCATCTGTACAAACTATAGTATGCAAGTATAAACACCATGGGACCACGCAGCCGTCATACCGCTCAGGAAGGAGACGTGTTCTGTCTCCTAGAGATGAATGTACTTTGGTGCGATAAGTGCAAATCAATCCCAGAACAACAGCAAAGGACCTTGTGCAAATGCTGGAGGAAACAGGTACAAACGTTTCTATATCCAGAGTAAAACAAGTTCTATATCGACATAACCTGAAAGGACACTCAGCAAGGAAGAAGCCACGGCTCCAAAACCGCCATAAAAAAGCCAGACTACGGTTTGCAACTGCACATGGGGACAAAGATCGTACTTTTTGGAGAAATGTCCTCTGGTCTGTTGAAACAAAAATATAAATATTTGGCCATAATGACCATCGTTATGTTGGAGGAAAATGGGGGAGGCTTGAAAGCCGAAGAACACCATCACAACCGTGAAGCACGGGGGTGGCAGCATCATGTTGTGGGGGTGCTTTTCTGCAAGAGAGCCTGGTGCACTTCACAAAATAGATGGCATCATGAGTACGGAAAATTAGGTGGATATATTGAAGCTACATCTCAAGACATCAGTTAAAGCTTGGTCGCAAATGGGTCTTCCAAATGGACAACCCCAAGCACACTTCCAAAGTTGTGGCAAAATGGCTTAAGGACAACAAAGTCAAGGTATTGAAGTGGCCATCACAAAGCCTTGACCTCAAACCTTTCGAAAATGTGTGGGCAGAACTGAAAAAGCGTGTGCGAGCAAGTAGGCTTATAAACCTGACTCAGTTACACCAGCTCTGTCAGGAGGAATGGGCCAAAATTCACCCAACTTATTGTGGGAGGCTTGTGGAAGGCTACCCGAAACATTTGACCCAAGTTAAACAATGTAAAGGCTATGCTACCAAATAATATTTGAGTGTATGTAAACTTCTGACCCACTGGGTATGTGATGAAAGAAATAAAAGCTGAAATAAATCATTCTCTCTGCTATTATTCTGACATTTCAAATTCTTAAAATCAAGTGGTGATCCTAACTGACCTTAGACAGGGAATTTTTACTAGGATTAAATGTCAGGAATTGTTAAAAAGAGAAGCTTGAGAGAAGCTCAATCCAAAATACATGGGCAGCCCGCTAATGCCCATTGACAGCCTGTCAATAAACCACATTCAATTTCACATTTTTTGGATGAACAACATTAGCGGGCTGCCCATGGGCCGAGAGCGATGCTTAAAATACCAGTTGTTTGGCAGTTAAGGATTGTAAAGTGATTCAAGACCGCAATGCATATCGCCACGGAGAAACTTGCACAATGAATTCTAGGAATCAAGTCTGCTTTAGATTTTGCTGCAAAAGTGACTTATTACCTGCTCAGCCAATTTGAACATATTGTTTTGACTTGACTAGATCATAAAGGAACAATTGTCCAGACTGAGGCTTGAGTTTACGAATTGACGGTTTAGTAACCCAACTTTACACAGGCTACTGTTTGGCCGTAGCCCACTCCAAATAAATGAAGGATACCCCACAAACCAACCCTGGACTTCTCTTGTGAAGCCCAGACGTAAGAGAGAGAACAATGGCTAAACCTGGCCTTAACTTACAATGCTCCATCCCCCTGCCCAACCCCCCTCCACGCCACTCCGCCAACCGCCAGGATGCCCGGCATCAGAACATTCCAGCCATTCCCGTGATTGGCAGAAAGCAGGTTGATTGGCATGTCGGACACTGCGAACACTGGTAAGTACAACACAACCCACTAATAGCCTAACACATAACACACAGCTGTCTGTGCGGGTTGCTACACACCCCCCCCCCCACCACAAAGTCCCTCGTCTGCGTGGCCGTGATGGTCGCAGAGTGTCCAGATGTGAAACAGGGGGCTCCATCCGTGGCAGGGGGCTGCCCCTCTGGGACCCAGGGGATGAAGGAAGGGATATGGGGGACAAGGAAGCGGGAATGGGGAATACAGTCCATGGCTCCGGGGAACCACGCGGTGACACAGGGAGAGAGACAGGGGGAGTGGGCTGTCTGGAGCCTTGTCTGCGTCACCTGGGGGTGGGTGCCTGGAGACTGTCATTGCCAGAGAGGGGAATTGTGGGTTTGGGGAGAAGAGGCCCCTCTGTATGGGGCTAACCTGTCCCGGTGCAGTGCCACCTTTCTCCCCCTGGGAGGAAGCTGCACCCAGTAAACAACCTCCCCTACCCTCTCCATGACGCTGCAGGGTCCCACCCAGTGACTGTCCAACTTGGGGCATCTGCCTTTCTTTCTCAGGGAGCTGTAGACCCAAACCATCTCCCCAGCCACAAAGTGCCTTCCCCGGGTGTGCACGTCGTAGTTCCTTTTCTGCCTCACACCTGCATTCATCAGCTGCTCTCTGGCGAAGATGTGGGCTGTCTCCAGGCGGTCCTGGAGTCTCCGGGCATACTCCGGCCCCAAAAGAACATGGGCTATCCAGGGGCCGACCAAAAGCCATCTCCGCAGGGGAGCGGATCTCTCTCCCCAGCATGAGGAGGGCAGGCGTGCAGGAGGTGGAGTCTTGGACAGCGGAGCGGCATGCCATGAGGACCAAAGGCAGGTGCTTGTCCCAGTCACACTGGTGTTTGGTAGAGACGATGGCCAGCTGCTGTCCAAGCGTTTTGTTGAAGCGCTCCACAAGGCCATCACTTTGAGGATGGAGAGGAGTAGTGCGGGTCTTGTGCATACCCAACCTCTCACACATGGTGGTTTGAGGCTGTAGTTTCTGCCTTGGTCGCTGTGGATGGACTCCGCAGCTCCAAACTTGCTGAACATCCCCGCTGTCAGGGCGTCGACAATGGTCTCTGCCTCCTGTGATGGGGAACCGCCCAACTACATCCACTCCCACCCTCTCCATGGGAGCCCCCACTGGGAATTGTTGGAGCTGAGCATGAGAGCGGCCTGGGAGGCCCTTTCTCGCTGTGCAGTGGTCGCAGCGGCGACAAAGGTCCTCCACATCCCTCTTGTGCTGCCCCCAGTAAAATCTCTGACGGAGGCGGAGTGTTTTTGTGACCCCAAAGTGTCCAGTCCCCACCCGCCCATGAGTACTCTGGAGCACAGCCTCCCGCAGTACTTTTGGGACCACCACCTGCCACCTCTCCTCTCCTGTAGCTGACTCCTTCCATGCCCGCTATAGCACGCCATCAGTCAGCCGCAGCCTCTCAAACTTTGACCAAAACCATTTGGTCGCGAGTGAGAGCGCTGTCACCCCTTCCCATGGTGGCCTCACCTGCAGCTCACAGCAGACAGGCCCACTCGCCCGACACACTGTGGCACAGACCCCCTCTGCACACAGCTCTGTCTCCCGTCCCTCTCTCCGCTCACAGTAGCGGCAGCCATCAGTACAGGGCCGACGGGATATGGCGTCGGCGTTGGAGTGGCGTGCCCCTGCCCTGTGCACCACTGTGAAGTCATACGGTTGAAGCTCCTCCAACCAGCGAGCCACCTGCCCCTCTGGCTCTCTGAACGACATGAGCCACTGGAGAGCAGAGTGGTCAGTCCTTACAGTAAAGGGCAGGCCACCCAGGTAGTACTTGAAGTGTTTTACGGAAGCCACAACAGCCAAGAGCTCCCGCCGGGTGACACAGTAGCGGCGCTCATGTTTGTCAAATGTTTTGCTGAAGCACGCCACCACTCTCTCCCCCTCTGGCCCCACCTGGGCCAGCACCCCACCCATGCCCACATTGCTCGCGTCTGTGTCCAGGATAAAGGGCAAGGTGAGGTCAGGGGGGGGCGAGCACGGGGGCCTCGATCAGTGCACGTTTGAGGGTGTTGAAGGCCTCGTCACACTCCACAGTCCAAGGGAAGGCCTTGTCCTTCGGCAGCAGGCGGTTCAGGGGAGCAGTGACGCTTGAGAAGCCACATACAAACCTCCTGTAGTACGAGGCCAGGCCCAGGAAGCTCTTCAGCTGACGCTGGGGGTGGGCCAGTCTCGGACAGCCCTCACCTTGTCCTCCATGGTGCTGATCCCCTCATTCCCCACTTTGTGGCCCAAGAAGGACACCTTTCTCCTCATGAAGTGGCACTTCTCGGGTTGGAGCTTCAGACCTGCGGCAGCCACCCGCTCCAGCACACGCCGAAGCGCCACCAGGGCTGACTGGAAGGGGCTGCCATGGGCCAGGATGTCATCGAGGTATACCAGACACTGCTGTCAGAGGATGCCATCCAGCACCCTGTCCATCAAACGCTCAAACGTAGCTGGAGCATTGCACAGGCCGAAGCACAGGACCTTGAACTGCCAGCGTCCTCTGTTAGTGGAGAACGCAGTTTTGGCTCTGGCCTCTGGGGAGAGGGGTATCTGCCAGTAGCCACTGCGGAGGTCTAGTGAGGAGAACCAGGCGGACCCCCTAACCAGGTTCAGCGACTCATCGATAGGTGGTATCGGGTCTGAGTCCTTCCTGGTTACCTCATTCAGCCGCCTGAACCTCAACTTGCCCCCCTTCTTAGGAACCATGACGACTGGCGCCGCCCAGGGGCTGTCTGAGGGCTCGATGAAGTCTGCCCCCTGCATCTCCAACACAGCCTTGTCTGGCGCCTCCTGGCTTGCCAGTGGGATACGGCGGGGACGCATCTTGATGGGTCGAGCATCACCTGTGTCGATCTCATGCTGCACCAGATGAGTCTGACCCACCTGAGTGACCTTCCTCACTCAGCGCAAAGCTGTCTCTGAATTCAAACAGCAACTTCCACAACCGTTCCTGCTGCTCGGGGTCAAGACCAACACAGTTCCTCCCCCATATCTCCCTCACTGCAGACAGTGTCCTCTCCTCTCCCATCTGGGGTAGCTGGGCTGGGGGGGTGCGGCCCGGACTCACGGAGAGATGTGTCGTGGAGGTAACTGGGGGAATGTAACATACAGCCAGCCGTAGGTGACAGGGGGGCTGGGGAAAAGTCACACACAGATGTGGGGGAGGGGGAGGAGAGGGCAGCCATGAGTCTCTCCTGCTTTAACTGTTGGAGTAAAGGATTTGTTGGGTTGAGTGAATGTGACATTAGGGGGGGCCATGGTGACTGCCGGCCCTCCCTGGAAGCTCAGTGTGCCCCCATTTAGGTCTAACTGGCAGCCTGTCCTCCTAAGAAAGTCTAACCCCAGGATACAAGGGTCCTGCACAGCCGCCACCCACACAGGATGACGCACAGTCCTGCCCCCTACTGTCAGAGTCATTATTCTCTTCCCTTTCATGGGTGCCAGCTCACGTGTGACTGTGCGGAGCTGCATAGTTGTGGGCTCACACTGAGTCCAACCTGGCACAATATCCGGCCTCACCAGAGTAACTGTGGACCCAGTGTCCACCAGGGCAGAGCAGGGCACCCCCTCCACAGTGACAGGGACATGATAAAAGTCCCCAACACAGGTCCGGCCCACCACAACAACAGGCTCCAGCCACTTGCCCTGGTCTGCTTCTGGGGGAAGTGGAGCCTTGCTTCCCCGTCTGTGCCGGTGGGCTCCTCCTGAAGAAGATGTTGTTTGGGATAGAAAGCAAGGGGTCCGCACTACCCGGTCTATGCAGACCCCGAGCCGTTTCCCTGAGTTCTGGGGGACATGGGGCAATTTCGGCGCAGATGGCCTGGCTGGCCACAACCCCAGCAGACCCTGGGACCAGGGCGTGTGTTTCGTGTCGCCTGTAGTGACACAGCACGAATGAGTTCTGTCATTTCAGCCACCCATGCAGGCTTTTCCGGCTCTGGGCTGCTCTGCCCCACAGCGCGCACAGAGGGTCTGTCTCCCTACACCCTCACCAAAGCCCCAGCTGAAACCCCAGCCCACACCAGCTCCCTCTCCAAGGCTATCTGCAATGACTCAGGATGAGCCAGCTGGATCTGTATGCGCAGCTCCGTAGGAGAGGGCGCCTGTATGAACTGGTCCTGTGCTAGCTCGCTCTGCACGGAGGGGGGCATGCTCACATGCCCGCCGAGACAGACTCTCAATGTCATTAGCTAGTACCCATAGAGGCTCTCCAGGCTGCCTGCGTTTATTACTCAGTTCGGAGCGCAGTGGCCCGGGCTGCACACACTGTCCATAGCGCCTCCTCAGTGCTAAAGCTAGTCATGTCTGTCCTCGGGGCTAATCAATATCAAACAGGCCAGAGCATCATCCGTGAGGCATAAAGCCAACTGCAGTGCCCTTTCTTCATTCGACCACCCCCTACAGTTCCAACTGAGCATGAAAAGCTTCCCAATCCGCCTTACCGGAATACTTCGGGGTCTTATTAACAGATACGGACGCAGCCGGGAACTGGGCGCCGCCATGTTTGTTTACATCCTGAGCCCCAGATTCCTCGTCCCGCCGTGTCGACGTCACCCCTTCGGTCCGCCCACCAGAATCCGCGCGAAGCACAGTCGACGAAGGACTCATCATGCCCGCTTCAGCCGCCATCACTCTAACGTCCTCCCTCAAGCTGCCTCTGGGCTCCGAGGCCCTGGCGAGCTCCTCAGCCAGATCAGCTACCTAGCTGGCTAACTTTTAAAAACGTTTTTACTTCTGACACCAATGTAATGACCTGACTAGATCATAAAGGAACAATTGTCCAGACTGAGGCTTGAGTTTACGAATTGACGGTTTATTAACCCAACTTTACACAGGCTACTGTTTGGCCGTAGCCCACGCCAAATAAATGAAGGATACCCCACAAACCAACCGTGGCCTTCTCTTGTGAAGCACAGACGTAAGAGAAAGAACAATGGCTAAACATGGCCTTAACTTCCAATGCTCCATCCCCCCTCCACGGCACTTCGCCAACCGCCAGGATGCCCAGCATCAGAACATTCCAGGCATACCCGTGATTGGCAGATAGCAGGTTGATTGGCATGTCGGACACCGCGAACACTGGTAAGTACAACACAACCCACTAATAGAATAACACATAACACACAGCTGTGTGTGCGCGTCGCTATAATATCATGGTTTTAATTTGGTGGGTTTTCTGACCAGAGACTGGTTTGCCATTGTACAGTGACTTGCTGTGACAATTAGCATGCATGTTATCAGGGGCTGATCTGAAATGCTCTGTGTGCTGTGGCATAACTACTACAAAGACTGTACTGTACAGTACAACTGTGCCCGAGCACCTGTCCCTTTGCCCTCCCGCTCGTCAATTGTTATCTTGGGTGGTGGTATATTGTATACAGTTTGTGGTTGTTACCCTCAAGTTGTCGTGACGTTGCCAAGATTGCCAGCCCCCATCGCATTTGCTGGTTAGTCGCGCATGTTTGTCTACTGTGTACCGAGCTGGCGCTCGTTTGCTCCATTTTCCCAGTCTGCCCTGTATGGAGATTGCATGCGCCTGGTGTGTGTGTGTGTGTGTGGGTGGCAAGGTACCTAGTTTAAATATCAGCACTACTGCCACAGCAGCTGCAGGCATAACATTTGATTAACACTTCACAACACTTGATTTTCATAATCCATATTCGTTCTGGTTTGCTGAGCCTACACCCAGCAGAGAGAGGCAGAAAGACAGAGAGGAACAGCTGCATCTTTGACTCTCGGGAGTTGCACATGTGTCAGGGCAGCAGCAGCACAGGCAGTCTAGACTCTAGCTAACCACCATGTACTAAAATATCCACACAAGCCACCTGCCCCCTGAAAGGTTTGTGCACAGTCCTGATGAGCACTATAGAACATTACCCGTGTAAACTGGCCAAGACCAGTTTGACAATAATGACAATAATATTACACTTGCCTGTCATCCATTTTACAAACAAAAACGTGTAGCAATAAAGTACAGAGGTCTCAACAGTCCTCCCCCAGCTCCAACTTTTATCTGTTTAGTTTTTGTAATCTTCTTTCTCTACTTTCTGAATTTCTGATTTGCATTCAAGGAGGAGAGCAAATGAAACAAAGTGGAGAAAAAGCAGTGGAGAACAGAGAGAGAGAGAGAGAGCTCACCTGAGACACTGCCTTGTTTTATTTATGAAGGCTCTGCCAGCTCACGATGGAGACAAATTACCTTTTAACAATGTGAAATAGAATTTTGTTTACAAGGCTACGCTTCCCCTTGGTTTTTCGAATGAGATTTCTCACAGCCTCCCCATTTATATCGCAGATCCTTATCATCTCAATCTTTCAAAACCAATCAGTTTGAAGAAAGGGATGGGGAAGAAGGAGAATGAATCTGTGTCCATAAAATGGAGCCATTAGGTATATTTATGAATTCCATGCCCCAGCCCAATGCCAGTCCATTCCCTTCACGTAGTTTATTTGCATGTGGGGCTATTTGTCCACGGTTTTATTTAAAGTCTAAATTCTTGGCCGCAATTAAATCAATTGCTGATATAGGTAAAGTTCTCTGTAGGTTCAGTGAGAATGTTTAAGCTGTATCGGAGGTGTTAAAGGACACAACTTGTCCTTACAATACAGCATAACCACTTTGAGTATAGTCTTCAACTTTTTTTACCAGGCCGAACTGGAATATTTGTGGCCTTTATCCGTCATCTGGACAGAGAAAAAAGGGTAAGAGGAGCAGAGCCCGCAGCAATTTTGGTAGTCTCGGTAGTCGGGACAGCAAATCCCCAAACTACATCACAAACATACCCCAATATGAGAGAAACCTTCCACCCACTCCTACCGTGGCCTTGGTTTTCAAACATCACTACCCCTGGATACCTGCACGTGACATTTAGGAGTAGCAAAGTTCAATTTTTATAGCACAAAAGCACATAGTCTCATTCGTAGTCAAAGCGAGACAAAGTGTTATTTTATTAGCTGAAATAACAGGTGTTCTGATATGCCTTTTTTTGCGGAATACTGTCAAAAGCACCTCTCTGCACTGTAAATCCTCGATTCCATTATTTGGTGCTCTCAACCATAGTTTGTACATTAAAGTGATGGATGTCAAATGTAAAACTCCAAGGTTCCCTTTTGTTGTCTTCCCCTTCTGCCTTCCCTCTGCGTATGCTACCTCTTCCAGATCAGCATGGATCTTTTAAATACTCAGTACCTGTCTTGTTGTGCTTGCAGCCTACATTTTCTCTCTATGTAATCCAAAATAGAATGTTGGTGAAAGTTTTTAGTCTTGTTGTCCTACTTCTAACAGCCCAAGACACTGACTACAGGTCATGGGTTTTAGGCCAGCAGCTTGCCTTGTCCCTCCCTGGCACAGATCTCCTATGTGGGGCGGCCGCAGCGATTGGACAGCCAGGGGCTAATCTTACACCCTCGCTCTGTAAGATGTTTTGCCCTTTTGCCCTTTCGCTTCTTTTCACACCTCTGAGTCCCTCAGATGCCCCAGAGCTGAGTTGACAGACTCTTGAGAGTCTACCGGGGTTCAACTGGAGTGTCTCAGTGGTCCAGGGCAGGCTGGGCAGCCGGAGCCCCCAGGCATTCCCACAGGAGCTTTCAGTGGGGAAGAAGTAGAACTCTTCACATCTTCTCCTGTTCTGCCCAGTCACGACGAAACCTCGTGGCGAAACCTCTCCCTTGCCCAGTCCACCGCCGCCATGTTTGTTTGCGCTATCTCTTTAACCTGTTCTCTGTCAGCTGGTTCACTCAGGGTCAGTTTTTTGAGAGAGAAAATGGACAAATGGAATCTCGGCCATATCATGTAAGATTGACGGGATTCTCACGGCACTAGGGCTCCCTTGAAAAAGAAATTCACCTGGTTAAATAAATGACAAGAAAGAAGAACAAATCACCATAACCATAATAAACACTTAAAAAAATAATTGACCGGAAATATTTTTGATAAAAGGCATCTGGGGACAATGTGGATTCAACAGGCATCGATTCTTCGACTGGTCTTTTTTCCTGTCTTTCTGAGTACGGAGAAAGCACGCTGTGTTTCACCATAGCTGTGGGGTATTGTGCTCACTGTAGTGTAGCCAAACTCACTGCTGAATAGAAGATCTGAGATGGGAGAGAGGTAGCAAAAAGAATAGAGCCCCCCGTCCCTCATGTAATACATTATTGCTGATGTACAATCTGAAAACGTGGGTTTTTCATTTTCATTCCCTACCACTCGAATCAGCAGGGAGGAGAGGTGACAGAAGTATTTTGGGGCTGTCAAATCTCGCTGAGAAAATATGGCATGTTACCTCTCATGTTACCCTCTCCACTATGATTGATATGTTGTTGACCTGTACTGCTCCCACCCTCTCTCGCTAGTCCACACACTCACACATGTGGAGAATATCCAGAGCCCAAGGATATATGCGGGTAATTCCCAAATAAAGGAAACACCAACATAAAGTGTCTTTAATAACCATCACAAACCCCCAGAACAGCTGGGATGGATTCTATTGATTCTATTCTAGTGTCCGGAACTCTAGGACTGATTCCAGGAGAAATTGCATCATCTGGTGTTTTGTTGATGGTGGTGGAAAACGCTGTCTCAGGCGCAGCTCCAGAATCTCCCATAAGTGTACAATTAGGTTGAGATCTGGTGACTGAGATGGTTTACATCGGTTTTTATGTTCATCAAACCATTCAGTGACCCCTTGTGCCCTGTGGATGGGGGAATTGTCATCCACTCCCATCAGGATATAAATGAATCATCATAGGTTGTTGCCGATTTTCTCAGAATGGCTGTTTATTTACTGCCGTTTACCTTGCCCTCTAAGGGATTGAAGTGGACCTAACCCATGCCAGGAAAATGAGAGCCGCCAGATCTCACATACCTGTAGATGAACCACTAACTAATTATGTTGTTTTGACATGTTCCTACCCAGAGGTTATTGAAATACGATATCGCCAGATGAATTATTCTACTAATAGCTCTCAATGAAATGCAGCTATTGAGGAAAATAACAATTGAGTAAAATATGGCACGTGGGTACATTTTCTCGACATCCCACATTATTTGAAAACAATTCAACAGACTGTAATTGATATGTGTAAGCAGCTTCTGGAGTCAGAACATAATAACACTCGTTTTGATTTAAAACGGGCTAAAAGAGATACAACCTTGTCTGGAGCGTTGCTCATTTTGTTGGTAAAGATATTTTCATATTCACACTGGTTTATCTTGCCTGTACAGTATTTGGAATAATACTTTTTATTTTATCAGCATAGATGAGCAAAGTCTAGGTGTTTGTCCCAAATGGCACCCTATTTCTTATTTAGTGCACTACTTTATCGGAAATAGGGTGCCTCTGGGACTGGCCCTAGACTCTTCCCTAAAGTATATCCATGATATCAGCCTAACTTCTGTACCCTTCTATGTTGCCATGCCACCCAGCTAAGATTGAATTGCTATAATAGTCTTCTGACACACCATATATTCCCATGTACATTAGTGGCACTTGACATGGTTACCATGGAAATACTCCCATCTCCCCTGCTTTTCATTATCAGAATCACAATCTGTCATAGTTCACATCATCTCAGGAGGAATGGAAACACATAAAACTATCTTCAGTGCCATTTGTCATGCTCTGACATATAACCGAGGGAACGAGAGGAACTGGTGTGTACTTTAAGCTGGTACAGTGTGGATTCAGTTTGGAAATAGCAGAGAGAGAGCTGTTTGTATCTGTTTTCTGCTACCTTTTACCTAACATGACATGAACGCATGTGTGTTAGGCTATTTATAGTACTTTCTACTGTTATATGGATGGATGAAGAAAAGAAACGATAGTGCATCTCAAGAGATTTCATCTTGCGAAATGAAATGTGAATCTATGGATTGATAGATGTATATGAACAGTATATGTTCATTTGTGGAACTCTCTCTAGAGGTGCTGGACCATCGTGTGCGTTTCTAACACCTTTCAACTGTGTTGTTCCCATTAACCACCCTCTCCCAGAAAATGGTCTGCCTGCCCGCTTTCACAGACTTTTCTTTCTTCACCAGATATGAAAATAAATCATTTTCGACTGAATTACTTATGGTATTCCTAACCTCTCTCTACCCACTTCAACATTCCCACCCTTTTTCCCCACACCAAATCACGTATCAGATTTCATTCCTCCTTCATTCCTCCGGCGGATCCCTTAGATCCCTGCCACCTGCTCGTCTCCCTGCCCGTCCTCGAAGCTCGGTGAGGGGGGGGGGGTCACTCTGGGTAAACAAGAGACTCTAATGGGAGGGAGGTATATCGCTCCCTCCCTCGCAGCTGCCTCCTAGCGCACTCAATACAGCTGCTCTGGAGAGAGAGTGGAAAGGAAGAGGGGAAGAACTAGACAAACCGGTTAACAGAGGAGGGGATTGATGGAGAGGACTAGCTATACAGTAGGCAGCTAGGAAGCATAAGAGGGAAACAGGCTAATGTCCCCTCCCTCTTCCCTCTCCTCCCATCGCTCTCTGCCCCCATCTCTCTTGCCACATGGGACTTGCTGTGGCTCAAACTACTAGATGTCAAACTGTAGGTTAGCTGAGGTTTGTTTTCTTCCCACAGTGGGTTAGATGAGGATTATGTAAGGTCCTCGGTTCACTTCCTCAATCTTCTCTTACCTTTCAGGTGTGGGCAAAGCAAATTCATTGCAGACCTTGAACCAAATAGTATTTATCATTTTTATATATATTTTTTTTCAACTTTAGCTGCGCTCGATAGAGCTCACTTTTTGCAAATGGAACCAACAAAGTAGTCCCAAAAGTGCAAACCCCACCCATCTAAGCATTCTGGGCATGCAGGCTCAATCCACCACTCAAAGTATTTCAAAGAAAATATACTTTTTTAAACCAAGGTCTGGTTCATTGGGGACATGAAACAACTGAGTGCATGAAGAATCGTTGAGTAACTATCAACTCTAGCTAAATGAATCTTCACCACCATGAGATGGCTGTGTTAGTTAGGCACAATGATAACAATAAGCGTTCATGTAAAGTCTGATGATGATGATATGAAACTTGATTGTGAGCAATTATAAACAGTGTTGTGTCGGCAGGTGGCAAAAGGTGCCTTCCGCATTTAACCCAACCCCTCTGAATCAGAGAGGTCCGATGGGCTGCCTTAATCGACATCCACAGCGCCCGGGGGAACAGTGGGTTAACTGCCTTGCTCAGGTGCAGAAACACAGATTTGTACCTTGACAGCTCAGGGATTTGATCCAGCAACCTTTTGTTTACTGGCCCAACACCCTAACATTTAGGCTACCTGCCTAAAGGTCCTGGCAGCTCAGAAAAAAGTAGCTTGCACTCATTAATCGGTGGAAGTGTTTTACCTTATACATGCCTAAGGGCTAATTGTACTTTTGGCATGAATACGTCTCCATACGCCTACCTTCGTTGGTTGTATTGATTCGAAAATACATTGTATACTCAGTGAAACATTACTATTTAGAATGAGGGAATTTATTACGCAAAGGCATTAATTCCCCTAGGCTTTGTTAAGGGGAATTACTACTATACATGAGTTTGAATAAGCTTTTCTCTTTCCTTCCCACACCACATTATAATTCGTATCCAGTAGTCAGTGCTGTGAGACATCCCAATTATACATTTCTACCTAGCATTGTATACATTATCCAAACTCACTGTATACATTATCCAACCTCTTGTTTCACATTATCAATCATCTCATTGTCTACATTATCCAACCTCTCTTTGTACCCAAAACACACACACACACACACACACACACACACACACACACACACACACACACACACACAGTCATGTTTGCCGCTATCAACCAGCGGTTGCCCGCGATGGTTCCTGGAATGAATTGCTCATTAACAATGAATTGCTGGAGGCACATTGCATTATTGAAGGGTCAATAAGACGTAGGCTCCTCCTCCGCTATCTTCTCGCCGTAGAAGAGGGACTGTGTGTTGAAAGAACAGCTTTTACAGTGAGCTCTGCTGCCTTGCCTCATTGATCTATGATCCATAGCTGGAGGAAACATTGACGTTCTAATTCCTCATGAGGCAATGATAGGGATAGATCACTTGTTTGCTGCTTGTCTATTCTATTCACCCACCAGAATACCAGTAAAGCCCATGTGGCAGGGCATTTCACCATCAAGTAGAATGTAGCGATAACGTAGTGGATAACTGATCAAATTGACGATGCAAATTATAACTAGATTGTGGAAATATGTGGAAATGTATATAAAAACACTGGAAAAAAATATTTGTAACTGCATTGGGCCTAAAGCCTTTTGCACTCGTACCCATATACCTCAGGACGGCCCCTATTGATAGAGGGCCGTAGTAGGGTGCTCACATAGTGGGCATGAATATTAGGAGTACCGGTAAATGTATTTAGAACCATATTTTTACTTTTGGGTTACCAGGTGCCTATTTTCAATCACCAGTTGCACAGAGGTATACGGGTTGAAAATGACAGATTTAGGCACTGATAAGAGCCTAAATAGTAACGCAGTGGCTATACAGTAACATGCTATAATTAAGCAATAAGGCCCGAGGGGGTGTGGAATATGGCCAACATAGCATAGCTTCGCATAGTGCCTAAGAACATCCCTTAGCCGTGGTATATTGGCCATATACCACAAACCCCAGAGATGACTCATTACTATTATAAACTGGTTACCAACATAAGTAGAACTGTAAGCTAGTATCTTTGCGTCATACCTGTGGTATATTGTCTGATATACACACAACTGAAAATCTGTTTCTTCCAATCAGCATCCAGGACACAAAAACTACCCAGTTTATGACATTATGTATACATTTTCTACGATAAGGATCACTTCTCTGATCTTGTCAGATATGAATAACCCATCTATCTGTGAGTACTTCCACCACAGCCTACTCACCCAAGTTGGTAGTTACCACATCAGTATTTCTCCCCTATCAATGTCCTGCTGAGCGCCTGCAATATTGAATTACCGCACACACTAAGCCATGTGCAGCGTAGCTAAACTACAGAATGATCCAACCAACCGTTTGAAGATTGAACAGTATCCAATGAATATTCAGACCAGCAAGCAAGTGGCAGCAAACCATGAACACTATAGCAGCTAGTAGCCCTGCGGGGAGGTAGAGAAGGAGGGATGGAGGGAGAAGAGAGAAATGGGGATCAAGTAAGGGACGTTCCCTCTATTCTCAAAGTCATTCCTCATTCTCTTTCCCTCCCGGGTCTTCCTCAACGGAGCCTACAGATAAAGAGTAATCACCTAGATAAGGCTAATGGACACAGTAATGAGAGGGAGGAACATATTTTTCCCTTTTATAAATTGTACATTGTGTACAGTTGAAGTCGGAAGTTTACATACACCTCAGCCAAATACATTTAATCCTAGTAACAATTCCCTCTCTTAGGTCAGTTTAGGATCACCACTTCATTTTAAGAATGTGAAATGTCAGAATAATAGTAGAGGGTGATTTATTTCATCACATTCCCAGTGGGTCAGAAGTTTACATACACTCATTAAGTATTTGGGAGTAAGGCATTTAAATTGATTAACTTGGGTCAAACATTTTGGGTTGCCTTCCACAAGCTTCCCACAATAAGTTGGGTGAATTTTGGCCCATTCCTCCTGACAGAGCTGGTGTAACTGAGTCAGGTTTGTAGATCTTCTTGCTCGCACACGCTTTTTCAGTTCTGCTCACAGATTTTCTATAGGATTAAGGTCAGGGCTTTGTGATGGCCACTCCAATACCTTGCCTTTGTTGTTCTTAAGCCATTTTGCAACAACTTTGGAAGTGTGCTTAGGGTAATTGTCCATTTGGAAGACCCATTTGCAACCAAGCTTTAACTGATGTCTTGAGATGTAGCTTCAATATATCCACCTAATTTTCCACACTCATGAAGCCATCTATTTTGGGAAGTGCACCAGCCCCTCCAGTAGCAAAGCACCCCCACAACATGATGCTGCCACCCCTGTGCCTCATGGTTGGGATTGTGTTCTTTGGCTCGCAAGCCTCCCCTTTCTCCTCCAAACATAACAATGGTCATTATGGCCAAACAGTTCTATTTTTGTTTCATCAAACCAGAAGACTTTTCTCCAAAAAGTACAATCTTTGTCCCCATGTGCAGTTGCAAACCGTAGTCTGGCTTTTTTTATGGCAGATTTGGAGCAGTGGCTTCTTCCTTGCTGAGCGGCCTTTCAGGTTATGTCGATATAGGCCCCAGGGTGTTTATACTTGCGTACTATTGTTTGTACAGATGAACGTGGCGTTTAGAAATTGCTCCCAAGGATGAACCAGACTTGTGGAGGTCTACAATTTTTTGCTGATTTCTTTTGATTTTCCCATGATGTCAAGCAAATATGCACTGAGTTTGAAGGTAGGCCTTGAAATACATCCACAGGTACACCTCCAATTGACTCAAATTATGTCAATTCGCCTATCAGAGGTTTCTAAAGCCATGACATAATTTTCTGGAATTTTCTAAGCTGTTTAAAGGCACAGTCAACTTAGTGTATGTAAACTTCCGACCCACTGGAATTGTGATACAGTGAATTAAGTGAAGTGAAATATTCTGTCTATAAACAATTGTTGGAAAAAATACTTGTGTCATGCACACAGTAGATGTCCTAACCGACTTGCCAGAACTATAGTTTGTTAACAAGAAATGTGTGGAGTGGTTGAAAAACAAGTTTTAATGACCCCAACCTGAGTGTATGTAAACTTCTGACATCAACTGTATCTGCTGGTCATTACCTTTCTGTCTGTCCGTCACTCCTTCTTTAGTTGAATAAGGCATATTGAATGAAGTGTCAAGTTAAGAATCATTCTGGTATCTTTTTTTCTGTAGTTTTGCAGTCTTAAAGTGTCATTGCACTTTCAAATCAAAGTTTGCCAGATGTTTTCTGACCTCCAAGTAGTCTAATGACAGGAGGAAACCACATCCTACGATGTCATGGGAAGTGGTTCTGTTTTGACATTCCTTTTTCTTTTGAGATCTGAAAACATCTGACAAACTTTTCATTTTTGAGTGAAATGTTCCTTAGTGAAAAACTTTTGTGTCTGGTGTGACAATGCTCTTTGCTGCTATAAGAACATAACCTTAAGAACAACTCTTTGGCTTAGTCCAAATTCTTTTAATGATGGTAAATTATGAGAAACGTCCAATCCTGGCTGTATTTGATTGCGATTTGTTTGCGCGCTTCTTGAAATGGTGTCTGCAAAACTCTCATTTACAGCGTAACCACAAAACCTTTCCTCCAGCTAGTTGTCGAAGGAAGTTACGATAAGGGGTAAAAAAAAATTATAAAGCTATTGCGAATAAGCACATTAAAGAGCACGAAAACGGATATTTTCCCTTCTATAAATGGTATGTTGTGTATCTGCTGATCAAATTACCTTTGTCTGTCCAATGTTCCTCAAGCATTTTTGACATTTTATTTAACTAGGCAGGCCAATTAAGAACAAATTCTTATTTACAAGGAAGGCCTAGTAGGCCTCCCCTAACCCGGACAATGCTGGGCCAATTGTACGCCGCCCTAAGGGACTCCCGATCACGGCCGGTTATGATACAGCCCGGGATCAAACCATTGTCTGCTGTGAGATGCAGTGCCTTAGACCGCTGCACCACTCGGGAGCCTGTAGTTGAATTAGGTATGTTGAATGAAATGTCAATTTAAGAATTATTGTCTCCATACATTTGCAGTCTTTAAGTGGAAGACTATTTGTGTCTAGTGTGATGCTACGATACTCTTTGGTAGAAGATCATTTCACATAAGGCTTTGCCAAAATGCAGTGCACCATGTAGGGAATAGGGTGTCATTTGGGATGCACGCGATAACTTTCAGCACAATTCTTAATCCACGCATTCATCGAAATTCAAGGCCTCTACCTTTATAATGCTGGTAAATTATGATAAACTTCCTGGCTGTTTGAAATAGTGTCTGTAAAACTCTTGTTTACCTTAATCCCATGACCTTGCCTTCAGCTAGTAGTCAAAGGATATTACGATAAGGGGTCAATCCTCTATGGAGTTTGTAAACATAAATACACTTCCCACCTACAGGATGCTTGGCTGCTCCCGCTGAGGGGAATGCAAAATTAAGCAAGATGGCTTAGCGAGAACACCTGCCGAGTTGGGCAAGGGAAGGAGCTGAGGAAGAAGTAGCCCTGGGGTGCTCTGTAACACCCATCCAAATTTCATTAGAGACAAAAGGGACCTTCATTGACTTGAATTCGTTTTTCAGGACTTGGGCCAGTGTAGAATTTAGTAGACTATGGTTGCGTCCCAAATTGCACCCTACTCCCTACATAGTATACTACTTTTGATCAGAGCCCTATGCAAGCTACCAGAGTGGGTAGCTGCAGGATAGCAGTACAATTTTCCATTGGATACCATCGTTATATCCCTAGAATTTCTGGTGGAATGTGTTTTTCCACGTGTTGTTTTTGAAGTCATTAAAGCAGAGATCCACAATAGGTACAACAGAAACTACTGGCCGCCAGTGGTGTAAAGTACTTAAGTAAAAATACTTGAAAGTACTACTTAAGTCATTTTTTGGGGGATCTGTACTTTACTTTACTCTTAATTTGTAAATGATGTCTGAGTGTTGGAGTGTGCCCCTGGCTACCCGTAAATTGCTTAATATAAGGAACGTGAAATGATTTATACTTTTTGATACTTAAGAATATTTCAAACCAAATACTATTACACTTTTACTCAAGTAGTATTTTACTGGTTGACTTTCACTTTTACGTGAGTCCTTTTCTAGTAAGGTATATTTACTTTTACTCAAGTATGACAATTGGGTACTTTATCCAACACTGTTGTCTGCCCCAGGAGCATTTGTTATTGTTTTTGTTTTGAGGAAATGAGCATCCAGCATGATTTTGAAGCTATTCAGGATACGGAAGTCCTGCCAAAGCGTCATCTTAGTTTAATGAGACCCAAACTAGGATCAGCAGCAGCATAGCAAGTCCTCAATTTCCCCCATTGTGCTCGAGTCACAACCTCCCGCCATGCAAATCAACCATGTTTCTTTCACTTTCATATCCGCCTCACAAACACAAACGAGAGCCTAACGATTCACAGGGACACTGAGGAGCACCAAAACAATCATTGGATGTTGGTGTTTGATTAGTTACGCACACACACACACACACACACACATACTAGAGTAACGCAAAGAGTGCATAGCCAGGGGCCATGCTCCACAACTTGAAAACACACACACACACACACACACACACACACACACACACACACACACACACACACACACACACACACACACTCCTATGATCCTTCCTGGCTTATGCTGTCACTGCTACCCTGTTGGCTGGAGCCACAGGCTCTTTAGCTATGCCTCAATGGGGCCTGGCACTAGATGGAGACATTCATCTAAAGACTGAGATAGGGAGAAGGAGTGAGAAGAGAAAAGAGTGCATAAACAGTATGACAAGGCGCAAACCTGTCAATTTGGCTGTCTGCATCGAGAGACTGGTTCCTGCTTTTGTAGCTGCCTCCCTTGTAATCAAATCAAAAAATTAAATAAAATTTGATTGACCACCTTTACTCCACACACAGAAACGCATACAAAGCTCTCCTTAGCCATCCATTTTTCAAATCTGACCATAAATCTATCCTCCTCATTCCTGCTAATAAGCAAAAATTAAAGCAGGAGGCACCAGTAACTCGGTCCATTAAAAAAAGTGGTCAGATGAAGCAGATGCTAAACTACAGGACTGTTTGCTAGCAGAGACTGGAATATGTTCCGGGAGTCTTCTGATGGCATGGAGTAGTACACCACATAGGTCACTGGCTTCATCAATAAATGCTTTGACAACGTCATCCCCACAGTGACTGCATGTACATACCCCAACCAGAAGTAATGTATTACAGGTAACATTCGCACTGAGCTAAAGTGTAGAGCTGCCACTTTCAAGGAGCGGGACTCTAACCCGGAAGCTTACAAGACATCTCGCTATGCTCTCCGACGAACCATCAAACAGACAAAGCATCAATAACAGGACTAAGATCTAATCGTACTACACCGGCTCGGATGCTCTTCAGATGTGGCAGGGCTTGCAAACCATTACAGACTACAAAGGGAAGCACAGCCAAGAGCTGCCCAGAGACACGAGCATACCAGATGAGCTAAATGACTTCTATGCTCGCTTCGAGGCAAGTAACACTGAAACATGCATGAGAGCATCAGCTGTTCCGGACGACTGTGTGATCACGCACTCCGCAGCCTATGTAAGTAAGACCTTTAATCAGGTCAACATTCACAAGGCCACAGGGCCAGACTGATTACCAGGATGTGTACTCCGAGTATGCGCTGACCGACAGGCAAGTGTCTTCAATGACATTTTCAACCTCTCCTTGTCTGAGTCTGTAAAACCGACATGTTTCAAGCAGACCACCATAGTGCCTTTGCCCAAGAACTTTAAGTTAACCTGCCTAAATGACTTCCGACCTGTAGCACTCACATCTGTAGCCATGAAATAATTTGAAAGGCTGGTCATGGCTCACATCAACACCATTATCCCAGAAACCCTAGATCCACTCCAATTTGCATACCGCCCAACAGATTCACAGATGATGCAATCTCTATTGCACTCCACACTGCCCTTTCACACCTGGACAAAGGGAACACATATGTGAGAATGCCATTAATTGACTACAGCTCAGCATTCAACACAATAATTCCCTCAAAGTTCAGCACTAAGCTAAGGACCCTGGGACTAAACCCCTCCTTTTGCAACTGGATCCTGGACTTCCTGATGGGCCACCACCAGTTGGTAAGGGTAGGTAACAACACATCTGCCAACCTGATCCTCAACACAGGGGCCTCTCCAACACCATCATTAAGTTTGCCGATGACACAACAGTGGTAGGCCTGATCACAGACAATGATGAGACATCTTATAGGAAGTAGGTCAGAGATCTGACCGTGTGGTGCAAGGACAGCAACCTCTCCCTCAATGTGATCAAGACAAAGGAGATGATTGTGGACTACAGGAAACAGAGGACCGAGCACGCCCCCATTCTCATTGGCGGGGCTGTAGTGGAGCAAGTTGAGAGTTTCAAGTTCCTTGGTGTCCACATCACCAACAAACTAACATGGTCGAAGCACACCAAGATAGGCGTGAAGAGGGCATGACAATACATATTCCCCATCAGGAGACTGAAAAGATTTGGTGTGGGTCCTCAGATCCTCAAAAGGTTTTACAGCTGCACCATCGATAGAATCCTGACAGGTTGCATCACTGCCTGGTTTGACAATTGCTCGGCCTCCGACCGCAATGCACTACAGATGGTAGTGCGGACGGCCCAGTACATCACCGGGGCCAAGCTTCCTGCCATCCATGACCTCTATACCAGGCGGTGTCAGAGGAAGGCCCTACAAATTATCAGAGACTCCAGCCACCCTAGTCATAGACTGTTCTCTCTGCTACCGCACGGCAAGCGGTACCAGAGCACCAAGTCTAGGTCCAAGGGGCTTCTAAACAGCTTCTACCCCCAAGGAATAAGACTCCTGAACATCTAATCAAATGGCTACCCAGACTATTTGATTTGTCCCCCTTCTATGCTGCTTCAACTCTCTGTTATTATCTATGCATAGTCACTTTAATAACTCTATCTACATGTACATATGTGCCCCCGCACACTGACTCTGTAATGGTACCCCCTGTATATATCCTCACTATTGTTATTTACTGGTGCACTTTAATTATTTTTTGTCTCTTAATTTGTTGGGGTATTTTCTTAAAACTGCATATTTGGTTATTAAGGGCTTATTAGTAAGCATTTCACTGTAAGGTCTACACTTGCTGTATTCGGCGCATGTGATAAGTAACATTTGATTTGATTTCAATTAACAGGTGTGCCTTGTTCATTTGTGGAATTTCTTTCCTTCTTAATGCGTTTGAGCCAATCAGTTGTGTTGTGACAATGTAGGGCGGTATACAGAAGATAGACCTATTTGGTAAACGACCAAGTCGATATTATGGCAAGAGCAGCTCAAATAAGCAAAGAGAAACAACAGTCAATCATTACTTTAAGACATGAAGGTCAGTCAATCTGGAAAATGTCAAGAACATTGAAAGTTCCTTCAAGTGCAGCCACAACCATTAAGCACTATGATGAAACTGGCTCTCATGAGTATCGCCACAGGACTGGAACACCCAGAGTTACCTCTGTTGCAGAGGATACGTTAATTAGAGTTAACTGCACCTCAGATTGCAGCCCAAATAAATGCTTCACAGATTTCAAGTAACAGTCACATCTCAACGTCAACTGTTCAATCAAGTGTACTTATAAAGCCCTTTTTACATCAGCCGATGTCACAAAGTGCTATACAGAAACGCAGCCTAAAACCCCAAACATCAAGCAATGCAGATATAGAAGCACGGGGGATAGGAAAAACTCCCTAGAAAGGCAGGAACCTAGGAAGAAACCTAGAGAGGAACAAGGCTCTGACGGTTGGCCAGTCCTCTTCTGGCTGTGCCTAGTGGAGATTATAACAGTACGGGGCCAAGATGTTCAAACGTTCACAGATGACCAGCAGGGTCAAATAATAACAATCACAGTGGTTGTAGAGGGTGCAACAGATCAGCAATTTATGAGTAAATATCAGTTGGCTTTTCATAGCCGATCATTCAGCGTTAGAGACAGCAGGTGCGGTTGAGAGAGAGTCAAAAACAGCAGGTCCGGGACAAGGTAGCACGTCCGGTGAACAGTTCAGGGTTCCATAGCCGCAGGCAGAACAGTTGAAACTGGAGCAGCAGTATGACCAGGTGGACTGGGTACAGCAAGGAGTCATCAGGCCAGGTAGTCAGTCCTAAGGCATGGTCCTAGGGTTCAGGTCCTTAGAGAGAAATAGAGGGAGAGAGAGAGAAAGAGAGAGAATTATTGGGAGCATACTTAAATTCACACAGGACACCGGGGCGTCAGGTAGCCTAGTGGTTAAAGCATTGGTCCAGTAACTGAAAGGTTGTTGGATTGAATCCTCAAGCTGACAATGTAAAACTGTGTCACTCTGCCCCTGGACAAGGCAGTTAACCCACTGTTCCCCGGTAGGCCGTCATTGCAAATTAGAATTTGTTCTTAACCGACTTGCCTCGTTAAATAAAGGTTAAATTAATAATAATAAAAAAATAAGACAGGAGATATACACCTGACACACACTATTGCATCATAAATACTGGAGGTTGAGATAGGATGGGTCGGGAGACACTGCGGCCCTGTCCGACAATACCCCCAGACAGGGCCAAACAGGCCGGATATAACCCCACCCACTTTGCCAAAGTACAGCCCCCACACCACTAGAGGGATATCTTCAACCACCAACCTACATACCTGAGACAAGGCCGAGTATAGCCCACGAAGATCTCGCCCACGGCACGAACCCGAGGGAGGGCTCCAACCTGGACAGGAAAATCACGTCAGTGACTCATCCCACTCATGTGACGCACCCCTCCTAGGGACAGCATGGAAGAGCGCCAGTGACTCAGCCCCCGTAATAGGGTTAGAGGCAGAGAATCCCACTGGAGAGAGGGGAAATGGCCAGGCAGAAACAGCAAGGCAGGTTCGTCATTGTATTGTTAATCTCAGTGCTATAATGGTGTCTAAAACCAGACTGAAGCATTTTGTATACATTGTTTGATTTCAGGAAGGAGGTGAGTTGCTGCACAACAGCTTTTTCTAAAATGTTTAAGAGGAATGGGAGATTCGATATAGGCTGATAGTTTTCATATTTTCTGGGTGAAGGTTTGGCTTTTTCAAGAGAGGCTTTATTACTGCCACTTTTAGCGAGTTTGGCACACATCTGGTGGATAGGTAGCCATTTATTATGTTCAACATAGGAGGGCCAAGCACAGGAAGCAGCTCTTTCAGTAGTTTAGTTGGAATAGGGTCCAGTATGCAGCTTGAATGTTTAGAGGCCAATTGCTCAGCATATGTGGGAACTCCTTCAAGACTGTTGGAAAAACATTCCTCATGAAGGTGTTTGAGAGAATAGACCATTTCAAATTGTCAGTGATGTGTACGCCAAGGAACTTGAAGCTTTTCCACTGCGGCTCCCTCTGCTGTCTCCTGAAGTCCACGATCAGCTCCTTCATTTTGTTGAGGGGGAGGTGGCACCACCGCTGTAAACGGCACTGCCAGTCTGCCAGCGATTGACTGTGACCAAATCTCAGAGACCCTTGAATGTAGCTTGGCTACGCAGTGTCTCGGGTGTGACGGTAGACTGTACTCCCTCGTCGTGACTGTTTGAATTACACCCACACCTCCCACCAAACACATAAAGCCTGTTATTTTCCAACTGCGGCATTCAGCAGCGGTACCAGCTTCGTTTGAAGTTCCGCCTTTTGTATCCTCATTAAACATTCTGCTGTGTTGTCACTGTCTGTTTAGTTAGGCTGCTGTGGTGGATGTTGCCTAGCAACCCTGGAACATCCCCCTTCTCCCCCTCCCCCAAACTCACATTCACCTCCTAGAATATTTAGCAATGTTGAGATAATCAAAATTAGACGTGCAAGGTAAACATGCCATTAACATTCAAGGTCCCTAATAACCATGATAAAAGAATTGGGAAGAAAAAACAGTTGGAGAGAATCAATGTCATCAAATTGGTTTACTTTATATGCACAACTACGCTCTTTTGCCCACTCACTTTCACCCTAGCTTCATGCTATGCATGTTTGGATAATCTGTACATGTCAGTGTCCGTGGCTCCTGACATGCTGGGATCAAATGTCTAGTTAAATACCTGTGCTTGTCTTCCCCTTTCATGATCATACAAAAGACTGGATGACTATCTGGTAAACTGAAGGATGGAAATACCATGCTGATTTGACACACACCCACCACACGAACACACCTTGTCAGCTGAGGACAGAGGCTCCACCCGAAACAGGAGATAGAGGAGGAATGAGAGAGTGGGTGGAGGAGAGACAGGGGAAAGAGGGAAAAAGAGGGCAAGCCACAGCGCTCTCCGCTCTCTCTTCCCCTCCTCTCCTCTCCTCTCCCCTACCCCCCAACCCATCTCCCTCCTCTCTGCCAGGACTGACACCTGCTGGCTGGTCCCCAGTGATACGGCCTAATAAAGCTTGACAGCCCGGCAGGGCCGACCCGGGAGAGTGTTTCAATAAAGCAATCCACCAGGCTCCCTTATTTACTGACCATCGACAACCAGATTAAACCGTAGCGTGGGTTTTGTCCTTCCTCCCGCCCCTCCTGCCACGGCTTTAAGGTTAATTACCAGAACCAGACAGTCAAGCATTTATAGAGAAGTAGACCCCCACCTCATTCTGGTGCTGGAGTTGTGTTTTCTTCACCTGAGTGACCTAAGACTGAGGAAGTAATGAAGTGAACAGTTGAGAGAAACTACAGTAGGAATAGTGTAAATGGTGAAACGTTTATAGAACTGTCTGTGAACTTGGGGGTGAGAAGTCGATGCTTCTATCAAATACATATATATGACTGAATTCTTTAATGTCAAATTATCAAGATTGGCTTCTTTTAAATTTTATAAAAGTACAGACTCAAAGTGATTTAACATACATTGCAGTTGGAGAAATAGGGGAAAGTTATGCTTCTTAAAAATGTGATAAACTTATTATCCCACTTTGGAGAAAAGAAGGAGTAAAATGCCCTTGAATGATTTTCACACTTTCTAGAGAACTCTTCTTTATTTACGTGCATTGTTCACACCCTCTTAAGCCTTAGCCCCACCCATCTCTTTAAGAATTCACTTGTAAATGGCTGAATCAGCATGGGATTGTCCTCCAGAAAGTAGTCTCGCTATTATCCCAGCCCAGTGTCAGAGATTATTGTGAAATAGACACATATTGCTTATTGGAAAGTCATGACAGGCACATGAAAAAGTAAAAAAAATGGTGTGCTGTACACCATTTTGTATACAGTGCATTTCAATCACTGGCAACTTTAGAGTTAGCTACTTTGCAACTACTTACTACCTTTTAGCTATTTTGCAGCTATTTAGCATGTTAGCTAACCCTTTCTCTAACCTTAACCCTTTAACTAAACATAACCCTAACCCCTAACCTTAACCGCTAGCCTAGCTACCATTAGCAATCTAGCTAGCCTAGCTAATGTTCAAGTAATTTCTGCTTAAAAAAAATACATACAAAAAATATATATTTTGAACGGCCCTACTGTGAAGTGGTTGTAAGACCACTGTAAATGATGCAACATTTATAGATCTGTCTGTAAACTTGAGTGTGGAGTGTGATAGACTTAGTGGCAGACCACGGGGTTTGATGAAGACGTTTACACAAGTCAGACACAGACACAAGTGTGATACCTCAGTTTCAAGGATGTTTATTTAAAACAATAAAGAAAAATAAAAGAAACCGTTCTCCTCCAGGAGACCAGGGTAACTGCCTTCTGGGTTCCCGGGGAATGCTGTCTCCTCTGGGGTAGAACACCGAGCCCCTTGGTTCTAGCAGAGGGTCAGAGGACTGGTCTATCAGGCGCTGGAACGTGGGTGAGGCTCAATGGAGAACGAACAGGAGGACCCGGTATTGGTATAAACCGGGAAAAGGCTGCGAAAGGTACCTGCCAATATCCCTTGGTCAGGTCCAGGGTGCTGATGTACCGGGCCTTTCCCAACTGGTCGATGAGCTCGTCCACCCTCAGAATGGGGTAGGCGTCGAACAAACTGATGTCGTTCACCCCCCGGAAGTCATTGCAGAAATGGCTGCACCATGCACTGTGGAAAACCTAGATTACTCCCATCCTCAGCATAGCCTCCACCTCATGCTTCACGGCTGTCCTCACATTCCATCTCTTTAATAGGTTCACATGGTAAATCTGTTGGTGTCTTCCCGGCTGCCGTTTGTGGTAATTTACAAGTCCCAGCTTCTCTGTCACCTCATGTTGCCAGGAACTTACTTTATGCGGTATTGGTATTAAAACTAGCACCTTGTCTCCCACATGGAACTCTTGGAGCTGGGTACCCCAATTGTAGACCTTGGCTTGGGCACGCTGGGCCTTATCCATATGTTCTTTTACCACTGGCCATATGGCTGTCATCCGCTCCCTCATTGTCTCTACGTGTTCCACCACGCTGGGTAAGGGTGTTGGCTGGGCTTCCCACACCACCTTGGCGAGATCCAGTAGGCCGCGTGGTCTCCTCCCGTAGAGTAGTTCTAAAGGGGAAAACCCAGTGGAGGCCTAGGCCACTTCTCGGATCAAGAACATTAGGTGGGGTAGAATCTGGTCCCAGTTCATTCTGTCCTGCTCAATACCTTTGTTTGAGCGTCTTATTGAACCATTTGACGAGCTCATCCATCTGCAGGTGAAAGACAGAGGTCCGGATCGGCTTTATCTGTAGGAGAGCACACACATCTTTCATTAGTCGGGACGTGAACTCGGTACCTCGGTCGGTCAGGATCTCATTCGAAATGTCCACCCGGCTGAAGAGGGGGAACAGCTCCCGGGCGATTCCCTTGGAGACTGCCGCCCATGGTAGAATCTGGTCCCAGTTCATTCTGTCCTGCTCAATAACTTTGTTTGAGCGTCTTATTGAACCATTTGACGAGCTCATCCATCTGCAGGTGAAAGACAGAGGTCCGGATCGGCTTTATCTGTAGGAGAGCACACACATCTTTCATTAGTCGGGACATGAACTCGGTACGTCGGTCGGTCAGGATCTCATTCGAAATGCCCAACCAGCTGAAGAGGTGGAACAGCTCCCGGGCGATTCCCTTGGAGACTGCCACCCATAGTGGAATGGCCTCGAGATATCGGGTGGCATAATCTACTATAACCAGGACGTACCGGTGTTCTTGGGACATTTTTTTACCAGGGGCCCCACTATGTCCATGGGTTCAAACGGCAATCCGATGATCGGTAGGGGAACCAGCTTGTTCAGGACGTGTGCTTCTGGGGCCGTGATTTCACACTCATGGCAGCTGTGGCAATAGTATTCCACAGCTCGCCTCATCCCGGGCCAGTGTAACCAGGCGGTGATTCGTTCCTGAGTCTTCTCCATTCCCAGGTGCGCCCCCAACAAATTGGTGTGGGCCAGCTGTAGAACGGTTCCGACATACCGGTGGGGCAGCAACAGCACCGCTCGAAGTTCCCCCTGTTCATGCAACACCTGATACCTTGATTTGGAAATGGGGGTATCGCCAGTCACTAACCTCTAGAAGAAGCTGACCATCCACTGCTATTACTTGGGCAGTGACGGCTTTAAGTTCGGATCATCCCACTGGGCAGTCCTGAACTGTCCCCTCACGGGGCTCAGGGCAGGTGTCTCGGCAGGTCCCTCAAAATCAAGGAGGGGGAGCATAGGCTCCTCCTCCGGTTGTTCACCAAGTGAGGTAGGTCTGAATGTCGTCATCCTCCGTTAGCTTGATTAAAAACGGATTGGGATGCAATTCAGTCTGCTTTTCTCCTTGAAAATTCCTGACTTCCTCATACAGGCGGACATTCTGTAGACGCTGTTCTTCCAGCGTTCGTTCCTGAATGTCCTGTTGCGCTTGTTGGGCCTGAACTAACTGAGCTATCATTTCATCCATGCTGATACTGTGTAAATGTCAACCCTATTCTGACCACGTTGTCAGATTTGCCCTCATTTTATACCAATTTCTACCACTTGTGGCAGACCAGGGGTTTGATCAAGACGTTTACACAGATCAGACACAAGTCTGATATCTAAGTTTCAAGGGTGTTTATTTAAAACAATAAACAAAAAAATTGAGACCTCTTCCGGGTTACCGCCTTCTGGGTTCTGGGGAATGCTGTCTCCTCTGAAGTAGAACACCGAGCCCCTGGGTTCTAGCAGACCATGAGGACGTCTATCCGGTAGCAACCTCTCACTACCTCCAACCCTCCCGTGTTCTGCCTTCCTGGCAGCTTTATGGGCCCCGTACGGCTGGTGAGCAATCAGCCCCTTGATTACTCACCAGCGTCAATCAGACACAATTAGTCCTGGCCGGAGGACCCCTTTGAGAACTGGCACGTCCAGCATCGGGAGTCACTGCCGCGTGATGTAGACTCTGTCACCAAGCCTCAACGAGTCTCCAACTTGGTGGCTTGTCAGCGATATATACAGCTTATATATTTCTATCAAAGACATTTAGTCTGACCTATAAAGAAGGATGGTTTCTGCTTTTCAGTATGTAAATGGTTTTAGAAATGTCCACAAAATGTGTGGGTGTATTCGTGTGGACATGTATGCTGTACATGTGCTGTATGTAGCCAGTGGTGTAAAGTACTTGAGTAAAAAATACTTTAAATCACTACTTAAGTAGTTTTACTTTTGCTTCACTACATTCCTAAAGAAAACAACGTACTTTTTACCCCACACATTTTCCCTGACACCCAAAAGTACTTGTTACATTTTGACAGGAAAATTGTCCAATTCACACACACATCTGGTCATCCCCACTGCCTCTGATCTGGCAGACTCATTAAACACAAATGCTTCATTTGTAAATGATGTCTGAGTGTTGGAGTGTGCTCTTGGCTATTCGTCAATAAAAAAAAGAAAAACATTTGTGTCATCTGGTTTGCTTAATAATATAAGGAATTTGAAATGATTCATACTTTTACTTTTGATACTTAAGTATATTTAAAACCAAATACTTTTAGACTTTTACTCAAGTTGTATTTCCCTGGTAGACTTTCACTGCTACTTGATTTCCTATTAAGGTATCTTTACTTTTACTTAAGTATGACAATTGAGTACTTTTTCCACCACTGGCTATAGCCTATTAGCATACAGTAGCTTATCTCACCCCTCTAAACCCCTCTCCCCACCACCACTTCCCAATCCATGGGGGTACACCTTTATGCTGCCTTGTGAGCTTCAGCTTGTGTTTGTCGTGAGACAATTACCATTCTGTCTCTCTGTTTGCTTTTGATAACATCTCAATTCTCATTGAGACAAGCAAGGACGTGTCTTGCTTACCATTCGTATCTGTGCCCAGCGCCGCAGATCCCCCGATTCCTCTGGTTTGATCAATCCCCTTAGAGCTTCCCGCAAACATCACATGCAACTATTCAAAGTGCTGATAGCTGCAAGATAGACTCCCCCTCCTCCTCTCTCTCTCTCTCTCCTTTTCTTCCATCTCCTCTTGTTTTTTTGTTGTTCCCTTCATCTCCGTAGGTATTGAATCTCAGAAGTTGGCAGACGAGCGGGAAAAAAAGGGGGCATCAATTATTGAGCGCCGGGGGTTTGCGGCAAGTCAACATTGTGTTTTTTTTTTTAAAGTTAGCAACATTAACCTGTTTTAATCTGGCATTCCTGTGACCGGCTATCTCGGTCTCTCTCTCTCTCACTTTCTGTCTGCTCTCTCTCTCTCTCTCTCTCTCTCTCTCTCTCTCTCTCTCTCTCTCTCCCTCTCTCTATTTCGCTCTCTCTCAATTCAGTTCAAGAGCTTTTTCTCTCTCTTTCTCTCCTCACGCTCTCTCCTCTCTCTTCCCTCGCTCTCTTTCTCTTTGTCACTCTGTCTCTCTCTCCTTCTATCTGTGTGTTTTGCGCTCCGCATACTGTAGCTCCCCGCAGCATCTATATTGTGCTTCCTAACTTCTCCTAAAAATGGTTCCAGTCAACCTTGAAACGAATGCAGGCGTACATAATGTGGATTTCTGTGAGGATGATGTCTGTTGAGCCATTGGAGAAAAAGCCATTTTTAATGATAAGCTTTTTTTTCATGTAGCCTGTATCCCCCAACGGTTGTGATTTTTTTTTTTAAATACACAGATACAGACATAATAATGAGGTTGTGTCTTTGTAATTGCTATTTTAGATGCTTGCTTGGGGCACTTTGATAGGAAATAGAAACATGATGTCTATGTGATTATCTTTAAGGGTGTTTTAATTGGCCTTGAACTTCTTGGACTCCCGCAAGTATCTTTTAAAGGACACGTCCTCTCTATTGAAGTGGCTCGCAGTGGTCTATATACTGTTCGACCTCAGCCTTGAGTATTTTCCCTGTATCCTCTTGACTGCATCTCTGAGTTCACCCTCAGTACAAGAGGAAACAAAAAGGTCAAGATCCATCGCTACTCTCTTTGTGAAGGGAGAGAAGTATAAACCCTGCAGAGAAAAATCAAACCTATTGAGTTACGTGTGCAATTGTGTGTGTGTGTGTGTGTGTGTGTGTATGTTTGTTTGTGTGTGTATGTGAACACCTCTATGTCTGCCTACCATATTCAGCCATCTTACCTCTCAGTAGCGTAGCTTTGGATGGGAGCCCAGTCCCAGCCGCACAGACCCTGCCTCCCCCTCCACCCCCAGTCTTTGTCAGCAGTATCAACTGGGCCTGGGCTTGGCTCTGGCTGTGACTGGCCCCGTGCTGCAGCCCCCTCACACTGCAGACTGCAGAGTGCTCCAGTAAATTGCAGTGTTGTCAGAGGCCCATAAACAGCCCGGTGATTTAAATCACCAACACATCACAGATCACAGCACCAGAGTACAGCGGGAAGTATGGTAATGAAGTGGTGATATGAGACTAGTTCTTCTACAGCGAAATAATTAACTTTCTATCAGAAAAGCATGCGTGTGCGCATGCCTGGAGTCCCAAATGGGTGGGGTTTGCATTTTTGGGACAATTCCATTGCTTCCATAGTGCCAGTCAAGCTCAATCAAGCACAGCAAAATTATTTGAATGATCACAAATACTCTTTGAACCTACATAGTCTGCCTTTTGACATCTGCCAAAGCAGATAAGCAGATATTGTAGAGCGATTGTATACCATTAACACATTTCTGGCTCATAGACACTTGTAATACTTGTACAGACTTTGGCATACATTACATTAACTATGACTCAACATAACGTTCGACTTCACGTTTAGCTGATTCCATCACCAGAGATATAAGGCTCCCGAGTGGCGCAGCGGTCTGAAGCACTGCATCTCAGTGCTAGAGGTGTCACTACAGAGCCTGGTTCAATGCTGGGCTGTATCACAACCGGCCATGATCGGGAGTCCCATAGGACGGTGCACAATTGTCCAGGTTAGGGGAGGGTTTGGTTGGGGTAGTCCGTTGTTATAAAATAAAAATTGTTCTTAATTGACTTGCCTAGTTTTTAAAAATACAAAGTTCTGCAGAAATATTTTTTCCACATATTGCATTGTTGCATGGAAGTCCCATACAGTCCCACTACTATTTCCCTTGCACGTCTTGAACAAAAACACTGTTACTTTTCTCAAGCAGAAATTCCATACAGAGCCTGCAGTTAAACGGGCCAGTGAAAAGTACGTGACGTGTGGGATTACTTCCCATCCCACCTCTGAAAGGCTCTCCTGTTATGTGTGTGTGTGTGTGTGTGTGTTTAGTGTGTCTGCCTGAATGTGTGTGCTGCTCCATGGCTACTTGAGTGGAGTTTAAAAATAAAAGTCGGGGGGGTTACAACTAACCAGGGTGCACACATTTCCACTCACAGATCTCTGGCGAGGTCCGTCGAGACTCCTGAAGCAATTACCAGGCTGCGGAAGGGCCTCGCCATACTCTTTTTATGTTGCCGGAGTGCCCGCGTCTCCTGGCACTGCAATAAATCAATTTTCATCCTCACGTCACCCCTCTCCTCTTTCTCTATCAAAACCTCTCTCTCTCCTCCCACTTCTCTCTGACTAGGTTTTCCCTTTCCTTACCTCTCTTGCCCTTTGGCACTTTACCCTGTGAGGAGAGAGAGTCTGAGGGGTTGGGAAGACCTCCCCTCCATTCACCCACCCACCCACACCTTGGATCTTCATCTCAGGGTGGTAGGTGACCCTCTCACGCTGGAAACTGGTAGAGATCAACTTTGCACTCAGCCTTGAACACAAACGCAAGCAGGCAGGTGTGTATGCCCACACACACTCAACCACGTATGCATATAGATGTCTAGTATACGTGCGCCAAGCACGCCCCACATATGCACATACATGTTTAGTGTATGTGTTCAGAAAACATGAACATGTGCAAATTTGATCCCTGCACCTCTCATATCAGTCGTACTCCAATAGCACACTTAAGAGGTCTTGAGTGGTGACGTCAGCCTGATGAGTTACCAAGCCCCTTCGTCTGATGAAATAAAGTGCCTCATTGGAAGTCGGCAGAGCCTCGCCCGCTGTCACGCATATTCCCAGAATCACAGAGGAGCGCTCAGGGGGCAGCTGGTGGAGTCAGGACATGTTGTGAGTGTCATGTCAAGTGGACTACCTACCTGCAGCTTTCTACAGCCCCTGGGTATACGCAGAATCTTAGATAAAGGTCCTTGTGTTTAAATGTCAGGGCTGTGTGTTTGTGTTTGTGTGTACATGTGTGTGTGGCACAGCTGCAGTCCTCTGTGTGTGTGTGTGTGTGTGTGTGTGTCCGTGTGTCCATGTCCTCAGCGGGCTGCGTGAGTCCTGCTCTCGGTCAGCTTTGATTCATCTCGTGTCGTAACCTAAGGGTGCCGCTTTGATTCATCTCGTCCCCCGCTGGGGAGTGCCAGTGTTGCTGAGAGGGTTTCTGGATTCTTTTGAAGACACTTTCGTAGCACGATTTGTTTTAACTTTAAACACACTGGGACTGGTGTGTGTGTATAACAGGCACTGTGTTAGATTTGCATATAGCGCTGCCTCCCTGAACTTGCCTCTGACTGAGCTTAAACCACCAATCTCACCAACACACGTGACCCCCCCACTTAAAAACGAACGAACCGATTGAGCTTTAGAAAAAGGATCATGTTCGATAGCTCCATTGGCAACATTTCTGTGAAGTAAGCTTATGTTCTTAACTCCATGATGTGTGTGTATTTATGCTTTCTCATTTATCTGTGTGTGTGTGTCATCATGTTCCTCAGTGTGAGGGGTGTGAGGGGTGTGTGTGTGTGTGTGTGTGTGTGTGTGTGTGTGTGTGTGTGTGTAGGACGGCGTACACATAATCTAGGGTATTTTCCCCATCAGTAAACAGTAAATGACTAATAGCAGGGCATCCTCCTTCCTGTCTCAACAACCCTCCCAAACCAACGTGACTTTCTAGTCCCTATAGTCAACAGACGGGTAAACGATTGAATAAAGTTTCTTTCATCTTCCACTGTTCTTAGTGCTTTTCAATCTGCTGCCGGCCTCACAGGGCCCTTTTACCTTTTGAAGACATCAAGTGGACTTTGCTCGAGAGGGAAAAAAAACACAAATAAAACGAAGCCAACATATCCCACGTCGTCGGCGCCGACGGGCTTAGTCTCAGTCTTCTAATATAACCAGAATGCTAAAAAGCGGACACACACCGTCTGGCGCTCACCCTCCTTCCTCCCTAAATGCGTTGGGGAGACGGGGAGGCCACTTGTGTAGACTATTAGATTTACAACTATGAATTTCTGCCATCGTCAACTTCTATTATAAATCCATAAAAAAACAAGGCAAACAAACTAAAAGAAACAAAGCGGCCTGCAAAGTGTGCTGTTGTTTGTTTTGAAGTTAACGGCTTCCAGTGGGAAGTTTGGAGAGAAAAACAGCAACAGCATATCCCACCGGACGATTCAGGTTTTAGCTTTGATATAGATGCACTGCCGAGCTACCTCGCTCTCTCCTATTCCCACATGAATTCAATTGATCTGAAGTGAAATACCGCTGTGATATACAGTGGGGAGAACAAGTATTTGACACACTGCCGGTTTTGCAGGTTTTCCTACTTACAAAGCATGTAGAGGTCTGTAATTGTGAGAGATGGAATCTAAAACAACAATCCAGAAAATCACATTGTATGATTTTTAAGTAATTCATTTGCATTTTATTGCATGACATAAGTATTTGATCACCTACCAACCAGTAAGAATTCTGGCTCTCACAGACCTGTTAGTTTTTCTTTAAGAATCCCTCCTGTTCTCCACTCATTACCTGTATTAACTGCACCTGTTTGAACTCGTTACCTGTATAAAAGACACCTGTCCACACAATCAAACAGACTCCAACCTCTCCATAATGGCCAAGACCAGAGAGCTGTGTAAGGACATCAGGGATAAAATTGTAGACCTGCACAAGGCTGGGATGGGCTACAGGACAATAGGCAAGCAGCTTGGTGAGAAGGCAACAACTGTTGGCGCAATTATTAGAAAATGGAAGAAGTTTAAGATGACGGTCAATCACCCTCGGTCTGGGGCTCCATGCAAGATCTCACCTCGTGGAGCATCAATGATCATGAGGAAGGTGAGGGATCAGCTCAGAACTACACGGCAAGACCTGGTCAATGACCTGAAGAGAGCTGGGACCACAGTCTCAAAAAAAACCTTCAGTAACACACTACGCCGTCATGGATTAAAATCCTGCAGTGCACGCAAGGTCCCCCTGCTCAAGCTAGCGCATATCCAGGCCCATCTGAAGTTTGCCAATGACCATCTGGATGATCCAGAGGAGGAATGGGAGAAGGTCATGTGGTCTGATGAGACAAAAATAGAGCTTTTTGGTCTAAACTCCACTCGCTGTGTTTGAAGGAAGAAGAAGAATGAGTACAACCCCAAGAACACCATCCCAACCGTGAAGCATGGAGGTGGAAACATCATTCTTTGGGGATGCCTTTCTGCAAAGGGGACAGGACGACTGCACCGTATTGAGGGGAGGATGGATGGGGCCATGTATCGCGAGATCTTGGCCAACAACCTCCTTCCCTCAGTAAGAGCATTGAAGATGGGTCGTGACTGGGTCTTCTAGCATGACAACGACCCGAAACATACACAGCCAGGGCAACTAAGGAGTGGCTCCGTAAGAAGCATCTCAAGGTCCTGGAGTGGCCTAGCCAGTCTCCAGACCTGAACCCAATAGAAAATCTTTGGAGGGAGCTGAAAGTCCGTATTGCCCAGCGACAGCCCCGAAACCTGAAGGATCTGGAGAAGGTCTGTTTGGAGGAGTGGGCCAAAATCCCTGCTGCAGTGTGTGCAAACCTGGTCAAGAACTACAGGAAAGGTATGATCTCTGTAATTGCAAAAAAAGGTTTCTGTACCAAATATTAAATTCTGCTTTTCTGATGTATCAAATACTTATGTATGTCATGCAATAAAATGCAAATGAATTACTTAAAAATCATACAATGTGATTTTATGGATTTTTGTTTTAGATTCCATCTCTCACAGTTGAAGTGTACCTATGATAAAAATTACAGACATGCTTTGTTAGTAGGAAAACCTGCAAAATCGGCAGTGTATCAAATACTTCTCCCCACTGTAGATGCCGGCGTTCCACCATGAATGAAACGTTGCCTTCTTATCCCGGCCATCGCCAAGAGAAAGTCTCTCCTCCGCGTCCCTAGAAGTAATCACAAAAGGGTCTGAAGAAAAGTGACCCTGCTGGGTTTCACTCTCATAACTGTCTTCTATGCTCTCTCATTCACCTAACCTTTGTACATAAGTGATTTTTCAAATTTGAAATATAGTGATATGCCATTTAGCAGACAGTTTTATCCAAAGCGACTTAGTCATGCATGCGTACGTTTTATATTACAGGTGATCCCAGGATTTGAACCCACTCTCCTGGTATTGCAAGTGCCTTGCTCTGCCATCTGAGCTTTAGAGGACCATTTTTGACATGGCCATCTTCCACGCATGTTGCCTTTTCCTCCCATCGCCATCCCACCCAGAGAAGTCATGTTGAGATGGACCGGTTTCATAATCGTATTTAGCTTATTTACAGTGCCTTCAGAAAGTATTCCTTGACTTATTCCACATTTTGTTGTGTTACAGCCTGAATTCAAAATGGAATAAATATACACTCACACATCTACACACATAATACCCCACAATGAAAAAGTGAAAACATATTTTAAGAAATATTTTCTCATTTAAGTAAGTTTTCCCACCCCTGAGTCAACACTTTGTTAGAAGCACCTTTGGCAGCGATTACAGCTGTCAGTCTTTCTGGGTAAGTCTCTAAGAGCTTTCTACACCTGGGTTGCACAACATTTGCACATAATTCTTTTAAAAATTCTTCAACTCTGTCAATATCAGGTTTCAGGTCAAATCCAAGTGCAGACTGTGTTGAAGTAACAATGTAAATTGTAACAGGGGCAGGCAAACAACAGGTCAAGGCAGGCAGGGGTCGATAATCCAGGGTAGTGGGGCCAAGGTACTGGACGGCAGGCAGGCTCAGGTCAGGCAGAGGTCGGTAATCCAGATTAGGGGCAAAGGTACAAGACGGCAGGCAGGCGGGCTCAGAGTCAAGACAGGCAAGGGTCAACCAGGAGGATGCGAAAAAGCAAGACTGGTGAAAAGCAAGCGCTGAGACAAACCGCTGGTTGACTTGAACAAACACGACGAACTGGCAAAGACAGACAGAAAAAACAGGGAATAAGTGGGGAAGATGGATGACACATGGAGGGGGGTGGAGACAAGCACAAGGACAGGTGAAACAGATCAGGATGTGACAGTCAAAATGGTTGTTGATCATTGCTAGACAACCAGTTTAAGGCCTTGCTATAGATTTTCATGTAGATTTAAGTCAAAACTGTAACTCGTCCACTTAGAAACATTCATCGTCTCTTTGGTAAGCAACCCCAGTTTAGATTTGGTCTTGTGATTTAGGTTATTGCCCTGCTGAAAGGTGAATTCATCTCCCAGTGTCTGGTGGAAAGAAGACAACCAGGTTTTCCTCTAGGATTTCCTTAGTTCCATTCCGTACATTTTTTCTCCTGAAACCTCCCCAGTCCTTAACAATTACAAGCATACACATTACATGATGCAGCCACCAATATGTTTGAAAATATGGAGAGTGGTAGTAATGTGTTGTATTGGATTTGTCCCAAACATAACACTTTGTATTCACGCCAAAAAGTGAATTGCTTTGCCACATTTTTTGCAGTATTACTTTAGTGCCTTGTTGCAAACAGGATGCATGTTTTGGAATACTTTTATTCTGTACTGGCTTACTTCTTTTCACTCTGTCAATTAGGTTAGTATTGTGGAGTAACTACAATGTTGTTGATCAATCCTTAGTTTTCTCCTATCACAGCCATTTTAATCTCTGTAACTGTTTTAAAGTCACTATTGGCCCCATGGTGAAATCCCTGAGTGGTTTCCTTCCTCACCAGCAACTGAGTTAGGATGGATGCCTGTATCTTTTGTAGTGACTGGGTGTATTGATACAGCATCAAAAGAGTAATTAATAACTTCACCATGCTCAAAAGGGTATTCAATGTCTGCTTTTTATTAGTTTTTTTTATCTACCAATAGCTACCCTTCTTTGTAAGGCATTGGGAAACCTCCCTGGTCTTTGTGGCTGAATCGGTGTCTGAAATTCACTGCTCGACTGAGGGACCTTACCGATTAATTGTATGTCTGGGGTACAGAGATGAGGTAGTCATTAAAAAATCATATTAAACACTACTATTGCACACAGAGTGAGTCCATTCAACTTATTAGGTGACCTGTTAAGCAAATTTTTACCAGTTAACCTAATTAAGCTTGTCATAACAAAGGGGTCGCATACTTATTGATTCATGACATTTCAGCTTTTCATGTTTTACTCATTTGTAAAAAAGAAAAAATGTAAACATAATTTCACTTTGACATTATGGGATATTATGTGTAGTCCAGTGACAAAAATTCTCAAGTTAATCCATTTTATATTCAGGCTGTAACACAACAACATGTGGAAAAAGTCAAGGGGTGTGAATACTTTCTGGAGACACTGTATTACACCCCTAAAGTGTTAAAACAGACACTCACACCCCGATCCAGTGCTAATGGTTGGATGACGGTGCATCGCTAATGTGTTTTTTTTCACACCCATTTGCTATCATAGAAGATCATAGATCTATATCTAAACTTCTACCTACACTTTCTCTCTATCAATAGTGACAACGCTTCTGATTCAACAATCACGAGAGGGAAAAAGGGAATCGTAGGCAGTTTAACACAATCTGATCTGCTCTCCCATGCAAAACAAAGCATTTTTTTTGGTTGATTGAGTACATGTTTGTGGCTTTGAAGTGATCCATGATAACTTTGGCCTTCTCTCATCCTTCAAATGAGTTGAGATGTTCTCTGTTCATTATGCACAGTGTATATCCCTCATGAGCCTTTACCAATGATGGATGTGCACACATAAGAATATGTGAATACATACTGTATGAAGACATATGAATGTTCCAGGGCGTTTGCACATTATGTAGTCTATTGGTGTTTTATTGTACTATATATGGCAGAGCTGTAATACAAATAGAGATACTACTACGAGCTCCAGAGCGACTACAGCAACTACAGCTACTTTACAGAGGACGAACTGACGAACTATCAGCAAAGTCAGTCCACATAAGCAAAGACAAGTGTGAGTGTTGATAAAAAAAAAAATATATATATATATATACTGTGTATACTGTATATATATATATATATATATATATATATATATACTGTGTATACTGTATATATATATATATATATATATATATATATATATATATATATATATATATATATATATATATATAATTCTTTTTTAAGGTCTACTTGAGACTGCAATCAGGAAATAGAGAACGGACACTGACCTGCACCCCCACCGATATTGACATTATTGAGCAGTTGAATGATTCACAATCTATATCAGCCATAACGAGCACCGGAACGTGAACATCTCTTTGTGACCAGTTTGTGGCTAGAATATTCACTTGTGGAACGCTTGCATGGCTAAGTGAAGTTCCCAGTTTCGACCATACATAAAGGAGATGGATGCTTAAAGCCCCACTATAAGACAACTGGCCATAGCAGTATACAGTTTCACCTGCGTGTCAGTGACACCCACGCCTTGTATCTGCCAGGGGATGTAATAATGCTATGACAGGTTCCATTCGTTAGCCCATAATCTGATAAGACTGGATGAGACAGTCCAAAAGCAGCCTCCGCTTCACATACACTGAACGGAACACATACCGTCATGGGGCCGCACTGTAAATGTCTCCGATAGGTTGGTGAATTACATTATTTTATGACTGGAGATAAATGTTGGTGCTAGCATGTTATGTAATGTTTCATGACAACAAGAAAACAACCAAAGGGCTTATCTTATCTTGCTAAGGTGTCATTATTGTGTTTCCATTGTGTGTTCAAAATTGCCTCTTCACTATGCGATCGTACAGTAGTACCACTTTCACACTAGGCCACTGAGACCCAAGCCTGTTGACACCATAGTTCCTGGAACAGAGCTTAAAAAGGGCATAAGTGAGACAGTGAATCATGCATAGGCCTACTGACTTAGAAATCACTGAGTGAGGATTCTAGCTCCTTTACAAAATACCCACTGGCAGAACAGTTGTATCCATTTCATTCTGTTCTTTCTTTTCGTTTAGCTAGCAAAGCATCCCATGCTACTTATGTCACCCCATTTGTACGATATACAGTGCCTTCAGAAAGTATTCTACCCCTTGACGTATTCCACATGTTGCTGAGTTCCAGCCTGAATTCAGCCATCTACACACAATTCCCCATAACAACAAACTTGTTTTTATAGATTTTTACACAGTTTTTCAATGTGATTCAAGTCTGGGTTTTGGCTGGGCCACTCAAGGACTTTTACATTCTTGCTCTGAAACAATTCCAGAGTTGCTTGGGGTCATTGTCCTGTTGGAATGTACATTTTCATTCCAGTCTAATGGTGTTTGCACTATGAAGCAGGTTCTCTTTAAGGATTTGCCGATATTTGGCTCCATTAGTTGTTACCTTTACCTGTTCTACCTGTTTCCCGTACCTGTTTCCCAGTCCCTGCTGCTGAAAAGCATCCCCATAGCATGATGCTGCCACTACCATGCTTCAACGGTAGGGATGTTTTTAGGTGGATGATGAGCTGTGCCTGGTTTTGCATTCAGGCTAAAGAGTAAAAACCACAAAATCTTTTGACTTATGCTCTGAGTCTTTCATGTGCCTTTTTTTCATGTGCCTCCAGGCGTGCTGTCATGTGCCTTTTTCTCATGAGTGGCTTCCGTCTGGCCACTCTCCCATGAAGCCAAGATTGGTGAAGTGCTGTAGAGACTGTCATTCTGGCAGGTTCTCCCATCTCAGCAAAGGAACTCGGTAGTTCTGTCAGAGTGGTCATTGGGTTCTTGGAAACCTACCTGACTTCTTGCCTGGTTGCTCAGTTTGGTTGGACGGCCAGCTCTAGGCAGAGCTTGGGTAATAGCATATTTCTTCCATTTCCAAATGTGCTCTTGGAAACTTTCAACACTCTAGAAATTGATTAATAACCTTCCCCAGATATACACTACCGTTGAAAAGTTTTAGAACACTCATTTTTCTTTATTTTTTACTATTTTCTACATTGTAGAATAATAATGAAGACATCAAAACTATGAAATAACACACATGGAATCAAAAAAGTGTTAAACAAATCAAAATATATTTTACATTTGAGATTCTTCAAATAGCCACCCTTTGCCATGATGACAGCTTTGCACACTCTTGGCATTCTCTCAACCAGCTTCACGAGGTAGTCACCTGGAATGCATTTCATTTAACATGTGTGCCATGTTAAAAGATCATTTGTGGAATTTCTTTCCTTCTTAATGCTTTTGGACCAATCAGTTATGTTGTAACAAGGGGGGTATACAGAAGATAACCCTATTTGGTAAAAGACCAAGTCCATATTATGGCAAGAACAGCTCAAATCAGAGAAGAGAAACGACAGTCCATCATTACTTTAACTGCAGTCGCAAAAACCATCAAGCGCTATGATGAAACTGGCTCTCATGACGACCGCCACAGGAATGGAAGACCCAGAGTTACCTCTGCTGCAGTGGACACGTTCATTAGCATTACCAGCCAAATTACCAGCCAAATTGCAGCCCAAATAGATGCTTCACGGAGTTCAAGTAACAGACACATCTCAACATCAACTGCTCAGAGACTGTGCTAATCAGGCCTTCATGGTCGAATTGCTGCAAAGAAACCACTTCTAAAGTACACCAATAAGAAGAGAAGACTTGCTTGGGCCAAGAAAAAGGAGCAATGGACATTTGACTGTGGAAATTTGTCCTTTGGTCTGGAGTCCAAATTGGAGATTTTTGGTTTCAACTGCTGTGTCTTTGTGAGACGCGGTGTGGGTGAATGGAAGATTCCATGTGTTTTTCCCACCGTAAAGCATGGAGGAAGAGATGCTATGGTGTGGCGGTGCTTTGCTGGTGACACTGTCTGTGATTTATTTAGAATTCACTTAACCAGCATGGCTACCACAGAATTCTGCAGCGATATGCCATCCCATCTGGTTTGGGCTTATTGGGACTATCATTTGTTTTTCAACAGGACAATGACCCAACACCCCTCCAGGCTGTGTAAGGGCTATTTTACAAAGAAGGAGAATGATGGAGTACTGCATCAGATTACCTGGCCTCCACAATACCCTGACCTCAACCCAATTGAGATGGTTTGGGATGAGTCGGACCGAAAAGTGAAGGAAAAGCAGCCAACAAGTGCTCAGCATATGTGGGAACTCCTTCAAGATGGTTGGAAAAGCATTCCAGGTGAAGCTGGTTGAGAGATGCCAATAGTGTGCAAAGCTGTCATCAAGGCAAAGGGTGGATATTTGAAAAATGTAAAATGTATTTTGATAAGTTTGACACTTTTTTGGTTAGTACATGATTCCATGTGATTTATCTCATAGTGTCTTCACTATTATTCTACAACGTAGAAAATAGTAAAAATAAAGAAAAACCCTTGAATGAGTAGATGTTCTAAAACTTTTGACCGGTAGTGTATGCCTTATCACAAATCTCGGAGATCTATGGACAGTTCCTTGGACTTCATGGTGTAGTTTTTTCTCTGACTTGGACTGTCAACTGAAAATGGCGCTGGAGGAGATGGCTGCTGTTTTACTGTCCCCTAACCAATTGTGCTATTGTGTGTGTTTTCCAGTCGTTATTTGTAACTTATTTTGTACATAATATTTCCGCCACCATCTCTTATGACCTAGAAGAGCTTCTAGATATCAGGACAGCAATTACTCACTCCGTACTTAACAAGTCGGACGCAAAGGCCCTCATCCCTGGCGTTCGCAGGAGAAAGAGACGGAGATATCGGGGACGTAGGTCTGGGTGCCTTGTAAGGATCCGTCGGCAAGTGGGTAATCTGCTTATTAGCCAATGTACAATCATAGGATAATAAAATAGATGAACTACAAGCATGTACTATATTTCCTACCAACGGGGCATTAATAACTGTAATATCTTGTTTCACCGTGTCTTGGCTGAACGACGACATGATTAACATACAGCTGGTGGGTTTTACGCTTTTTCGGCAGGATAGAACAGTGACCTCTGGTAAGACAAATGGTGGCGGTCTATGTACAGTATATTTGTAAACAACAGCTGGTGCACGGAATCTAAGGACGTCTCCAGGTTTTGCTCATCTGAGATAGTGTTTCATAAGCTGTAGACCACACTATTTATCAAGAGAGTTTTCATCTATATTCTTCGTAGCTGTCTATTTACCACCACAGACCGATGCTGGCGCTAAGGCCGCACTCAATGAGCTGTATGCGGCTATAAGCAAACAGGAAAATGCTCATCCAGAGGCGGTGCTCCAAGTGGCCGGGGACTTTAAAGCAGGGAAATTTAAATCTGTTTCACCTAATTTTTACCGGTATGTTAAATGTGCAACCTTTACTCCACACACAGAGACGCGTACAAAGCATTCCCTCGCCCTCCGTTTAGCAAATCGGACCATAATTCTATCCTCCTGATTCCTTCTTACAAGCTAAAACTAAAGCAGGAAGCACTAGTGACTTGGTCAATAAAAAAGTGGTCAGATAAAGCAGACGCTTAGCTACAGGACTGTTTTGCTCGCAAAGACTGGAATATGTTCCCGGGAATCTTCCGATGGCATTGAGGAGTACACCACATCAGTCACTGGCTTCATCAATAAATGCATCGATGACGCCGTCCCCACAGTGACGGTACGTACATACCCCAACCATAAGCCATGGATTACAGGCAACATTCACACTGAGGAGCGGGACTCTATTCTGGAAGCTTATAAGAAATCCCACTATGCCCTCCGCCGAAATATCAAACAGGCAAAGCATCAATACAGGACTAAGACTGAATCGTACTACACCGGCTCTGACGCTCACCGGATGTGGCAGGGCTCGCAAACTATTATGGAATACAAAGGGAAGCACAGATGCGAGCTAACCTGTGACACGAGCCTACCAGACAAGCTAAATTACTTCTATGCTCGCTTCGAGGCAAGTAACACTGAAACATGCATGAGAGCATCAGCTGTTCTGGACGACTGTGTGATAACGCTCTCCACAGCCGATGTGAGTAAGACTTTTAAACGGGTCAACATTCACAAGGCCACAGGGACAGACTGATTGCCAGGAAGTTTACTCCGAGCATGCACTGACAACCTGGTAAGTGCTTTCACTGACATTTTCAACCTGTCCGAGTCTGTAATACCAACATGTTTCAAGCAGACCACCATAGTCTCTGTGCCCAAAAACACTAAGGTAACCTGCCTAAATGACTACTTACCTGTACCAGTTACGTCTGTAGCCATGAAGTGCTTTGAAAGACTGCTCATGGCTCACATCAACACCATTATCCCAGAAACCCTAGACCCACTCCAACTTGCATACCGCCCCAACAGATCCACAGATGATCTCTTTTGCTCTCCACACTGCTTTTTCCACTTGGACAAAAGGAACACCTATGTGAGAATGCTATTCATTGACTACATCTCAGCGTTCAACACCATAGTGCCCTCAAAGCTCATCACTAGCTAAGTGCCCTAGGACTAAACACCTCCCTCTGCAGCTGGATCCTGGACTTCCTGATGGCCGCCTCCAGGTAGTAAGGGTAGGTAACAATACATCCGCCACGCTGATCCTCAACATGGGGGCCCCTCAGGGGTGCGTGCTCAGTCCCCTCCTGTACTCCCTATTCACTCATGACTGCATGGCCAGGCATGACTACAACACAATCATGACATTTGCCAATGACACAACAGTGGTAGGCCTGATCACCGACAAAGATGAGACAGCCTATATGAAGGATGTCAGAGACCTGGCCGTGTGATGTCAGGACAACAATCTCTCCTTCAACGTGATCAAGACAAAGGAGATGAGAGGTGCAGCTGGTTGCATCACTGCCTGGTATGGCAACTGAGGGCAATGCGTACGGCCCAGTATATCACTGTGGCCAAGCTTCCTGCCATTCAGGATCTCTATATTGTGAAAGGCCCTAAACATTGTCAAAGACTCCAGCCACCCTAGGCATAGATTGTTCTCTCTGCTACCGCACGACAAGTGGTACCGGAGCGCCAAGTCTAGGTCCAAAAGACTTCCATAAGATTCCTGAACAGCTAATCAAATGGCTACTCAGACTATTTGCATTGCCCCCCCTATTTGATGCTGCTTATTTTCAATGCATAGTCACTTTAACTCTACCTACATTTACATATTACCTCAATTACCTCGACTAACCGGTGCCCCCGGACATTGACTCTGTCCCGGTACCCCCTGTCCCGGTATACCCTTGTTATTGTTATTTTACTGCTGCTCCTTAATTATTTGTTTATTTTTATTATTTTTTACTTTTTCTTAAAACTACATTGATGGTTAAGGGCTAAAATTTGATTTTATTTGAACTAGGACCTTATCAGTGGAGGCCTCTGAGGGGAGGATGGCTGACAAAAACGGCTGGAACGGAGCGCAAAATGAATGGCATTAAACACATGGAAAACATTTGTTTGTTGTATTTGATACCACTCCACCTTTTCTGCTCCAGCCATTACCACAAGCCCGTCCTCCCCAATTAAGGTGCCACCAACCTCCTGTGGACCTTATATTGAACAAGTGTGTTTCTTTCTAAATCATGTCCAAACAATTGAATTGGCCAAAGGAGAGTGGATGCACCTGAGCTCAACTATGTGCATAGTGTCAAAGCAAAGGGCTTTGAAATCTTATGTAAATGAGATATCTATTTGTTTCTTTTGCAATACATTTGCAAAAATGTCTAAAAACGTGTATTCAATTTCACATTATGGGGTATTGTGTGTAGATTTATGTCCCCTCCCCCAAAATATATATTTAATCTATTTTGAACTCAGGTTCTAACACAACACCATGTGGAATAAGTTAAGGGGTATGAATACTTTCTGGAGGCACTGTATATGGGCTTCTATAACTGCTTTCCATTCGCATCACTCCGGCTCCTCTGAATTACATTAGCCGACATTTGTAATATGTTCAGTTGATGTTCAGTAGCAGAATAAACCCGCGCCCGACCTTTTCATGTAGGCCGCGTGTGAAATCTGAGGGAAAATGTCCTTTCCCAGCTCCTAGGTGCTCTGCTGAGAAAACAGCGGCATGAGTCAAGCGAAGCGGATTAACTTACCGCCATCCCGGAACAGCCGCGACGACAGACGGATCGGCGAGGCGGCGGCCTAACAAGTCCAACTCAGAGCTCGCCCCCCCATGGTCTCTTTAAACGTGGCCTGTCATGACTGCGCTGGAATCATCTGACGCCTGCAGTTTTCCCTTCATTTTCTCTCCCTCGCTCGTGTAGCTGCCGTGTGTGGGTTGCTCTGACCCCATCTCCCTCACAGTTCATCACCCAAAAAGGCCCCAGAAAATGGTTCTCGCTCTTGCTCGCTTGTGTCCCAGGCATTTTTTGCATGCTAATTGAAACAAAACATCTCCCTCTATCTTTCTCTCCTGTGAGAAAGTGGACCAAACCGCCCCAGCGACTAGCACCGCACTCCCTTACACATACTCCCCCCGATAAGGCCCAATATCTGATGCAATTTTTTCCCCCAGCTCCCTCAAGGGCACTTTGTCAGCCTCTTATCAGAATGTCAGGACTGCCGCTCCAGTGAGCAAACAAACACACAACAGGAAATGATGTATCAGGAAACGACGGCCAGTGTAGCGTGGCGAGCTGTCAGTAGCGCTGTTAAGCTAATAATCACCGTTGGACCCTTGTGGGAATTCTATCAAGTACTTTTTCAGACTGTTTGTGTGGTGTGTGTGTTTTTGTGTCTGTGTGTGTCACATTATGTTGTTTTTTGAGGTCTTGTCTGTCTGGTTGGAACCTTACTTTACAACGCCCTTTTTGACAACCAAGGTTGTGTCTAAAATTAGCACCCTATTCTCTAGACCCTCTAGACCCTCTCAACTCTGGACCTCGAAGCCAGTTCCACTGCTTTCTCTCATTGTTCCCCTCTAATTAGGCACTGATATAGACCTGGGACACCAGGTAGCTGTAATGAATTACCAGGTAGAACAGAAAACCAGCAGGCTCTGGACCTCGTATGGTAAGAGTTGAATATCCCCGCTCTATACAGTGTACAACCTCTCTGTGGGCTCTGGTCAAAAGTAGAGCACTGTGTAGGAAATAGCGTGCTATTTTGAATGCACATCAACTCGGGGTGCACTACCATTATGCTGTTGAGGTGAACTCATTTCCTGTTGTGAGCCAGTGCATCACCGTCAACACACACACACACACACACACACACACACACACACACACACACACACACACACACACACACACACACAAGGTATCCTTATGACAGTGTTTAGTGTACTAACACGCACACACGTTTGTTTAACTATCCTTGTGGGGATAAAATCCTACTTTTCCTAATCCCCTAACCTAACCATAACCTTAACCCCAAACCCCTAACCCTAAAATAAAACCTAACTCTAATCATAAACTAATCCCTAGCCTAACCCTAGTAACCCTAAAATAGCCTTTTTGCTTGTGGGAACTCGCAAAATGTCCCCACTTCTCAGATGTTTCCTTGGTTTACACACACACACACACACACACACATCACTCAAACCCAGAACAAAGGTGACAAATGAACCCGCTGCCACAGCAGGAGATATTACATCCTGCATTCCACCTCCCCTGTGTGATTCCTATCAGGAAAGCTCTCTTATGATCCCCCCGATAGACACGAGGCATTCATATACAGTGTAGCGCTGCATTTCTGTGAGCCCAAGCATGTTTCATTAGATCTAAACCCACAGAAGGTCCTAGGGTCAGTTTCACATCTTTATGTAGCCATATTGCTAAGGCTGTAATCCCAGGCTGTCTATGGTTTCATCCCAAATAGTGCCATAGTCTCTATAAATTGCACTTCTTTTGACCAGGGCCCGATAGTAATGCAATATGTAGGGAGTAGGTTGGCATTTGGGACACATTCTATGTATCCTGGTTTACGCTCCAGATTCCTACACCCACAGAACAGGCTCTCAGTTGATGATTTGCAAACAGCATAACTAATAATCAATGATATGTATTAAACTAGATGCTGACATATAGGGTATATACTGTATGACATTATGTATTATGACCTAAACAATTGTACAGGTCCTGAACCTGTTGTCAAGGGTGAAATGTGAACCTGCTGTAACACAGAAAGAACAAGAGAGGGGGAGAGAGACAAAGATAGGAGGAGAGGGAAAGAGGGAGAGATAAAGAGAGAGAGGGAGGGAAAGGGTTGAGCAGTGTAGGTGGAGCAGGGCTCAGAAGTGCTAAAGTTTTTAAAATGTTGGTGCTGGTCTGCTCACAGCGAGAGGGAGAAGGAAAACGTATTAGTGGCTAGGTGAACATTTCACAGTGGCAGGGAAATTATTCAAATCACACGGCTGCAGTGTGAAATTAATTTGTTTGAATGAATTAGAGTCTGAATAAACGGGGGGGCTGGATGGGTAAAGAAATTAATTAACATAATGATTATAAAGACATAGTCTTGTGTCAACATTTTGACTAGGATGGTATATTTTTTAGAGAAACTTGGAAACTCAGCAAGCCAACAGAATCACAAGCTAGTAACCTTGCTTCAACTTTGTCCTTGATATACGCACTATCCGCAAATTGTGGCCTTGGGCTTTCTCTGAGCAAAACAAAACCGAATTACACACACAGAAAATTGTCCACGATTACATTATCTGTTAAGGTTGCAAAGCACCAACATTGAGAGAGCACAGAGCTTTAATATCCAATTGCACACACAGAAATATAATTAGCCCCTCATCCATCACGGACCATTGACTTGATTGGGCATGTCCATTCTAGTAGTTCTATCCATGATGTGACGACCTTCCCACGCTGTCTGCCGAATTCTTTCTCTTTGTTCTTGTTTTCCTCATTAGGATGTCGGTGGGCGGAGCCGGGACACACCTGGACCCAGGTGTGTCCCGGGATAAATACACCTCTTCCCCATTCATTGAGGAGACTCTCTCCATGCAGATACTGTTTGATTTTGGTTGTGCATTTTTGTGGCCGGTTTTGTTTGCTTGCTCTGGCATCTTTCAACACTCCTCATTATTCCATCTATACACACAACCCCTCACTTATGCTACTGATTACTGACTACACACACCATTGTTAATTGTATATAGGTTACCTCAGTTAATAAATATATTTTTGTTATTCTTTATCTCCACGTTGTCTCCCTTTTTGTTACGGGCTTCGAGCCGGTTCGTGACAATGATTACACACCTGTTGCAAGGCACCAATGTTTACTGACCATAGAACTTTAAAGAGCAGCTGAAACAAAAAAACAATTTATCTAGTCGGAAACGGACTATGTTGTGTCGATATTAGTCAAAATTCTTCTAGTGTAAAAATGTACTACAAAGTGTAAAATGCATCATTTTGTCATAAATTCAATATCTTCCAAAACTTTATGGAAGCTGTTACGTTCAAATCAAATCAAACTTTATTTGCCACGTGCACCAAATACAACAAGTGTAGACTTTACCGTGAAATGCTGACTTACAAGCCCTTAACCAACAGTGCAGTTCAAGAAGAAAATATTTACCCAAGTAGGCTAAAATAAAAATAAATAATAAAATGTAACACAATAAGAATAACGAGGCTATATACAGGTGGCACCGGTACCGAGTCAGTGTGCAGGGGTACAGGCTAGTAACAAACAAAAAGCGAATAGCAGCAGTGTACAAGGGGGGGTCAATGTAAATTATCCGGTGGCGATTTTTATGAATTTTCAGCAGTCTAATTGTCTTGGGGGTAGAAGCTGTTGAAGAGCCTTTTGGTCCTAGACTTGGTGTTCCGGAACCGCTTGCCTTGCGGTAGCAGAGAAAACAGTCTATAACTTGGGTGACTGGAGTCTCTGACAATTTTATGGGCTTTCCTCTGACTGCCTATTATATAGGTCCTGGATGGCAGGAAGCTTGGCCCCATTGATGTACTAGGCCGTTCGCACTACCCTCTGTAGCGCCTTACGGTCAGATGCCGAGGAGTTGCCATACCAGGCGATGATGCAAGCTGTTAGGATGCTCTCGATGGTGCAGCTGTAGAACCTTTTGAGGATCTGGGGGCCCATGCTAAATCTTTTCAGTCTACTGAGGGAGAAAAGGTTTTGTTGTGCCCTCTTCACAACTGTCTTGGTATGTTTGGACTATGGATAGTTCATTGGGGATATGGACACCAAGGATCTTGAAACTCTCGACCCTCTGTTCGGCCCGCCTTTCCTGTAGTACACGATCAGCTCCTTGGTCTTGCTCACATTGAGGGAGAGGTTGTTGTCCTGGCACCACACTGCTCTGACCTCCTCCCTAGATCCATTGGATTATTTGAGGGTTGGGTTTTAAATTTAGATTATTCCCACCTTCCCACTTAACACGGGATGGTATTGCCTGGGGAAATTTGTCGTGCACAGAGAAACAGCTGAACTAATTGTGCTCAATCCAATTGTACAGCAGAATTTACAGACAGTCAAACAGACCTGCCAGACTTGGCCCCTAAGCCCTTTATCAAGTGGCCACTTGGTGATTTGTTTGATATTGATCACTCAAGTCTGCCAGTGTTTTGGGTGCTTGCAACACTGATTGACTTCAATACACTGGATCACAACAAGAAATTAGGTCACCTCAACACCATAATAGTAGTGCACCCAAATTGTCTGCATCCAAAATGCCATGCTATTTCCTACATAGTGCACTACTTTTGACCAGCGCCCACATGGGGGTCGTACATTGAATAGAGTAGGGATCATCAACTACATTCAGTCGCAGGATCATTTTGTCGTTGTTGAGCGGATGGTCAGGGGGCCGGAACATAATGTCAAATAATTTGTAGACTAAAAATGTACAGCAAGAATCTCAAAAATAAACACTACTGTTCAAAAGTTTGGGGTCACTTAGAAATGTCCTTGTTTTTGAAAGAAAAGCACATTTTTGTCCATTAAATGAACATCAAATTGATCAGAAGTACAGTGTAGACATTGTTAATGTTGTAAATGACTATTGTAGCTGGAAACGGCTGATTTTGAATGGAATATCTACATAGGCGTACAGTTACCCATTAACAGCAACCATCACTCCTGTGTTCCAATTGCACGTGTGTTAGCTAATCCAAGTTTATCATTTTAAAAGGCTAATTGATCATTAGAAAATTATTTTGCAATTATGTTAGCACAGCTGAAAACTGTTGCTCTGATTTAAAGAAGCACATTTTCCCCCCCCTGGTTGCACATGTGACATGCTGGTAAAAATGTGGTAAAACTGATTTAAGTTTGCCTGCATTAAAGTCCCCAGCCACTAGGAGCGCCACTTCTGGGTGAGCATTTTCTTCTTTGATTATGGCCTTTAGAGTTGGTTGAGAGCAGTCTTAGTACCAGCTTCGCTTTGCGGTGGTGAATAGACGGCTGCCAATAATACAGATACCAATAATACAGATGAGAACTCTCTTTGTAGGTAGTGCGGTCGAAAGCTTATCATATCTACCTCAGGAGAGCAATACATCGAGCACCAGTCTTTTTTGACAAAAAGATACACACCCCTCATCTTACCAGAGGTAGCGTCTCTGTTCTGCTGGTGCATGGAAAATCCCGCGAGCTCTATATTGTCCGTTTCTTTGTTCAGCCACGTCTCGGTGAAACATAAGATGTTGCCGTTTTTAATGTCCACTTGGTAACATAATCTTAATATTAGCGCATCAATTTTATTGCACTTTAGCAAGAAGAATGGAAGGCATTGGGAGTTTCCTCGCTCGCTCGTGTCCCCTTTTCTGGCGTGTTTTATTCACGCAAAAGGCGTGGATCTGGGCCTTTTCCCGGTAGAGCAGTATATCTTTCTCGTCAGACTCGTTAAAGGAAAAAGCTTCTGCCAGTCCGTGATGAGTAATCCCAGTTCTGATGTCCAGTAGTTATTTTCGGTCATAAGAGACTGTAGCAGCAACATTATGTACAAAATAAGTAAAAAAAACAAGTTACAAACAATGCAAATAAACAAACAAAAACACAATCGGCTGGGGGCATGTAAAATGTCTGCCATCCTCTCCAGCGCCATTTTATACCTCGCTATTATGCGTGTGAACACTTTGGAACAGATTTCCTAAATGAAAATCACTTGGAGCTGAGTTGCTGTTGTTTTTACAGTTTCTACAGTATTTTTCTTGCTTAGGAAACTTAGGGGGGCCAAATAAAATCAAATGTGGGCCAAATTAGGCCCACGGGTGCTGTCAGCCTTGGTTGTTAAACAGGGCATCATACGGTACGGCTCCAACCAGACAAGACCTCAAAAACCAACATAACGTGACACACACACAGACCACACACACGAACAGTCTGAAACAAAGTATTTGATAGAATTCCCACAAGGTTCCAACGGTGATCATTAGCTTAACGGTGCTACTGACAGTTTGCCACGCTGGCAGTTTCCTGTTACATCTTTTTCTGTTGTGTGTTTGTTTGCACTTGTCAATATTCAGAAATTCAAAAACGGATTTATGAGCATTTTGTGTCCCAACGCAACCTGTTCTGTAACATGATTCTCTATGAAATACTAACAGACAGACACACACTCTGGTAATAGATAGTGAGAAAGTTGTGAAAACAAAACGGCATTGAAGCACTTTGCCACTCGCCAATGACTTGATAAGCTGATTTTGCTAATGTTGCCTGCCTGCTGCATGTGCCTGCTAGCTACTAGCTAGCTTAATTGACAAACACAGAGATGGAACTAGCTAGTGATTATGGGCATTGATAAACAGCGTGGAGCTTGTGCTTTATTTTGAAGATAGTTTGACAGCTTGCTGAAGTCGTAGGTCGACATGTTCTCATAAATCAGTTCCGAGCACAGCAGCAGCTGACTCGATGCTGTCTGCAGTGCACTTCTAGTTTTCATGCACTTTTTTTCACTTCAGAAATACTGCACCAATCCACTTAGCTAGATGTAAAATTGCGAGACTAAGACCTCCTCGGCCAAAACCTCCAAAAATAATTCAATTTCTTGATTTATCTTAGAAGAATGTGGACTATTTTGTGGGTGAAATGTTCTTATCGTGACTCAAGAGGGACAAACAACAACCTAACACACACACACATTAAACCACACCTCCAAGACCCAAATCTTGTTTTTCTTAATGAGCCACAGAAAAGCACATGCGGAATCGGTGAGTTCAGCTCCCCATTAATATGTGAAACATAACTGGACCTATCAAGTAGCAGATCAACTATAACTAGAAGGGGAGAGCCAACCAAGCCTTCTCCAAGGAAATATTTTTCTGCTGGAAGGTGAGCTGCTGGAACTACTGATCATGTTTAACCCAGAAGTAAAATCTTGCGTAATTTGGTCAGCTGCGTGATTAACGTCTGTGTTCATAAGTGTTCAAAATTGAGTTCCAGCAAAAACAAAGTCTCCAGCCTCACAAAAGGAAACTCTCAGGCAAAGCCCCGCCTTCCGATCTGTGTTCGCACATGCGCTGAGCATTCGGGGCGAAGCACTTTAAGCACAACCTTCGCCCAATCCTGACACGTCCAAATAACCAGTGATGAAAACCCCAAAACCCTAAATAATGATGCTCGTTATCTCATGCTTCCTATTCAGTTCCGGCAGATCTTCCCACGGGACACCCTATTCAGTCCACCAGGTCAAAAGTTGTACACTGTGTAGGCCATTTGGGATATAACCTAGAGCACATATGTCAGAGTCAAGGCCCGCGGGCCACATCCGGCCCGCAAGAAGGTTTTTTACGGCCCCTGGGATGATCTTGATTTATTATTAGAACCGGCCCGCAGCAAGCCGGCAGCCCGCAGATCTTTTACACGCACCAATACTACATTTCCCACAATGCAAAGGTGACGCACCGAGCAGTAGGCTGCTTCATTTCAATATTTATTGGCACAGCAGTCGTCAGCATCACAGTAAAATTAACTTTCAGATACCCATCAAAAATGGCAAAACGGAAGGTGGATACTGAGAACCGGGGGTTTCAAACAAGGTGGGAGTCGGAGTATATGTTCACGAAGGTAGCTGGAAAACCTGTGTGTCTTCTGTGTGGAGAAAGTGTGGCGGTACTGAAAGAGTATAATCTGAGACGACATTATGAAACGAAACACGCGGACAAAAACAAGAATATGGACATGGAACAAAGGCTACAAAAGGCAGATGAATTAAAACGAGGCCTCAAATCTCGACAGGCTCTGTTCAAAAAAGCCAAATCACAAGGCCAGGCTGCTGTCAAGGCCAGTTTTATTTTGGCAGAAGAGATCGCTAAATCAGCCCGGCCATTTACGGAGGGGGATTTCATCAAAAACTGCATGATTAAAGTTTGTGACGAAGTTTGCCCAGAAAAAAGGCAACTCTTTTTAAATGTGAGTCTGAGCAGAAACACCATTGCCGAGAGAGTAGACCAGTTGTCCATCAATCTAAAAGAGCAGCTTGTGAAAAAGGGAAAAGATTTTATTGCATATTCCTTGGCTGTGGATGAGAGCACCGACATTTCTGACATTGCCCAGTTGTCAATTTTCATCCGCGGAGTGGACTCCAACCTAAGCGTGACAGAGGAGTTTTTGGCTTTACGTCCTATGCATGGCACAACTACGGGGCATGATTTGTATGAAGAGGTGTCAAGATGTGTAAATGAGATGGAGCTGCCTTGGGAAAAACTCGTGGGTTTGACAACCGACGGAGCACCTGCGATGTGTGGACACAGGAGCGGACTGGTGGCGAAGATACGGGAAAAGATGCAAGAGGAAAACGCGACAGGTGAGCTGACAGCTTATCATTGTATCATACACCAGGAAGCGTTGTGCGGTAAAGCCTTGAAAATGGAGCATGTAATGAGCATCATCACGCGCACAGTTAACTTTATCAGAGCCAAAGGTTTGAATCACCGCCAGTTCAAGGCATTTCTGACGGAGTTAGAAACGGAGCATGGTGATTTGCCTTATCACACAGAGGTGCGATGGCTAAGCCAGGGAAAGGTGCTTCAAAGATGTTTCGAGCTTCGTGAGGAGATTTGTCTGTTCTTGGACAGCAAAGGGAAAGACACAACACAACTCCGAGACGAAATGTTTCTGTGTGAAATGGCTTTTCTGTGTGACATTACGAGTCATCTGAATGCAATAAACTTGCAGCTGCAGGGTCGGGATCGTGTCATCTCTGATATGTACAGTACAGTGAAGGCATTTAAAACCAAACTGACTCTGTGGGAGACGCAGATGCGGAAAGAAAATTTGAGCCACTTTCCCAGCTGCCAGACCATGAAAGAGAAGCTCTCTACCAGTGCGTTCCCGAGCACACAGTTGGCTGATAAAATAGGTATGCTTGCCGCTGACTTTCGACGCCGATTTGCTGACTTTGAAGCACAAAAAAGCAGGTTGGAACTGCTCGGTAACCCATTTGCTGTTGACGTGGAAAGCTCACCACCAAACCTCCAAATGGAGTTGATTGACCTCCAATGCAATGATGCACTGAGGGCAAAATATGCGGCAGTGGGTGCTGCGGAGTTCGCCCGTTTCCTCCCCGGCACAATGCCCCAGCTGCGCATCCAGGCTGCTCAAACGTTGTCTATGTTTGGCAGCACATACCTGTGTGAACAACTGTTTTCTTTGATGAACCTGAACAAAACATCACACAGAAGTCGACTTACTGCTGAACACCTCCACTCAATTCTGAGGATTTCTTCAGCTCAGAGCCTTACCCCGAACATTGATGAACTTGTGGAAAAGATGGGACACCACCAAGTATCACCCTCAACCTCAAACAAGTGAACATTACTGTGCAATCACATATTTAGAGTTTTTACTCAGTTCAAGTTTAAAAGTTAAAATTTAATATTTGTTTTCACTGCATGTTACTTCTCCTTAAACAAAGTGTTGTTTTTGATTAATAGATTTTTGCACTTTATTTTTTTGTACTTCAATCCAATTATATTTTAAAAATATTTCAGTTGAGTGGATGATAGAAAATTGCTATTATTGTTTTTTCTTTGAAGTAAATTTAGCCCACTTTTGCTAAAATAGAAAATATAGTCTACTGATGGTGCCTTGAATACCGGTTTCTTTCATTTAATGTTCATGTTATGGGGATATTTATATAAAGGAAATGTGTCTTTTGTGTCTGTTGAAAATTAAAGATTACTGACAGAGCCATAAGAAAATATTGCTTTATTTATCTGATCATATTGTAATATATTTGTTAGGTTTTCAGTAGGTTCAATTAGGTTCACTAGACTATATGCGTCATTTAAAAATTTTTCAATGAACATTCGAACAGTCCGGCCCTCGTCTTGTAGCTGATTTTTTTATTTGGCCCTCCGTCCATTTGACTTTGACACCCCTGACCTAGAGTGTTAGGTGGAGTGGTCCAATAGAACTATGACCCTGTTGTTAGCGTTGGCGCTCCGGACTTTAGTTAGCTTACCTGAACCATTGCATTCACTGCCCAGAAATAGCTTAACCTTGTACTAATGTAACACGGAAAGGTTGTTTTACTTCTATGGCTAATTGTCACCATTGTTATCACATAGCTACTCTGAACTTCTACACAGCATAGAGGAGGATTTTATAGTATGGACTGTGATGCTGCTTGATCTTTGGGGCTCTATAGGCCGGTTTATAGGTCAGGTTACTGTAAAGCACAATTCTGATATTTTTCCACTAATTTGTCTTTTGACCAATCAGATCTTTTGCCAATAATTGGACATGATTGGGATGCCTGTGTACAGATTGGGATGCCCACTAATTGGGATGCCTGTGTACATTTAGCCTATGTGACTAATGTTGCTGATAAAATAACAAAACATGTAATTGATTCATTGAATAATGGATGCTGCATCATAATGTGTAAGTCACTTTTTTAGTTTCTTATCAGGAGATGGACACTTCAGTATAGCCAGCACGTAGTACTGATTTGGGGGAGCTTGCAGATGGCATGCCTTTTTAATGTTTGTTCTCTTTATTCAAAGGCAAAACAACAACAACAAAACGATATAAAAGTAGCCAGCCTTGGATATAAAGTTGTTAGTGGATAATTATTTGTTTTTAGTCGTTTGTGATTATATTTTTTTCCAACATGGCAGTCGGGGAAAAATATGTTTCCTTCGCTTCCAAATGGTGTCCGCATCTGTTCACAAAGGTAAATTGGCACAACTTCAGAGGGAAATCATTCACAGATAAATGAAGAAAAAACAAATGCTCATGTTTGCGCCATGCTACACTGAGTTTGTTTGTATGCAGCTGTTGCCATTCGCTGCAGCTGTTTTAGGTTCTGGGCTTGGAGAACTGTCCTTTTAACAGGAGCAACTCATGCTGTGTTCGCTCAAGTTTTGGATGATTTGAAAACATTTTTCACGTCACAGTGGCACATTTTCAACTCGTGTTTTCTCTTTGGCGTCAAATTGTGTGTCACATTCCTCGTATGATGCTGTATGTGACCACGTAACAAGCCAATGCTGTTAGGATTTGTGTATTGTAACGTACAATACACGTCTGGACTCACAAAATGCATATCCATGAAAATTGACAAAGTATCGTATCTCATACCGGATTGATTTATGATGCTTTTGTCAAAATAGCATATTTATTTCATTTTGACATCCCTTTATGTGAGCCTGGCAGTCTGTCTCCCTCTTTCAGTACTTCTGTTGGGAGGATTTCCTCAACCCACACTACCTGTAATGTATATAGCTAGTAAATTGACAAAGCCTTAATCTTTCCCCAGCTCAGTGACAGATAGAGTATTCAAGGCAGCTGTGCTCCTCCAAATTCCTAAGAATCCCCAGTTTACAATTGGCTCATTCATCCCCCTCCTCTCCCCTGTAACTATTCCCCAGGTCGTTGCTGTAAATGAGAACGTGTTCTCAGTCAACTTACCTGGTAAAATAAAGGTAAAAAAAAAAAGATTAGGGATGTATTAATAAACAGTTTATTGTACACTGGGAGGGCAAGAGAAGATGATCAACTAGAAGCACAGTGGAAAGGATGTGTGTGTGGCTGTGACTTGGGCCCTGTTGGCATCCTGTAGAAATGTGTCCTTTATTCTGTTTCCTTGAGGTGTAAGTGAGTGGATAGGTGTATGGCTGTGTAAAATGTTTGAATAAATCATCAATATATATAAAAACACAAAATCCCAAACAAAATGTTAATAAATCTTTGCCCCGGTTTAAATTCTTAATCAACCCTTCCTTCCTTCCTTCCTTCCTTCCTTCCTTCCTTCCTTCCTTCCTTCCTTCCTTCCTTCCTTCCTTCCTTCCTTCCTTCCTTCCTTCCTTCCTTCCTTCCTTCCTTCCTTCCTTCCTTCCTTCCTTCCTTCCTTGTTTTCTTGATGTTACATTTATTGGAAAGGTGTGAGCAAGGTGTCCCACCCTATTACTTTCACCAATCCAAACAATTCAGCTCTGTGATTACTTCTAGGACAGACGGATGCAAACACTGGAGTGTTTCGATTAGGGTGCCTGATTTAGTTTTGGGAATAATGGGTGCCTGAATATCACTGACTGGTCTTCGTCAGAGCTGCTCTGACGAGTAGAGCCGAGTCCCAAATGTTACCCTATTGCCTATATAGTCCATTACTTTTCACCAGAGTCCCATGGACCCTATTCAAAAGTGGTGCACTATATGGAATAGGGTGCCATTTTGCCAGAGAGTTTTAGGATGACAGGTGAGCGTTTTGGTCATTCGATATGTAGTAGGGCCACTTAATTCCTTCCAAAAATCCACTTACAGACAATGACCCTCTGTTGCTCAACCATTCAGTTTCAGCTATGAAATCTATCTCAAATAGATATTCTTCTCTGGTTATTTTCTCTCATAAAAATCTCTTATTTTCTTTTCTCTTTGGCTGAGAAGGGCATGTTAAGTACCTGTGATCGTTCTGAGCGCAATGCTATTTAGAGGTATTCTTGGATTCATAATGATCCTTATGTTAAGTGTTAATAGTGGCCTACTTTAGTAGCCTTGAGTGTTGACATAACATAAGCAAGGACGACCATCAGAGACCACGTGATTTTCATAATCCATTTTTGGGGTTCAAAATGGTACTTTCAGTACGTAAAGTGCCCTGAAGTACACCGATTGTTTGAGCTGTAGTCTACATCAGTAGCCTTGGGTGTTGATAAATGTGTACTCGAGAGTGAGTTTGACCCATGAGCGACCATGAGATTTTGATCGTTGAGGAGGAGGTCGAAGTTACATCTGAGCCTTTCTTCTTTAGTAGAGTTTGAGATGGTTGAGTGTCCTCGAGGCTCTCTCCCTATACATTGAATATCAAAGCCACACAGCCAGGAAGGGAGTTGGCTTTGTTGCAGGCAGGCAGCGACTTGGGACACGAACATGTTGTGTGCCAACATTGGGGATTATCATAATTGATTTCAACAAAAGCTTTGCAGTGCATGTAGATTGGGGTTGGAAAACGATGAGCAAATTCAAGACTTCCCATTCATCTCCAACTCATCCAGGGGAAAATAATCCATCTGAAAACATTTTCTTCCCCCCCTCCCAAACAATACAAGCTTTTAGGAAGGAGGGAGGGAAAGTGGGAGAAGAGATCATAGAAAGTTTTTTTGTTGTACCGTTAAATATGAAAGTTGAGTGTGTTTTCACGCTTCATTAGGCTAAATAATAGAAATAGCTTTGTGACCCACATATTGCTGCTGAGGGAGGGAGGGCATCAACAGCAGGGTTAAGAAATCCATTATAAGACCTTGGAGAGGCAGTGAATCACAAAAAAAAATTACAATATTTCTCTGGTTGCATTTGTGTATTTTCTCTTTTCTTCGTTTCATAGTATAATCATTGGGGGCTCTACTCACATTTTAAAGCACTAAAAACTAGAGGGTAGTGTGTACCGCCCAGTACATTCCTGGGGCTAAGCTGCCTGCCATCCAGGACCTCTACACCAGGCGGTGTCAGAGGAGACCCCAACCACCCCAGTCATAGACTGTTCTCTCTACTACCGCATGGCAAGCGGTACTGGAGTGCCAAGTCTAGGACAAAAAGGCTTCTCAACAGTTTTTACCCACAAGCCATAAGACTCCTGAACAGGTAATCAAATGGCTACCTGGACTATTTGCATTGTGTGCCCCCCCCAACCCCTCTTTTAACGCTGCTACTGCTCTCTGTTTATCATATATGCATAGTCACTTTAACTATACATTCATGTACATACTACCTCAAATGGGCCGACCAACCAGTGCTCCCGCACATTGGCTAACCGGGCTATTTGCATTGTGTCCCACCCACCACCCGCCAACCCCTCTTTTACGCTACTGCTACTCTCCGTTCATCATATATGCATAGTCATTTTAACCATATCTACATGTTCATACTACCTCAATCAGCCTGACTAACCGGTGTCTGTATGTAGCCTCACTACTTTTATAGCCTCGCTACTGTATATAGCCTGTCTTTTTACTCTTGTGAATTTCTTTACCTACCTATTGTTCACCATATACCTTTTATGCATTATTGGTTAGAGCCTGTAAGTAAGCATTTCACTGTAAGGGCTACACCTGTTGTACTCGGTGCATGTGACAAATAAACTTTGATTTGATTTGAAAATGAACAAAATAACTTCTCATCACACATGCAGTTGAGACGAATTTACATTGATAATCATCTGGACAGACACCCCATCACATTGACGGCATGGCACAGTCATGACAACACAATATGATGAATGTACCAGAGAATAGAAACACAGTGAAACTTACTTGAGTCCTGACGACTTGCATTAGCCTTCAGAGCTACTGCTTAGGCTTTAGGTCAGCGGGCTAACGCAGTCTGTCAAAAACGCAACAGGGATTTGTCCGGAATTTGCACCTCTAGCCGTTCGCCATGCCACAATTGCCTACATTTCAAGGACAAAAGATTCATCAAAACCTTAGCGTAGCTCTTTATAACTGGGTTGTTCCATTGTTACGGCAAAAATATTACTTCACCTATCACTTCCTTTAAGAGACAGGAGGCAAATTAATTATCAGGCTCCAGTATCTCACTCTAATCGATTCATTCTCCTCTCGGTTTGTTGTGAACACCTCAAGCTGTGTGTGTGAGGGCCCCTCTCTAGATAATTACACCATCACGTTGACAAAATTGAGAAAAACGACACCACTACGCCTGATTTCATCTCGATTGTGTCATTAAATGTGAAATAGTAGAAATAGCAATTATTTTCTAATTTCGTTAGCAGCATCGACCGGTTTCTCCCTCCTCCTTTTCCCTCTCCTGCCTTCTTTCTCTACCAAGGATACGACTGGCAAATTGACCAGCTGTTTTTCTGATGACTCTCTTTTGCACAAGGGGAGAAGCCCTGTCGAGGATTCTTTATTAGCCAGAGCGTATACTCATTTTCTGAGTAGGCATTGTTGAGAAAAACGATGTCCCCCCCCACCCCCATAGATTAATCATGGAATGCAAACTATGTTAATGGATGGCAGTTTTTAAAAATGATTATTGAAAAGAAAAAATGCAACAACAAAAATTCACAAGCATATCCGCTACAGTGCAGAAAATGTTTCTGACCTTTTTCTTTACCCATCAAATATATACCAATGTTTTGTTGTCCAGATCAACATAGCCTCTGTGCCCCACCAGTGGGTCCTGAACCCCCATCTGAGGAACAGTCCTTTGGGTTGGCTCATTATGCCCTGTGGCCAATTACCTTGTTCTGTATGCAGTAGGCACAAATGATGTGACATTGCTTTATTACTTTATGATTCTATGACGATGTTGAAGGCTAGCCTATAGCCTACAGATTATGAATGCTATCACAGGAAACCATGTAGCCATGACAATAATCTGTGGAGAATTGCAATAGTGTGATGCTAGTGTCACCAACCAGGGTCTCCCTCATGCACACAATACTGTGTTAGCCTGCTGAGCTAATGCCAAGGCATCAGCTTTGGGGAGCTAGGTTAGAGGCTTTTAGAAGACAAGGGAAAGACAAAACAGAGAAGATTATTAAAGCAAGGTGAAAACGGTGTGCATGTGAAGTTGTAAACTCTATAGGGAAGCAAGTCCCCACAGCAATGTTCCAACATCTAGTGCAAAGCCTTCCCATAAGAGTGGAGGCTGTTATTGCAGCAAACGGGGGATCAACTCCATATTAATGGTCATAATTGGTCATCATTTTGGAATGAGATGTTTGATGAGCAGGTGTATACATACATTTGGTCATGTAGTGTTTATATACACTGCTCCAAAAAAATAAAGGGAACACTAAAATAACACATCCTAGATCTGACTGAATGAAATATTCTTATTAAATACCTTTTTCTTTACATAGTTGAATGTGCTGACAACAAAATCACACAAAAATTATCAATGGAAATCACATTTATCAACCCATGGAGGTCTGGATTTGGAGTCACACTCAAAACTTAAGTGGAAAACCACACTACAGGCTGATCCAACTTTGATAATGTCCTTAAAACAAGTCAAAATGAGGCTCAGTAGTGTGTGTGGCCTCCACGTGCCTGTATGACCTCCCTACAATGCCTGGGCATGCTCCTGATGAGGTGGCGGATGGTCTCCAGAGGGATCTCCTCCCAGACCTGGACTAAAGCATCCGCCAACTCCTGGACAGTCTGTGGTGCAAGACCTGATGTCCCAGATGTGCTCAATTGGATTCAGGTCTGGGGAACGGGCGGGCCAGTCCATAGCATCATTGCCTTCCTCTTGCAGGAACTGCTGACACACTCCAGCCACATGAGGTCTAGCATTGTCTTGCATTAGGAGGAACCCAGAGCCAACCGCACCAGCATATGGTCTCACAAGCGGTCTGAGGATCTCATCTCGATACCTAATGGCAGTCAGGCTACCTCTGGCGAGCACATGGAGGGCTGTTTCTGACCGTTTGAGCAGACGCATGCACATTTGTGGCCTGCTGGAGGTCATTTTGCAGGGCTCTGGCAGTGCTCCTCCTGCTCCTCCTTGCACAAAGGCGGAGGTAGCGGTCCTGCTGCTGGGTTGTTGCCCTCCTACGGCCTCCTCCACGTCTCCTGATGTACTGGCCTGTCTCCTGGTAGCGCCTCCATGCTCTGGACACTACGCTGACAGACACAGCAAACCTTCTTGCCACAGCTCGCATTGATGTGCCATCCTGGATGAGCTGCACTACCTGAGCCACTTGTGTGGGTTGTAGAGAGTGAAAGCACCGCCAGCATTCAAAAGTGACCAAAACATCAGCCAGGAAGCATAGGAACTGAGAAGTGGTCTGTGGTCCCCACCTGCAGAACCACTCCTTTATTGGGGGTGTCTTGCTAATTGCCTATAATTTCCACCTGTTGTCTATTCCATTTGCACAACAGCATGTGAAATGTATTGTCAATCAGTGTTGCTTCCTAAGTGGACAGTTTGATTTCACAGAAGTGTGATTGACTTGGAGTTACATTGTGTTGTTTAAGTGTTCCCTTTATTTTTTTTGAACAGTGTATATATATATATATATATAATATATATATATATATATATATATATATATATATATATATATATATATATATACATATACACTGTTAAAAAAAATATATATATATACATACAGTGCATTCGGAAGGTATTCAGACCCCTTGACTTTTTCCACATTTTGTTACGTTACAGGCTTATTCTAAAATGTTATAAATTGCCCCCCCCCCCCCCCCCCATCAATCTACACACAATACCCCATAATGACAAAACAAAAACACTTACAATAAGTATTCAGACCCTTTACTCAGTACTTTGTTGAAGCAAATTTGGCAGCAATTACAGGCTTGACACTTCTTGGGTATGACGCTACAAGTTTGGCACACATGTATTTGAGGATTTTCTCCCATTCTTCTCCACAGATCCTCTCAAGCTCTGTCAGATTGGATTGGGAGTGTTGCTGCACATCTAATATCAGGTCTCTCCAGAGATGTCCGATCGGGTCCTGAAGCCACTCCCGCGTTGTCTTGGCTGTGTGCTTAGGGTTGTTGTCCTGTTGGAAGGTGATCCTTTCCCCAGTCTAAGGTCCTGAGCTCTCTGGAGCAGGTTTTCATCAAGGATTTCTCTGTACTTTGCTCCGTTAATCTTTCCCTTGATCCTGCCTAATAGCCCAGTCCCTGTCGCTGAAAAACATCTCCACAGCATGATGCTGCCACCACCATGCTTCACCATAGGGATGGTACCAGGTTTTCTCCAGATGTGATGCTTTGCATTCAGGCCAAGCGTTCAATCTTGGTTTCATCAGATCAGAGAATCTTGTTTTTCATGGTCTGAGAGTCCTTTAGGTACCTTTTGGAAAACTCCAAATGGGCTGTCATGTGCATTTTACTCAGGAATGGCTTCTGTCAGGCCACTTTACCATAAAGGCCTGATTGGTGGAGTGCTGCAGACATGCTTGTCCTTCTGGAAGGTTCTCCCATCTCCACAGAGGAACTCTGGAGCTCAGAGTGACCATCAGGTTCTTGGTCACCTCCCTGACCAAGGCCCTTCTCCCCCGATTGCTTAGTTTGGCCAGGTGGCCAGCTCTAGGAAGAGTCTTGGTGGTTCCAAATTTCTCTCAGTAAAACGCAGATGACAGCCCACTTGGAGTTTGCCAAAAGGCATCCCCCCTACCACTTACCCTCAGACGATCCCGCAGGTGAGGAAGCCGGATGTGGAGGCCCTGGACTGGCATGGTTAGACGTGGTCTGCGGTTGTGAGGCCAGTTGGACGTACTGCCAATATTCTCTAAAGCGACATTGGAGGCAGCTTATGGTTGAGAAATTACATTAAATCCTCTGGCAATAGCTCTGGTGGACATTCTGTAGTCAGCATGCCAATTGCACACTGTGGTGTAAAGTACTTAAGTAAAAAGACTTTAAAGTACTACTTAAGTTGTTTTTTTGGGTAACTGTACCTTACTTTACTATTTCTATTTTTGAGTACTATTACTCCAGTACATTCCTAAAGAAAATCATATACTTTTTACTCCACACAGGACGATGGTCCAATTCATGCACTTATGAAGAGATCCTCCTTGGTCATCCCTACTGCCTCTGATCTGGCGAATTCACTAAATATCACTAAGTGTGCCCCTGACTAACAGTCAAATTTTAAAAACTCTGGTTTGCCTAATACGAGGCATTTGAAATTATTTTTACTTTAACTTTTGATACTTAAGTATATTTTAGAAATTACCTTTACTTGATATTTAAGTATATTTAAAACTAAATACTTTTAGACTTTTACTCAAGTAGTATTTCACTGGGTGACTTTCACTTTTACTTGAGTCATTTTATATTAAGGTATCTTTACTTTTACTCAAGTTTGGCGGTTGGGTACTTTTCCCACCACTGATTACACGCTTCAAAACTTGAGACATCGGTGGCATTGTGTTAAAAAACTGCACATTTTGAAGTAGCCTTTTATTCACTCCAGCACAAGGTGCACCTGTGTAATGATCATCCTGTTTAATCATCTTCTTGATATGCCACACCTGTTAGGTGGATGTATTAAGGAGAAGTGCTCACTAACAGGGATATAAACAAATTTGTGCACAACATTTGAGAGAAATAAACTTTGTGCCTATGGAAACATTTCTGGGATTTTTATATATTTATGTGTGGGTGTGTGTATGCAGTGGCGGATTTAGGGATAGGCGACATGGGTATCTGTCCAGGCCGGAAGTTGCCGGGGGCGGCACTGGGCGCCCGCACAGGAAGGTGACATTTGCGCAATCGTTTTTTTTATCGCTCATTTGCACGTCAGCTAGCCTAGTGGTTAGAGCATTGGGCCAGTAAACGAAAGGTTGCTAGACTGGTAGCTAGACTGAATCTCTGAGCTGACAAGGTAAAAATCTGTCGTTCTGCCTTGTCAGAACGACAGAACAAGGCAGTTAATCCACTATTTATAGGCCGTCGTTGTAAATAAGAATTTGTTCTTAAATGACTTGCCTAGTTAAATAAATGTTCAATACATAAAAAAATATATATAATGTCACCATGTGGGACTGTGGGTCAATTAACCTGGTCGGAGTGGGCATCCTGATTCTAGTTTGTGAGCCGGGGAGGCTACTGCCTGGGAAGTTCTCACACTCAGAAGTATGAGATGGGGAGGGGGCGGGGGTAGGTTGACCTCAGGTCTCCCCACTGGAAGCCCAAGGTAGGGGGAGCAGGGGAAGCTATCAAAAGGCGCATCAGTCACACTACGAAATGCTACCAAATGAACCACAATTCATTCATAATACCGTGAATATGTAGTTTCACAGACTTATTGTAGCATTTTGTTCTGGTTTGTGCAAAATCGTTAAGAATACTATAAAAACAGTCTGCACACCACCAAGGTGAATTGGTTTAGTCTTGACTTTTGGTTGACAGTGTTGGGGGATGGCTAATGTATTGATGCTCGAGTGCCAAATCAACACAAATTTGTTTCTATTTGTCTTTGTTACTTCTTTTTGATATTCATGAGTCTTATTTTTTTGTAGATATTTATATAGTTTAAAATGTCATAATTATTTATTTGTGTTGTTCCAAATGCCTGAATAGAATTTACAGTCAGGGCAGAATGGTGCTGAAGGAGGGGTTCGCCCAAGGAGCCATACAAGCTAGAACTGTCAGTGTGTGTGTGTGTGTGTGTACAGTGTACAATGCAAATCTTAATGTCTCAGGCAAGTTTACTCACCACTCCAACTGCAAAGCCAGTATATTCAGAATGTGATTCAGGCACAGACCCACAGCTTAACAGTAGACACGACACCCTTAATCACCTGGGTGAGAGCTCCAGACATCTCATACTGCGAGAGAAATACAGAACTGAACTTGAAGTCCGAATTCAGTCATTTTTTTTACTGCAGAGAAATAGGCTGCAGTGCTTCTGAGCTGTGGGGGGTTTTGGCTGAGGCAGACTATGTGACTCTGACGCTGTGAATTACTCTGCGTTCAGGGAGCGGGAAGAAAGAGAGGAAGAGTAGAGGAAAAAGGAGGGAGATAAATAGAGAAGGAAGAAGGGGAAGAATATGGCCCTATGGAGCAAAAAGAGGCTTTAAAAAGACACTCATTAAAGTCTTTTGCTTCTGCTGGGAAGTAGGGCTTTCTTCTCAAAGTACCTTTAATGGCTGAAGAAAGGCAATGATCGAGGCGACTTGAAAGGGAAACATTTCCACCGAGGGTATGACTGAAATACTGAAATGCCTTTATTATACTCTGTCACTGGAGGAGAAACTGAGCAAGTATTTGGGACCATACTTTTGCTCAGGGTGGATGTCTTTGAGAAGTGAGCTGTGTTTTAAAGCTTTTTGAAATGGAAAACAAAAACACAAGTCTTTTTGGACAGGCAGATAACACTGTTGGATCGTATGTCCCCGTTTTACGTTTTGGAGTCTTCTGTTTCTTATCGATTGAAAACAACTCCGTTATAGTAGATGTGATCATGCCTGGGTTGATGCTCTTGAAGGATCTCACTTCTGAATTACAAATCCACCCCTAGGCCCTAACCCCTTCTGCCCTAACTTTCGACACACCTCTATATCTGAAGTGATTGGATATGCAATGTTTTAAGAAGGCAAGATTAAGCTATCATGATTATTATTTGACTGCTATTACTCTATTAGTCATTTTATTATTATTATTATTATTATATTTCTCCAAACCTCTCAGATCTACACAAGTGCCTATAAGGATGTAGGGGCTGGGAGTTGATTTTGGAATTCAGAGGTGAAACATGTAGAACGTCGCATGTAGAACAAATAGATCCAGTATGAATCCCAATTTTTGTGAAAATGTTGCTAACTCCTCCCCTGTGTTTAGCCAGTCCAGGCACGTCCTCCCTCATTAGCCATGCACATGCTACTGTACCACTGTTGCTCAGGGCTAACTGGCAGACACAAAAGCAGTAGGCCCCCGCTCTTCCTGCATGGAACACCGCACTCTGACACCACTGGGTGGAGCTACCGCACTCTGGGTTTCTCCATCTGCAGTGTGTTTCTCTCTCTCTCTCTCTTTCTCTCTCTTTCTCTCTCTCTTTCTCTCTCTCTTTCTCCGCTCTTTCTCTCTCTCTCTCTCTTTCTCTCTCTCTTTCTCTCTCTCTTTCTCCGCTCTTTCTTTCTCTCTCTCTCTCTCTCTCTCTCTCTCTCTCTCTCTCTCCCTCTCTCTCTCTCTCTCTCTCTCTCTCTCTCTCTCTCTCTCTTGCTCTCTCTCTCTGAACTCTCCAACCGATCTCTCAGACCGATCTCTGGTCTTTCCAGCCAGACACATTCACTGTATTAGCCCTCGGTTACAGCAAAACTCAGAAAAGTGAGCTTTAGCAGGGGTACAAATCCCCCTAAACATCATCATTTAATAGTAGAACCAAGAGATATTCTGTTTAACGCTTCAAAGACTTGATAATTGATCGTCTTTTTAATTTAGCCTCACACTGACCCTCACAGGAACATCACGTTCTTTATGAAAGAATATATCTATCTAGCTTTATTTATCTGTTCTCAGTGCTACTCAAAGATATGCGGCCTGTCCTTCCTTCGCCTTTCATCTGAGAATTTTCCATGTTTTTCCTCTTCGCTAAAAGGCCAGCTATTAGGCTATACAGGAACACAGCATATGTCTAGTACTCTAGGATCAAGACCTAACCTGGATCAAAGACATGCTCAGCTTTTATCATGGTCATAAAACATTCTGAATGTTTTCACGTCAGCGGAAAGTAGGTAGGCCTGCTGTGTGTATGTTCGGGTGAAGCCTATGCTTGAAGCGGTACTCATTTAGGGTGGCGATACTCTTTACATTTAGGTCCCAGCACCGACTAATATTTCAGAGCTTATTCTATTCTATTAAAAGGTGTCTGTACTACTACTCTCGCGCAGTAGAACTGGCCCTCTTGAAACATTGCATTCAACAGTCAGTCACTCAAGATGAAAAATCCTGCCAAGTAACGCCTAACAACCTGTATTTTCGGGTACCACGAGAGGAAAGGGACAGTGAGAGCCATGATAGGCTGTCGGAGATCTTCTCTGCCGTCTTCAGCTATGACGCCCTGACAAATCGCATCAGCGCTCACAGCGCCCTCTGTGTGTTCCAGTGACACAGGCTGGCGCCGCCATCCATCCCTCTTTGTCCTTCCCAGCGTGCCAATGGATAAACACTGGGGTGCAAAGGTCAGTCCCATCATCTTTATGATTCCCTTAGCGTGTGACAGCACGCACATGTCCGTCCTCCTGCCAGTAACTTAGCCAGACATTTGTTGGTAGGTGAGCCTGCAGAAATTTGGGTGGGCCCCAAAAATATAGAATGGGGCAGAGAGGACATCGTGTTACTCTACAAATTCTGTCATGAGCCTGATATATTTGTATTTACTTTTTAAAGCTAATTAAAGCTAAGATATAGGTGTGCTGACTGTGATAAATGCACTGGGTTATGAGCTGTCTTGTTTGCTAAATGAAGTAGGCAGTGACATGGTGCATATAGCCATAGAAGCACAGTGACTTACACTGAGTGTACAAAACATGAATTACACCTGGTCTTTCCACGACAAACTGACCGGGTGAATCCAGGTGAAAGCTATGATCCCTTATTGATGTCACTTGTTAAATCCACTTCAAATCAGTGTAGATGAATGGGAGGAGACGGGTTAAAGAAGGATTTTTAAGCCTTGAGACAATTCAGACATGGATTGTGTATGTGTGCTATTCAGAGGGTGAATGAGCAAGACAAAAGATCTGTCTTTGAACGGGTTATGGTAGTAGGTCCCAGGCACACCGGTTTGTGTCAATCCTGCTGGGTTTTTCCACGCTCAACAGTTTCCCGTGTGTATCAAGAATTCCTCACCACCCAAAGGACATCCAGCCAACTTGACACAACTGTGGGAAGCACTGGAGTCAACATGGACCAGCCTCACTGTGGAACTCTTTCGACACCTTGTAGAGTTTTTTTTCACCTTTATTTAACCAGGTAGGCTAGTTAGTTGAGAACAAGTTCTCATTTACAACTGCGACCTGGCCAAGATAAAGCATAGCAGTGTGAACAGACAACACAGAGTTACACATGGAGTAAACAATTAACAAGTCAATAACACAGTAGAAAAAACAAGAAAAACAAGAGAGTCTATATACATTGTGTGCAAAAGACATGAGGAGGTAGGCGAAAAATTAAAATTTTGTAGAGATACTGGTGTGCAAAAGAGCAGAAAAGTAAATAAATATAAACAGTATGGGGATGAGGTAGGTAAATTGGGTGGGCTATTTACCGATGGACTATGTACAGCTGCAGCAATCGGTTAGCTGCTCAGATAGCAGATGTTTGAAGTTGGTGAGGGAGATAAGTCTTCAACTTCAGCGATTTTTGCAATTCGTTCCAGTCACAGGCAGCAGAGAACTGGAACGAAAGGCGGCCAAATGAGGTGTTGGCTTCAGGGATGATCAGTGAGATACACCTGCTGGAGTGAGTGCTACGGGTGGGTGTTGCCATCGTGACCAGTGAACTGAGATAAGGCGGAGCTTTACCTAGCATGGACTTGTAGATGACCTGGAGCCAGTGGGTCTGGCGACGAATATGTAGCGAGGGCCAGCCGACTAGAGCATACAGGTTGCAGTGGTGGGTGGTATAAGGTGCTTTAGTAACAAAACGGATGGCACTGTGATAAACTGCATCCAGTTTGCTGAGTAGAGTATTGGAAGCTATTTTGTAGATGACATCGCCAAAGTCGAGGATCGGTAGGATACGAATTGAAGCTGTTCTGAGGGCAAAATATTAGGAAGGTGGTCCTCAGTGTATGCCTCAATGCAGTCATATTGTGGCTTTCAGTTAGTTCTTCTTGGCTACCCATCCTACAAATTAATATTATTCCAGTTCATCACTTGCTATGAATTCTATTTGATGGTGTTTGCATGTTTGCATTAAAAAGACAAATAATGTCCAGTTTGGAACACTGACAAGTAGAGAGCTCAATCGGATTGGTTGGGCCTACGTGGCAGCCTCCGGTCACTGGCCCAGCACTGTTTCAGAATGCATTTGTCTTCCGGATATGGTTGAGTTCCAATATTGCATTAGCACTTAACACGAGGCAATGTATAAGCCATGCATTGTACTGTATGTGGTAGGCTGGTATGGATATTGGAACATAATCTATCTCTCTCTCAATCAATTTGAACTGAAAGCTCCGGGTGATCCCCAAAACTCCTCTTTGGCCTATACTCGTAGGTGCACCTTACTCCATTGCTGATGGCTGACACGTGCAGGTTGTCTCTGGGACTGTAATGGGTTGTGTGTGTAATTGTGTTTAGGTCAAACATGGATTCTCCATGTTTGGATAATAGTTAATCTAATCTAAAAATTCCTCCCCCTCCTTCTGTTGTGTAGGGGAAATGTCACTGAGCAACTGTGTGTAGAATGAGAGCTCTGGGCTCGGCATCCCTTAAATTTTCAGGTCTGTATAAAAAGCACCACAGTGTAAAATTATTCTAATTACCAAACTTGACAGAGTGCCAATGTTTCGCGCTGGAGCATTTTTAAATAAATAAACGCTCCTGCATTCAAATGAGCTTTGATTTGTTCACTCGGGCTGGGCATTTGCAACAGTTTTCTTTCTGTTTTCGCACGGCACACATTCTTATTTGTTGTGCTTTCGTAATTGACTCCTCGGTGGTTTAGAAAGGTCACAACAAAAACATAAGTGAAGGGGTCTATGTTCTGTGCAACAACAAAAAAACCAATACAAAAAAACCACACTGTCCTCCCCCATGCCTAGCGTGTCTCCCCAATCAGCCGCCACTCCGCCTGGTTGTTAGGCCGTCCCGGGCGGGCTGAGATGACAGGTAGTGGACAGGGCCTGGCCTCTGCTATGTGTCTGGCTGGCTCTGGTCAGCTGGCTGATAAAGAGGTCTGTCTCTGAGGCTTAACGCACAGCTAGCTAGTGCGCTCTCTCTCTCTCTCTCTTTTTGTTTGTCTGTCTCATTCTCTCTGTCTATCTCTCCTTCTCTCTATTTCACTCTCATTCTCTCAATCTTCCTCTCTTGTTCTCTCTGTCCATCTCTGTCGTCCTCTCTGCCTATCTCTTGTTCTCTCTGTTTATCTGTCTCGTTCTCTCTGTCTCTCTTGTTCTCTGTCTATCTGCCTCGTTCTCGGTCTGTCTCTCTCAATCTCTGTTTGTGCCTCTGTCTCTGTCTCTCGTTCTCTTTCTCTCTCTTCTTCAGCCTCTCTTCCTCAGCCTCCCTCTTCCTCCTCTCTGTCACACAAAAACCAACCCTCAGTCGCTCTGAATCAGTCTTGTTAGAATAAACTTTTATTTTGGCTGGGTGGATGATGGATAGACAAACATTCCAATTGTGTATCGTTTCACTCGCCTTTAAAATGCTCTCTCCTCTACTGAACTCAACCCTGGTGTATATGCTTTCTAATTGTACTTATGTTGGTTGTGGGATAGGAGCTTAATGGAAATGTAGGCATGAAACATGTTTCATGTGTTGCTGCATTTTGGTTATGGAAACAGCCATCGTTCATCTCAGGTGGGTTGTCTTTCATCGATCAAACACTTCATTCTGGTAACTTACCCAAAACATGCCCAGGTTTTCCACTAGTCCTGGTTGGAGTATTCCTTTATTTCCTGCTTATCCTTGCCTGATTCCTGAAATATTCCTTCCTGGATTTGTAGAAAACCTGGGATTTTGGGGGTAAAGTGACTGGAATTCTGAAACCTATCACCCATCAACAATTTGGCCACTTGATCCTGTACCTTCACGTTCTGATCCTGTACCTTCACGTTCTGATCCTGTACCTTCACGTTCTGATCCTGTACTTTCACGTTCTGATCCTGTACCTTCACGTTCTGATCCTGTACCTTCACGTTCTGATCCTGTACTTTCACGTTCTGATCCTGTACCTTCACGTTCTGATCCTGTACCTTCACGTTCTGATCCTGTACCTTCACGTTCTGATCCTGTACCTTCACGTTCTGATCCTGTACCTTCACGTTCTGATCCTGTACATTCACGTTCAGATCCTGTACCTTCACATTCTGATCCTGTACCATCACGTTCTGATCCTGTACCTTCACATTCTGATCCTGTACCTTCACATTCTGATCCTCTACCTTCACGTTCAGATCCTGTACCTTCACGCTCTGATCCTTGGAAAACATTATGATTCCAGACAGTTTATCAAACAACAACTCATACATTGTTAAAGACAGAAAACATCTGACAGAGAATTGATTTGTTTGCTGCAAATTGCTTTTTTTGTCAGCTTAACTCCCTGATGATGTTTATAGAAGTAGAAAAAAACTCTGCTTGGTTCTGCTCATCTGTGCCCTCCAGAACAATTAGAGAGCTCCAGATTAGCACACAAATTATGCAATTACTTGAGAGTGGGCTTTTCATTTGATTAGGCCTTCCAGTCCTTCATATCAATGAATTGAGTGACAAATTACTGCCAATTAGGCTTAAAAGTATCAATCTCTTGGTCCAATTTCAGACACTTAGCGGTAGATGGTAACAAACCAATTTAATTGAGGAAACAGTGTTTTCAAACAAAACATCCCAATTTCGAGAGTATCACAAACACCCATGGGATCTTTTGATTCAAATCAATTTAAACTGGTTAGCCATGGTTTGTTACCACCTTCTATCTACGAACTAAATATACTTTCCTGCAACCCGCCTCACCCAATGTGGTACGGATCTGCTATTTTTATTCCTTATAACTGGAACTTCCATTCGAGTGAGCCAGCTAACTAGCTACTAGTCTTTGTTAGCCACGGCTAGCAGTCTATACCTTTTCCTCGTCCCCAGCCAGCCTTAGCTCGGACAACACCTGCCAGTCTGCACAGTGCGATATCAGCCCAGAACGTATCGAACTGCTTCTCTCTACCATATCACCGATTCCTGCCAACCTGGATCATCACACCGGATCATCACAGCAAGCTAGCTGCAAAGGAGTGGCTACTGTTAGCTAACGCCTCTGTCCCGAAGCAAGCACCAGCTAGCCTTGAGCTAGCCTCGAGCTAGGCCCATATACCAGCTAATTCTAGGGCTACAATACTTCCTTTGCCAATTGGTTTGGACCATTTTTTGTCGACACGGAGCACCGCCGATCCATCACGACTGGACTGCTGACGTGATCGCTCGATGTGGTCTCAACAGGCTATTCTGTTACGATGTCGCCGAAGAACCATCTATTAGCCCGGCCCGCTAGCTTTTCTGAACGCTGTGTCCCCTGCTCGCCTAGCGTAGTAGTGACTAGTGAACGGCACCCTGACTCACCGATTGCTGCTCTTTTGGTCCTATGATCACTCGGCATCACAGCTGATGCCCCCTGGACTGTTTCAATAACACAGTACATCATTTGTTCCCCTGTTGGCCCCAGCCTCAGGTCCTGTATGTACCTAACTGACCTGCTCTGCCCCTTCATCGCCATTTACCCGTTGTTGTCCTAGCTCTCCTGATCAACACCTCTGATTGCTTTATGCCTCTCTCAATATGCCTTGCCTACTGCTGTCTTGGCTAGTTCGTATTGTTGTATTTCACTATAGAGTCTTCATCCCACACACATGCAGAGACCTCACCTGGCTTAACTGGTGCCTCCAGAGACAAAACCTCTCTCATCGTCACTCAACGCCTAGGTTTACCTCCACTGTACTCTCATCCTACCATACCATTGTCTGTACATTATGCCTTGAATCTATTCTACCACCCATAAATCTGCTCATTTTATTCTCTGTCCCCAATGCACTAGACGACCAGTCCTTATAGCTTTTAGCCGTACCCTTATCCTACCCCTCCTCTGCTCCTCTGGTGATGTAGAGTTTAACCCAGAACCTGTAGCCCCCACTTCCATTCCTATTCCCCAGGCGCTATTATTTGTTGACTTCTGTAACCATAAAATCCTTTGTTTCATGCATGTTAACATCAGAAGCCTCCTCCCTAACTTTGTTTTATTCACTGCTTTAGCACACTCCGCCAACCCTGATGTCCTAGCCGTGTCTGAATCCTGGCTTTGGAAAGCCACCAAAATATCTGAAATTTCCATTCCAACGACAACATTTTCTGCCAAGATAGAACTGCCAAAGCGGGTGGAGTTGCAATCTACTGCAGAGATGGCCTGCAGAGTTCTGTCATGCTATCCATGTCTGTTCCCAAACACTTCGAGCTTCTACTTTTAAAAATCCACTTTTTGCAGAAATAAGTCTTTCACTGTAGACCCCTTGTTGTAGCCCCCAGCTGTGCCCTGGACACCATATGTGAATTACTTGCCCCCCATTTAAATTCAGAGTTTGTACTGTTAGGTGACCTAAACTGGGATATGCTTAACACCCCGGTCATCCTAAAATCTAAGCTAGATGCCCTTAATCTCACAAATTATCAAGGAACCTACCAGGTACAACCCAAAATCAGCAAAAAACCCAGGCATCCTCATAGATATCATCCTGACCAACCTGCCCTCTAAATACACCTCTGCTGTCTTCAACCTGCATCTCAGCAATCACTTCCTCATTGCCTACGTCCGTAATGGGTCTGCGGTCAAACGACCACCCCTCATTGCTGTCAAACGCTCCATAAAGCACTTCAGCGAGCAGGCCTTTCTAATCGACCTGGCCCGGGTATCCTGGAAGGATATTGACCTCATTCCATCAGCAAAGGATGCCTGGTTCTTCTTTAAAAGTGCTTTCTCACTATCTGAAATAATCATGCCCCATTCAAAAAATGGGGATATAGGGATATAGCCCTTGGTTTACTCCAGACTTGACTGCCCTTGACCAGCACAAAAACATCCTGTGGTGTACTGCACTAGCATCGAATAGCCCCCGCGATATGCAACTTTTCAGGGAAGTTAGGAACCAATTTACACAGGCAGTTAGGAAAGCTAAGGCTAACTTTTTCAAACAGAAATTTGCATCCTGTAGCACAAACTCCAAAACGTTCTGGGACACTGTAAAGTCCATGGGTAGTAAGAGCACCTCCTCCCAGCTGCCCACTGCACTGAGGCTAGAACACACTGTCACCACCGATAAATCTACGATAATCGAGAATTTCAATAAGCATTTTTCTATGGCTGGCCATGCTTTCCACCTGGCTACCTCTAACCCAATCAACAGCTCTCCACCCCCTACAGCAACTTGCCCAAGCCTCCCCATTTCTCCTTCACCCAAATCCAGATAGCGGATGTTCTGAAAGAGCTGAAAAATCTGGACCCCTACAAATCAGCCGGGCTAGACAATCTGGACAGTCTATTTCTAAAATGATCTGCAACAATTGTTGCAACCCTTATTACTAGCCTGTTCAACCTCTCTTTCGTATCATCTGAGATCCCTAAAGATTGGAAAGCTGCCGCGGTCATCCCCCTCTTCAAAGGGGGAGTCACTCTAGACCCAAACTGCTACAGACCTATATCTATCCTACCCTGCCTTTCTAAAGTCTTCAAAGCCAAGTTAACAAACAGATTACCGACCATTTCAAATCCCACCATACCTTCTCCGCTATGCAATCTGGTTACCGAGCTGGTCATGGGTGCACCTCAGCCACGCTCAAGGTTCTAAATGAAATCATAGCCGCCATCGATAAAAGACAATATTGTGCAGCCGTCTTAATCGACCTGGCCAAGGCCTTCGACTCTGTAAATCACAGCATTCTTATTGGCAGACTCAACAGCCTTGGTGTCTCAAATGACTGCCTCGCCTGCTTCACCAACTACTTCTCTGATGTAGTTCAGTGTGTCAAATCGGAGGGCCTGTGGTCCTGACCTCTGACAGTCTCTATGGGGGTGCTACAGGGTTCAATTCTTGGGCCGACTCTCTTCTTTGTATACATCAATGATGTCACTCTTGCTGCTGGTGATTCTCTGATCCACCTCTACGCAGACGACACCATTCTGTATACTTCTGGCTCTTCTTTGGACACTGTGTTAACAAACCTCCAGACGAGCATCAATGCAATACAACTCTCCTTTCGTGTTCTCCAACTGCTCTTAAATGCAAGTAAAACTAAATGCATGCTCTTCAAACGATCGCTGCCCACACCCGCCCACCCATCTAGCATCAATACTCTGGACGGTTCTGACTTATGTGGACAACTACAAATACCTAGGTGTCTGGTTAGACTATAAACTCTCCTTATTGACTGTACGTTTGTTTATCCCATGTGTTATTTGTGTCGCACTGTTTTGCTTTATCTTGGCCGGGTTGCAGCTGTAAATGAGAACTTGTTCTCAAGTGGTCTACCTGGTTAAATAAAGGTGAAATAAAACATTTTTTTTTATATGAAACAAACCTCAAATTATATTATACTGCTTAGAACAAACATTGCAATGTAGCTTCAACTCTTTTCTTCAAAGGCTTTTCAATAAGTTCCCAAATCGTCAGACATCAAACATCACAAGAATATGTAGCATGTGCTTGTCTTTTAGCTTTCAGCTTGATGTCCATCACCCCATTTTCCCAGTGTCCATATAAATATCCTGTGACAGATTTACTGTAAATTACATATTTTTCCCATCTATAAGCCAAGAATGTGCATTAGAGAAGTCCCATGGGCACAATGCAAAGAGGTCTGGGGCTACTGGGCGATCCAGAAGTGGATTAGGCCTTGTTAAGCCTGTCAAGGTCCAGCCTAACTGATATTCATGGGAGGCTGGTTGAGGGGGTGGTAGGGTGGTTACAATAGTTAAATTCCTCCAGGCTGGGCTCCCTCTCACCTCTTGCACTTGCAAAACTGTCTGCTAAATGGCATATATTATTATTATTATTATGTTAGAATTTGGGGAGTTTGGGTCCTGGATGCTGAAAGCTGTGGTATATCAGACAATACATCAAATCAAATTTTATTGGTCACACACTTGTTTAGCAGATGTCACTGTGGGTGTAGTGAAATGCTTGTGTTTCTAGCTCCGACAGTGCAGTAATATCTAACAATTCATATCTAACAATTTCACAAGATATATCCAATACACACATCTAAGTAAAGGAATGGAATTGAGAATATATACACTAGCGTACAAAAGTTAGGGGTCACTTAGACATTTCCTTGTTTTTGAATGAAAAGCACATTTTTGATCCATTAAAAGAAATAATCAATTTGATCAGAAATACAGTGTAAACATTGTTAATGTTTTAAATTACTATTGTAGCTGGAATTGGCTGATTTTTAATGGAATATCTACATAGGCGTACAAAGGCCCATTATCAGCAACCATCACTCCTCTGTTCCAATGGCACATTGTGTTAGCTAATCCAAGTTTATCATTTTAAAAGGCTATTTGATCTTTAGAAAACTTTTTTAAAATTTTGTTAGCACAGCTGAAAACTGTTGTCCTGATTTAAAGAAGCAATACAACTGTTCTTCTTTAGACTAGTTGAGTATCTGGAGCATCAGTATTTTGTCGGTTCAATTACAGGCTCAAAATGGCTAGAAACAAATAACTTTCTTCTGAAACTCATCAGTCTATTCTGAGAAATGAAGGCCAAGAAACTGAAGATCTCGTACAATGCTGTGTACTACTCCCTTCACAGAACAGCGCAAACTGGCTCTATCCAGAATAGAAAGAGGAGTGGGAAGCCCAGGTGCACATCTGTGCAAGAGGACAAGTTCATTAGAGCGTCTGGTTTGAGAAACAGACGCCTCACAATTCCTAATTTGGCAGCCTCATTAAATAGTACCCGCAAAACACCAGTCTCAACATCAACTGTGAAGAGGCGACTCTGGCCGGAGGTATATTTCCAATATACACTACATGACCAAAAGTATGTTGACACCTGCTCGTTGAACATCTCATTATAAAATCATTGGCATTAATATGGAGTTGGTCCCACTTTTGCACCTATAACAGCCTCCACTCTTCTGGGAAGTCTTTCCACTTGATGTTGGAACATTGCTGCGGGGACTTGCTTCCATTCAGCCACAAGAGCATTAGTGAGGTCGGGCACTGATGCTGAGCGATTAGGCCTGGCTCACAGTCAGTGTTCCAATTAATTCCAAAGGTATTCAATGGGGTTGAGGTCAGGGCTCTATGCAGGCCAGTCAAGTTCTTCCGCACCGATTTCAACAAACCATTTCTGTATGGACCTCACTTTGTGCACGGGGGCATTGTCATGTTGAAACAGTTAAGGGCATTCCCCAAACTGTTGCCACAAAGTTGGAAGCACAGAATAGTCTTGAATGTCATTGTATGCTATAGCATTAAGATTTCCCATCACTGGAACTAAGGGGCATTGCCCTTTTCATGAAAAATAGCCCCAGACCACTATTCCTCCTCCACCAAACTTTACGTTTGGCACTATGCCTTCGGGCAGGTAGCGTTCTCCTGGAATCCACCAGACCCAGCTTCGTCCGCCAGACTGCCAGATGGTGAAGCGTGATTCATCACTCCAGAGAACGTGTTTCCACTGCTCCAGAGTCCAATGTTGATGAGCTTTACACCACTCCAACCGACACCTGGCATTGGCATGGTGATCTTAGGCTTGTGTGTGGCTGCTTGGCCATGGGAACCCATTTCATGAAGCTCCCGACAAACAGTTCTTGTGCTGACGTTGCTTACAGAGGCAGTTCGGTAGTGAGTGTTGGACAGACGATTTTGCAATTTTGTCAAGCGACAATAAACTGATCACTCAAAAGAACCCCATCATCACAGTGGCTGCTTGACTAACTAACAATCAAACAATGCTTTCTTTGATGATGGCTGCTCTGTTTTATTTGATCATTTTGTGTGTGTGTGTGTGGCTCCGTTTTCAAAGCTTTCTCCTTGGTCCTTGTCTCCATGCACGGCTCGAACACGAACACACACACACACACACACACACACACACACACACAAAGCACGATCACACACGCACGAACACACACAAACAGGAACACACACACACACCATCCTGCCAGATCAGAATATGTTTACGTTACCCATGCGTTTGCATCCAATTCCCTCCATTAATATTAACAAGACAACAGAAAGTTATTTGTTCACCCGGCATCTTTCACGCGGTGATCTGCCTAGGTCATTGGGAAGCACGCGGAGCATGACTAGACCCATTTTTCATCACTACATCTGAAGATAAAATAACCCATTGAGAACAGAGCCAGGCAAGGCATGTTAACCGATGCACAATTTGAATAATAACGATTTTTATTCCATAGCTGGTAGATATAGGCCCCTGGAGGGAAATAAAGACTGGAAAATATGTATGGATGATGCTATATGCTCAACAAATTGTGGGAGATGGAAGCCTTAAAGAAATGGATGATGATTATGTGCACGGCTAAAGGTAGCGCTCTCTGACACCGCAACTCATGCTGGAGTTGCATGAGTAGACTACTGAGGCCGAGATACAATGGAGGGTACTTCTGACTATGTCAGGAGGACCTCATTTCTGCTGTGAATATCCAGGCAGTAACCAAGCCACCAGTGTGTGTGAGAGTGGGATGATGGGTTGTTGTGTGCCGCCTGACCAGGATTTGTGCTCGTGCACAACAATTGAAATTGGACTATTCTATTGAAAATGGCCCCATTGATTTCTTTGACGATTTCTCAGTTCATTAACAAAATTTCGATTAACTTCCCATATTGACTGCGTGGACAACTGAAACTACCCCAAACCTACACTTCATTGGACCACACAATGAAACATCTCAACATGCGATAGTGAGTCTGTCTAATTCGAATATGAACGTTATTAGGATCCTCATTAGCTGACACCATGACGTCAGCTGATCTTCCTGAGGTTCAACACAGAACTAAAAAGACATGACAAAAATGTACAATTTACATTTAAATCCCTGACAGGTGACAACATTTAAGAGAGGCTAATGGCTGATCGATGTTGTTGGTCACGCACTTCATCCAAACTAAGCAAAATTATTCATATTTCACCTTTAAACATTCTGAAACTGATGTCATTCTGGCCGATAATTGACATTAATGTAATACCCAGATCTTAATCTGATTAAAGTGGAACTGCAAATCAGGTTCATGTTACATCTAAGATCAACAGAACTATCTTTAGTCATCTTGAGTTATAAGAGAAGCCTATGTGAATTAAAAGAATGTTAAGGGCCAATGGAATCATAAATGTTTGTGGATAATAGGGGAAGACATTGATTAATTGATAGCCATTTTATTTTTTACGAACTACCTCTCGAGGAGGAACAAACGTAAAATCTTTTTTTATTTCCTGAAATGAAATTAAAGAGAAATTAAGTTTCTGAAGATGTTACAACTTGCTATTAAATATCAAACGGAAAAAGAAAAAGGCTCTTCTCTGCGTTAGTTGTATGAGCAATTTTTAGCTTCTGTTAAACCTTAATCGTCAAGTTTTTGCAGAGCGCTAAGGTCGGGGAAGACTGAGTACAGCCTACACTTCTTTTCCCTCACTTTTTTCACCTAATTAGGTATTTGTATAAGTGTGTACCTTAACTGTGCATGTGTTTGAGTCAAGTTTTTGTTCTCAACATAGGTTTGTTTTTGCAAGCTTCTTTTGTGTTTCTTTATATTGGAGTGTGTAGGTGTCAGTGGGCTGGTGTTTTTCTGATATGAACTCTTTTGCGTGCCTTTTTTGGGATTGGCTACAACTGTTAGTCAAGTATGGTTTTACCACTGTGCCTGTCTTCTAGTGTTTGTGCCTGTGTGTGCTCTCTTAAGTATGTGTATGGTATATATGTGAAAATGTGGCTGGTTTCAAGAACATTGTACATTTAGCCTACAGGTCTCTCTGTATGATTGTGTGCCACTGTACGTATGTGTTTGTGACTGTGCTGAACCTTGGTGTGGGCAGGCACCAGGCGGGAGTGGACAGTGCAGGCCCTGGGTATATATTATTGCACACATCCACTTGCAACAGCCCAGCATATTGCCCTATCCCACCTGGACATTGACTACAGCTCAGCATTCAACACCATAGTACCCTCCAAGCTGATCATTAAGCTTAAGGCTCTGGGTCTCAACCCTGCCCTGTGCAACTGGGTCCTGGACTTTCTGACGGGCCGCCCCCATGAGGCGAAGGTAGGAAACAACATCTCCACTACGCTGACCCTCAACACTGGGGCCCCACAAGGGTGCATGCTCAGCCCCCTCCTGTACTCCCTGTTCACCCATGACTACATGGCCATGCCACCTCCAACTCAATCATCAAGTTTGCAGACGACACAACAGTAGTGGGATTACCAACAACGTTGAGACAGCCTACAGGGAGGAGGTGAGGGCCCTCGGAGCGTGGTGTCAGGAAAACAACCTCTCACTCAACGTCAACAAAACAAAGGAGATGATCGTGGACTTCAGGAAACAGCAGAGGGAGCACCCCCCTATCCTCATCGATGGGACAGTAGTGGAGAAGGTGGAACGTTTTAAGTTCCTCGGCGTACACATCACAGACAAACTGAAATGGTCCACCCACACAGACAGTGTGGTAAAGAAGGCACAACAGCTCCTGTTCAACCTCAGGAGGCTGAGGAAATTTGGCTTGTCACCTCAATCCTTCACAAACTTTTACAGATGCACAATCGAAAGCATCCTGTCGGGCAGTATCACCGCCTGGTACGGAAACGGCACCGTCCTCAATCATAAGGCTCTCCAGAGGCACAACGCATCACATCGCACCTACAGCAGCCGATGTCACAGGAAGGCCAAAAAGATCATCAACAACCACACGTGCCACTGCCTGTTCACCCTCTATCATCCAGAAGGCGTGGTCAGTACAGGTGCATCAAAGCCGGGACGGAGAGACTGAAAACAGCTTCTATCTCAAGGCCATCAGACTATTAAACAGCCATCACTAACATAGAGAGGCTGCTGCCAACATACAGACCCACTGGCCACTTCAATACATTTATATAATAAAGGTATCACTAGTCATTTTAAATAATGTCACTTTAATAATGTTTACATATCCTACATTACTCATCTCATCTGTATATACTGTATTTCATACCATCTATTGCATCTTGCCTATTCCGCACGGCCATCGCTCATCCATATATTTACATGTACATATTCTTATTCCATCCCTTTACATTTGTGTGTATAAGGCAGTTTGTTAGATTACTTGTTAGATATTACTGCCTTGTCGGAACTAGATGCACAAGTATTTCGCTACGCTCGCATTAACACCATGTGTCAGTGACAAATAACATTTGATTTGATTTGAACAACAAACCTATTGTGGTTGACACGTGGGGGTTAACTCCCCTTTGTTGCTAGGTGACCCCGTGTCAGCCCAGCTGTCTTTCCACCTTCTCATTACTGACACATACAAGATGATGAGAGTCACAGGTAGGGATCAATGCATGTAAACAGTAAAAGCAGCAATTGAAAATTGGTAGGGATCAACAGCATGTAAACAGTATTAAAACAGCAATTGAAAATGTCTATTGTTTCCAGGCCTCATATATTGAATGCAACTCACACGAAGGGCATTTCACCGCAGGGGGAGCCGCCGTTTTCCAGCTTGCTGTTGATTATGGTTTTTAGTCAGGTAGCTTATTCAGTAAATGGCCCTCTTCAAATGGCTGTTGTTACGCCACATGCCTTCCATCAAATTGCTGAACATACAGGTGACTCAACTCGCATGATTTCATGCGCACACTACATCAAAAGCCTGTTTCCATGAATCAATCAGCGCATTTGGCAGCAGAAAACTACATTATCTCCGAGAAGCCCTTTGTGCTTGGAGAACATCAATTCACAATGAGCTACTTGAGTAATGTAGTCTCTAGTCTAATGAAAGGTAATATTTCCTACCCATCATTCATGGGCTGGTAAATAATAGATCAATGACAATGTGAAGATAGTAGCTGCACATGATGGAAAAACCATCAGATGTGTTATCTGCTGAGTAATGGCTGTATAAAATGCTAGTAGAAGGACCTGGGCTGGATCGCCTGGGAAAGGGTCTCCGATGTCATGTTTTAAATAACTTGTAGAAAATACACTTTATGACACTACCAAGAAGCGTTATGGCATCATAATCATATAAGCCAGATAAGCCTATCACGTACCTGCTCTTATATCATTCATCAGTCAAAAAGAGAGTTGTCCTGCTCCTGAAATCTGCTCCTGTATTCATCCCAGTCATCAGCAACATCAGAACATTCGGGTAGGTGTATGTCTGACATCAACGCAATTACAATTACAATTTAATATGGTCAATAAAAACAAACAAACACAACATAAACATACTGTTGACATATAGGCTATGGTGTAATGGAATGTCTTGCTTTGTGTGGTAGATTTTGTGGGTTTTGCCGCTCTTATGTAGGTGTCATAACCATCCATGAAATAACACAATATATGTCAAAACAGATCTAAAGACGTGACCGTGTTATGACCGTGTTATGACCGTGTTATGACCATACTATAACAGCTTATGATAAGTCAGGTAAGCCATTATGACATGTGATGACATGGTTATGGCCGTGACATAATGGGTTGTGACGCTCTGTGTCAAGTGAAACGCTACCGGTTGATTGAAGGTGGGCGAGAAAGAATGTGGCAGAGTGTGAGCAGTCTATCTACGGGAAAGGCCTTCACCTCGCTTTATGTTTCTGCAAAGCAGCATCATTGTACGCGAGCAATGTAGCCTGTACATTTTCATCTAATCTTGTCCTAATAATACAGGTCATGGTTGATGGCGGGACATTATTTTGTTTGACTGGGAAGAAGATATGCCGGGCCACGTTGGCGTAGCGGTTTTGCAATGCCAGCCAGCCAGCCAGCCACCGACTTCAAAGAGGGGGGGGATAAAGTTCAGCTGTATTGCAAATGTATTTTGAGGCAAGGCGGACTGTCAGCTGCGAAAAAAGCAAACATATCTATCTTAGCAGGACACCGAATTGGATAGGACCATGCCAAGTTTCTGCATGGCAGGATGCCAAGGAGTCTGGAGCAAGGGCAGGATAAAGAGAGGAGAGAGAGAGGGAACAAAAATAGGAGAGCAAGACCAAAGGAGACCGAGGAAAGGTAGTTGGAGAGGACAGAGGAGTGGAAGAGATAGAGAGCGAAAGGGGAAATTGAAGGTTGATATGAGGGTAGAAGGCTGTTTGGGGAAATGCGGTTCACAGCAGTTAACTTGTGATGTGCATACAAAGTGAGATTGAATAGTGTACGAGTGAACAGCTTTTGTAGCACAGTGGTCTGCTTGGAGCTGTCCCGGGTGCTGAAGAGGCCTATGTTGCTGTCCACAGCCTGGAAAAGGCTACAATTCTGTATTGTGACTGTCCTAGCATCTACAGAGTGGTAGTTTATGGCTACCAATTGGGGGATAAAGATAGCGTCAGTAGCACCACATCAATGTCATGTGTTCTTAGCCTTGTGTAAAATATTTAGGCATGCAGTATGATAAATGGCTGATGATAAGTTGTATAAAGTCCTAATTGTGCAAATGACATCTCTTCCTCTCTCTTTCTCTCCCCATCCCTGTTTCTCTCTCTGTCCTCCCCTGCTTTCCACTCCCTCTCTCTCTATATACGGTTAAAGTCGGACGTTTACATACACCTTAGCCAAATACATTTAGACATTTCGTTTTTCACAATTCTTGACATTTAATCCTAGGAAAAATTCCCTGTCGTAGGTCAGTTAGGATCACCACTTTATTTTAAGAATGTGAAATGTCAGAATAATACTAGAGAGAATGATTTATTTCAGCTTTTTATTTCTTTCATCACATTCCCAGTGGGTCAGAAGTTTATATACACTCAATTAGTATTTGGTAGTATTGCCTTTAAATTGTTTAACATCGGTCAAACATTTCGGATAGCATTCCACAAGCTTCCCACAATAATTTAGGAGAATTTTGGCCCATTCCTACTGACAGAGCTGGTGTAACTGAGTCAGGTTTGTAGGCCTCCTTGCTCGCACACGCTTTTTCAGTTCTGCCCACAAATGTTCTATGGGATTGAGGTCAGGGCTTTGTGATGGCCACTCCAATACCTTGACTTTGTTGTCCTAAATAAGCCATTATGCCCCAACTTTGGAAGTATGCTTGGGGTCATTGTCCATTTGGAAGACCCATGTGCGACCAAGCTTTTAGTTGAGTTCATTAATTCGACCATTTAAAAAAAGAAGCACACACAAAACTTGAAAAAGCCATACTTGCACATGAATAAAATCATCGAGGATAACACACAATAAAGTCTGGGACTTATTTCCATTGTGGTCCTCTTGAGACAAGATGGCTAGACAAGATCGAACACAGTATGGCAGTGAAATAATAAAACACAAAACAAAGAAGAACAACATCTATCCCATCATTCTAGTTACATCATAGGGGTTATTCATATTGGCACAGAAGACATCAAAACATATTTTTACTTTATTTTGTAAAGTTGCCCAGAGAGGACGTTGTTTTTATGGGCAGAGGCAACTCATTCCATTCTGAGGCTCCAGTATACAAGAAAGTATACATCAGCAACACCTGATCTGGTGCTGTGATTGTGTGCATCCCTAACACAAGGAAAGTAATCACTTAGATATCTGGGCGCAGGACCATAAATACTCCTGTAAAACAAACCTAGTCTAATCTGGGACACCCTAGTCTCAACAGGCAGCCAGTTTAGTTCCTGAAAGCAGCTCCTGCCTATGTGACTATGTGGACTCACCTACAATACTACCCTGATCAGCTTATTCTGGGCTATCTGGAGCTTCCCCTTCATAAGTTTAGATAAGCCCCCAAACCAGGAAGTACTAGCATAGTCAAAAATGGCATTGAATGAGGGCAGCAGCTAGCACTTTCATGGAGTCCTTATCAAGCAGCTTGGACTTTCTAGCCAAAAACTTAGTCCTGGCATTAACCTTCCCTAGCACTTTATTGGCATCCCAGTATCTCTACTTGCACATTCATCTTCTTTTTTTGCCACCATGGCCTATTTATTGCCTTACCTCCCTTATCTTACCTAATTTGCATACACTGTATATAGACTTCTTCTACTGTATTATTGACTGTATGTGTGTTTATTCCATGTGTAACTCTGTGTTGTTGTTTGTGTCGCACTGGTTTGCTTTATCTTGGCCAGGTCGCAGTTGTAAATGAGAACTTGTTCTCAAATAGCCTACCTGGTTAAATAAAGGTGAAATAAAATAAATTAAAAAATGAATTGGCCATGCTCACACCTCCCAAGCTTCCATCAAGGATACATCCCAAGTAGCTAATAGAGGTTTTAGTAGTCAGCACCTCACCCCCTAACTCCACTCTGATTTCAGATGACCTACACAATTTAGGTCTGGATCCAAAAATAATTGCTTGAGTTTTCCCTAAGTGCAGAGATAGCTTATTTGCTATATATTTGCCATTTGCTAATGTTAGTAAGCTCTGTGCTAAGTATGCTCTCCAACATAGTTTTACTTTTGTGAGACACCAGAAGTGTAGAGTCATCCACATAAAGAAAAAGACGACAAGAACAAGCATCTTTCACATCATTAATATTCAATAAAAACAGCAGAGGCCCAAGCACTCTACCCTGCGGAACGCCACAACTCATTGGTTTTGCCTGAGACAGTGAACCATTAACGTCTACTACTTGCTCCCTTCCTGATAAATAGGACTTTACCCAGCCTAGAGGGATACTGCTTAACCCCAGTGCCTCTAGTTTGGAGATTAGGAGACAGTGGTTAACTGTATCAAAGGCCTTCTGTAGGTCCCTCATCAATCTCTTTCCTGATAAAGTCAGTCAAGTAAAGTAGACATGAATCAGTGGAGTATGTTTTTCTAAAACCCGACTAAAAATCATACATTAGACCCTGGTTGCTAACATATTCATACATTTACTCATGTACAACTCTCTCCAGGATCTTTGATGTTACAACGACGATAGATACCTATAAATTCCAGGGTCAGACTTTATCACCTTCTTATACAGAGGTATAACTTTAGCTTGTTTCATGTCCCTGGGAAAGGTACCTTGTTCAAGAGAGAGATTAACGATATGCGTAATACAAGGGTACATTTCATCAGCAGAATCTATAAGAAAACTTGCAGGAATATTATCCAGGCCTGTGGCTTTGGAGCATTTAAGCTCTGCCAGCATACTGACTATTTTGGCTGTTTCTACCTGAACCCCTAACTCTACATAATATTTCTTGACTTGGTTGCTTCCATACAAACCAGAACTGGTGGGCAGCTTGCTAACAAGCTTGCTGGCAACAGAAGTAAAAAAAACTGTGTGTAAACTTCTGACCCACTGGAATCGTGATATAGTGATAAGTGAAATAATCTGTCTGTAAACAATTGTTGGAAAAATTACTTGTGTCATGCACAAAGTCAATGTCCTAACCGACTTGCCAAAACTATAGTTTGTTAACAAGAAATTTGTGGAGTGGTTGAAAAGCGAGTTTTAGTGACTCCAACCTAAGTGTATGTAAACTTCCGACTTCAACTGTATATACAGTTCAAACTCAGTGCCTCTTTCCTTGAAATCGAGGGAAAAACTAAAGAAATCAGTCAAGACCTCAGAAACAAAATTGTAGACCTCCACACGTCTGGTTCATCCTTTGGAGCAATTTCCAAACGTCTGAAGGTAGCATGCCTATAGAAAATGTGTAAGCAGAACTGTAAAAGCGTTTGCGAGCAAGGAGGCCTACAAACCTGACTTAGTTACACCAGCTCTGTCAGGAGGAGTGGGCCAAAATTCACCCAACCTTTTGTGGGAAGCTTATGGAAGGCTACCCGAAACCCAAAACGTTTGACCCAAGTTAAACAATTTAAAGGCAATTATTAGGAAATGGAAGACATACAAGACCACTGATAATCTCCCTCGGTCTGGGGCTCCACGCAAGATCTCAGCCCGTGGGGTCAAAATGATCACAAGAACGGTGAGCAAAAATCCCAGAACCACACGGGGGGACCTAGTGAATGACCTGCAGAGAGCTGGGACCAAAGTAACAAAGCCTACCATCAGTAACACACTACGCCGCCAGGGACTCAAATCCTGCAGTGCCAGACGTGTCCCCCTGCTTAAGCCAGTACATGTCCAGGCCCGTCTGAAGTTTGCTAGAGAGCATTTGGATGATCCAGAAGAAGATTGGGAGAATGTCATATGGTCAGATGAAACCAAAATATAACTTTTTGGTAAAAACTCAACTCGTCGTGTTTGGAGGACAAAGAATGCTAAGTTGCATCCAAAGAACACCATACCTACTGTGAAGCATGGGGGGTGGAAACATCATGCTTTGGGGCTGTTTTTCTGCAAAGGGACCAGGACGACTGATCCATGTAAAGGAAAGAATGAATGGGGCCATGTATCGTGAGATTTTGAGTGAAAACCTCCTTCCATCAGCAAGGGCATTGAAGATGAAACGTGGCTGGGTCTTTCAGCATGACAATGATCCCAAACACACTGCCCGAGTTGAAAGTCCGTGTTGCCCAGCAACAGCCCCAAAACATCACTGCTCTAGAGGAGATCTGCATGGAGGAATGGGTCAAAATACCAGCAACAGTGTGTGAAAACCTTGTGAAGACTTACAGAAAACTTTTGACCTCTGTCATTGCCAACAAATGGTATATAATAAAGTATTGAGATAAACTTTTGTTATTGACCAAATACTTATTTTCCACCATAATTTGCAAATAAATTAATTAAAAATCCTACAATGTGATTTTCTGGATTTTATTTCTCATTTTGTCTGTCATAGTTGAAGTGTACCTATGATGAAAATTACAGGCCTCTCTTATCTTTTTAATTGGGAGAACTTGCACAATTGGTGGCTGACTAAATACTTTTTTGCCCCACTATATATATATATATATTTCTCTCTCACTGTGGTTTTATGGGAAACAGCCCAGCTTCCATGCAGCTAGGGAGAGAGCTTACTGACTAATTACTACTCTCAGAGCACAAACACCACATAATCAGGGAACGCAAAAAAATCTGTCACAGCGCCTCAGCGTCAGTCTGAGTCATTATGGCCCAGACTCCATTAATTTAACATTACAAAACAAACCAACAATCAACCATTCCCTTTCCCATGTCTCTGTTTGTACAGTACCAGTTAAAAGTTTGGACACACCTACTCATTCAAGGGTTTTTCTTTATTTTTGCCATGTTCTACATTGTAGAATAGTAGTGAAGACATCAAAACTATGAAATAACAGATCTGGTATCATGTAGTAACCAAAAAAGTGTTAAACAAATAAAAATGTAACACATTTTGGTTACTACATGATTCCATATGTGTTATTTCAAAGTCTATCGTGCCAGTTGGTGGGGGACAAGATTGCCAATGATTATTCATCCTTGTTGTGTTTTGGTGCAACTGTGGGTTTGATAATGATAATGCGGCTTTCTAGTTTGTTGCCATTTGTCTTTGTTGGACTGGGAGGACGCAGACAAAACCAAAGACAGTACTATACACTTGAGTCTCTTGAGGACTTTTGTGAAAACGGACTCAGAAATGCTACTGTTCTTGTTCAGGTTTGAATTGACTGCGTAAATTGCACCAACAGCTTATTGTGAAAATACCTGTTAGTTGAAAATGGATTAAGAGTTACAGGGCTCTTCAGATCATCAGGTCATGGTTAGTCAAGGCAGAGAAAGACACTTGTCGTCGCACATTCAGTCATCTGCTTGGCACGGAGGGAAGTGCTGCTAACTCTTTTCAATAGTGAATAGCTGGCAGTTTACTCCCTTCATTGGTCACGTATGTCCGGCTGTGCAAACTCTTAACAGCTGTCACAGATTGTCTTCCTGGAGGCCCCTGCGTCAAACTTCAATTTTACATTTTTAACTACAATCTCACTTTTTCACCCTCTACCCTCCATTTCCCTGCAAAAAAAATCCTGAAGTGAGGCTGGGGCAGTCAACTGACAAGGATTCTGACACATGGCTTTTAAAGCAGGCATAATTCTTTTTTGAAGACATAGCCCCAAAAACCTGCAGAGTCCAATATGACCATCTGAGTCTTTGTCAAAGTTCACAGCTGGTTCTCTTAAGATAAGTCAGGGGGAACAAAGTCCCCTGAATGGAAGTATCACTGTGACATAGCGTCCATTGTGTGCCATACCTGCCTCACACTGAGAGAGAGACTTGAGTCACGTTGGCCGCTCTGCAGTAAAACCTGGAGTCCCGAATAGACCGATTCCCTGTTGTGAAAGGCATTCACTGTGACATAGCTTCCATTGTGTGCCATACCTGCCACACACAGAGAGAGATTTGAGTCACTTTGGCCCCTGTGCAGAAAAACCTGTGGGAAGTTGGTGTTCCGATTCCCTGTTGTGAAACATCAGCTGTGACAAACCACCTCTGTTCCATAGAAGGCATCTCCGCGGTCGGGTCAAGCCTTTGGTTTTCCCACCCTTCCACCAGCCAGTTTGTCAAAGCGTACTGGTGAGTGTTGAGATATTGTCTAGTTTATACTTGTGTGACTTTTCATTGAGCACAAAAACCTCTATTGCTTTAAAATGGTCCTAATGGATGTTATTTTTCTTCGTGTTTTTTTTTATTAACCTTGAGTCTTGATCAGCGGAGATCTCTCTCTTTTCCCCTTTTAATGCAATATTCCTTTACGAAGAATGTTACAATGAAACAAATGAATGACTGGTCAAGAACCTTCAAATATTTTCTTTGTTTGACTTCACAAAGGCCAATTCTCAATTATAAATATCATGAATATATCAGCTACATTCATTTCGACATGAATGAAATGGACATGACAATTTCAGAAATACAGAAATACAAAACCAAGGTTGAAGGCTCATTCCCATTGAAATAAAGATCATCATCATTTAAAAGCCAGGCAGACATATCATATACTGCCCAGGAAAGCAGAAGAATTCCCTTCCTCAGTGTACAGCCTTTGTGAATCTGACACGTCCGAGTAACTGACACCAACTCCTTGTGACTCTGAGTCTATCCTAAAATGGACCACTGTATCAATGGGCTATGTGTAAAGCCCACGGACTGTTGTGATCCAACATATTGTTGAGTGTAGAAACACCAGACACTTCAGATGCTTCAACAGAACTATGCCGATGCAACATTCTGTATTCCCTCTCTATCTCTGATCTCAATGCTGAAGGCTCTTCACGTGATACTGACAGTGCAGCGAGAGGACGGTTTAATTCTGATAACACAGCACAGGCGACCTTTGAGGGACATTATTGTAATGCTGAAAGGTTACAGGATGTTTTATTCGTCAGCGATGGGAGCTGTTCGCATGGCTGACCACTTTAAATCCTCCTGGGGCATTTGCATAATGATGACAAAGAGCCCGGTTGGGCGGTAGTGGAGTTCAACAACTTGACTTATACAGTGCTTTTGAATGTCTTATTTACTGTCTCTGGGAAGACATTCAACAGAATGGCAAGGTGCCTTTACAAAACCGTCACAGTCAGACACAGCAATTTGGACTTTATAAATAAGCAAGTGTTTCTTTGAGCACATATCCCTACATCCCACTCAGTAAATGCTGAGAATAGAATATGGTGAGGGTATGATGTCCACATTGAGACAGAGTCACAGAGGACACATTAGAACCAGAATGAAGTCCTACGACAAAAGACTCCCCGTGTCTTCAATAAGAATGTTTTCATTTGTACGTTGAACGTGCATTCATTCCGATCGTTTGCCTAGAACAGTCAAAGTGAAGGACAAACGTTCAAGAGGCTGGGTTCCATTTTCCCCAGTTTCTCTTATTTGAGTATTCCTAGAGCAGATTAAGAGAAATGTGTGCAATACCATACCTATCTTCCAACGTCCCCCACCATTGAGAGGCCCACTCCAGTTCATTGACCATGTGGAAAGGTGTCATAGAGGTGTCAGGGGCTGACTGACGGGCTCCTCCTCTTTCCTCTGCTTAAGCCCTGATTTGACTGACTGCCTGTCAGAATACTCTGGCTGAAACTATGGCTGACATTATGCTAATTTCTTTCCTTATATTTCTGTCTCCGCCCCTCTAAGACAAACGGGAACTATTCAAAGTTGACAAAGTTATCGGAATAATCCACCCCAAAATCTTCTTTTTTTTCTTCATTCGTCCACAGTTGATTCAGCCCCAAAATGTTTTGCATGTCAGCAATCAAGTTTTCACTTCTTGAAAGTGCTGTATATTGAAAACTTGACTGCTGACATACAAACATTTTTGTTAATGTATCAAAAGTTGACTAAAGAAAACAAACATGACAATATTTTGGGGGGAGTGAAATATTCCTTTTAAGGTACATTTCTGTGCAAAGCAATAAACAATCTGAACGGGGTCAAAATAAATATGACTTCACCTTCTTCCCAATGTTGAGTTATTATGCCATGATGAAATACCCATTCTAAATTGCAGTAAGATTTGTCTATCTTCATCATTTCTGTATTTTTTGTGTTAGCTTTAAACCAATGTGATTTGTAGGGCTTTTGAGACTTCAAAGAGTGTAGAACACAGCGCTGGCTTGGATCAGAGAGGAAAGATCTCATAACCAGCCCGCTGTTATATTCCACTTACTGTCGAGCACATCACCAAGACAGCCCCGATCATTATCTTCAATCTAGGCTACAACCAGGTCCACAACAGGAGAATTACTGTACATGTATGTTTCTTATAGGTCTTTTCCACTGCGGCACTGTTGTTACTCTTAATATGTCATGAATAATGTGGAAAAAATATTGTGACACTGGTATCATCACAGCCCTACTGCTTATGAGACAAGAATGAAAAAGGTTCCTATTATACAGTATACATTATACCTATTATACTCAGCTCAGAATGAAGGCCATTTCTCTCGCTCTCTGCACTTACATCCTGTTGGGATTATGTGACATCATGAGTCAGAGGTCATGTAAAGGGGCATTGAACCAATCAGGCACAAAGAGGGCAGAATAGAAACTGTGAGAAAAGAGCTGTGTCAATGTCGCCTCCCAAACATAAAAAAAAAGTGAAATCCTTCGCTAAGCTCAGAGGCTCAGGAGAGACAGCCTTTACTCACCAAAAGTCCCCCGAATCTCTAATTAATTACCTCATCACTTGAAACATATACATTTTTCAAGAAAAACAAATCAGTTGCTCTATAGAGACGGAAAAGGAGGGATGAGAAAGAAAGAAAGCAATCACTTGCATATGAACGTGAGTGGTATTTGCGCTGCGGCGCTGTTGCAGCGGCGCGGCATCAAATTGGCATTGTCTTCACATCCGCACGGGGTAAACACAAGGGAGTCGGCGCCATACTGTGTCGCTGACTAATTATCTAGGCCGTTCACCATGTTCTTCAGACCTTTTCAAAGCAGTCCGTTTTGGGAATGCCGTGGTGGGTTTTGAACACTCACTGTGAAACGGGAACAGCTACGGTATCATATTGTGCATCAAACGACTGAAACCAAGGTTTCATGGCCTAAGTCCTCTCATCTCAACTCTGAAAATGTCCTATTGTGCGTAGAATGGTTGAGGCCTAGATGCAGGCCTAGTGTAGGTCTCATCACTGTCTGTCTGTATGATCGTTTGTGTACAGAAGAAATGGTTCAAGGACAGAAACAGCACACCGCCGCGCGTTTATTAGATTCCCCTAGAGTCGGAGTTATGACAATATGTGTGGTACGACAAATGTAATGGTAGCACAATATACCTGCTGCTCTTAAATGGGGGTTATTTCCTGCCCGGAAGCTATGAAAACAGCAGATTTGCCCAGTGCTGTTTAAGCACATCTCGCTAAGTGCTTCTTCCCTTGCCCATAAGACACACTTGGAGGGCTGTAGTAAAAATGCACTCTTAAACACATCAAATCAATGCAGTGTATTGATTCGGCGCACGTTAAAGCCTCCAGCTCCATGTGAGATTCCTCAATGAGACGTGAGAAGTGTGGGGTCTCAAAGGAGCTCCTGTTGCTTGATCTGAACCGAATGTAAGTCGCTATGGCGTCATCAACACTGGGTTTTAAATATACAAAATCTGTGTTTGATTTCTTGGGGCTATTGAAATAGTTCATTTAGAACTCACTCAGGCTAGATGCAGACTGGAGTGTGATATTATTGTACGTTACAAACCAGTGGCCAACTGGTTGGATGACATTTTTCAGCTAGTTTCGCCGTTTGAAAAAAAACATAGTTTCAACCTGTTTTTCCCCACTGGAAATAGACTCATGGAAATCTAAATGTGTGTTTTAGTACGACGGCGTGCTTCAGTTCCCGCCAATATCCAGCAACTTTGCACAGCCATTGAAGAGGAGAGGGACAACGTTCCACAGGTGCAATCAACAACCTTATCAACTCTATGCGAAGGAGATGTCGTGCTGCATGAGGCAAATGGTGGTCACACCAGATACTGACTGGCTTTCTGATCCACACCCATACTTTTTTTAATGTATCTCAACAGGTGCATGTCTGTATTCCCAGTCATCTGAAATCCATAGATTAGGGCCTAAGGAATTTATTTCAATTGACTGATTTCCTTATATGAAATGTAATTCAGTAAAATCTTTGAAATGGTGCATGTTGCGTGTATATGTTTGTTGAATGTAATTTTGTAAAAGGGTCCTTGATAAATGTGACCTGGGTCATTCCACAAAAATATAGCCTTTGATATTTTGTGTGTAAACTGTGCACCTGTATTGTACTTTAAAGCCTGTTATATTAAATGACGTGCCCTTTCACATAGAACACATGGAGAATTCAATAAATCCAATTTTTTATATGAATGAATAAAGACTTCACCCTCTGTGCACCCTCAGTGACATTTAGGAAGATTCTAACCCACTTAACCCCAAAAAAGATCAATAATTTTCTCCATTGTAAAGCCCTAGTTATTTTGAGGCTTTGACAAAGACACTTCTGAAGATGATTAATTATTTCATGTGATTAGCGAGTCATTTACGTCTGTCCTTCATGTTAAAATCAACCCTGTTACATGAACTGAACTCTGGTTTTAATAATATCCTTTAAAAATATATATATATACACTGCTCAAAAAAATAAAGGGAACACTAAAATAACACATCCTAGATCTGAATGAATTAAATATTCTTATTAAATACTTTTTTCTTTACATAGTTGAATGTGCTGACAACAAAATCACACAAAAATTATCAATGGAAATCAAATTTATCAACCCATGGAGGTCTGGATTTGGAGTCACAATCAAAATTAAAGTGAAAACCACACTACAGGCTGTTCCAACTTTGATGTAATGTCCTTAAAACAAGTCAAAATGTGGCTCAGTAGTGTGTGTGGCCTCCACGTGCCTGTATGACCTCCCTACAACGCCTGGGCATGCTCCTGATGAGGTGGCGGATGTTCTCCTGAGGGATCTTCTCCCAGACCTGGACTAAAGCATCCACCAACTCCTGGACAGTCTGTGGTGCAACGTGACGTTGGTGGATGGAGCGAGACATGATGTCCCAGATGTGCTCAATTGGATTCAGGTCTGGGGAACGGGCGGGCCAGTCCATAGCATCAATGCCTTCCTCTTGCAGGAACTGCTGACACTCCAGCCACATGAGGTCTAGCATTGTCTTGCATTAGGAGGAACCCAGGGCCAACCGCACCAGCATATGGTCTCACAAGGGGTCTGAGGATCTCATCTTGGTACCTAATGGCAGTCAGGCTACCTCTGGTGAGCACATGGAGGGCTGTGTGGCCCCCCAAAGAAATGCCACCCCACACCATGACTGACCCACCGCCAAACCGGTCATGCTGGAGGATGTTGCAAGCAGCAGAACGTTCTCCACGGCGTCTCCAGACTCTGTCACGTCTGTCACATGTGCTCAGTGTGAACCTGCTTTCATCTGTGAAGAGCACAGGGCGCCAGTGGCGAATTTGCCAAACTTGGTGTTCTCTGGCAAATGCCAAACGTCCTGCACGGTGTTGGGCTGTAAGCACAACTCCCATCTGTGGACGTCGGGCCCTCATACCACCCTCATGGAGTCTGTTTCTGACCATTTGAGCAGACACATGCACATTTGTGGCCTGCTGGAGGTCATTTTGCAGGGCTCTGGCAGTGCTCCTCCTTGCACAAAGGCGGAGGTAGCGATCCTGCTGCTGGGTTGTTGCCCTCCTACGGCCTCCTTCACATCTCCTGATGTACTGGCCTGTCTCCTGGTTGCGCCTCCATGCTCTGGACACTACGCTGACAGACACAGCAAACCTTCTTGCCACAGCTCGCATTGAAGTGCCATCCTGGATGAGCTGCACTACCTGAGCCACTTGTGTGGGTTGTAGACTTCGTCTCATGCTACCACTAGAGTGAAAGCACCGCCAGCATTCAAAAGTGACCAAAACATCAGCCAGGAAGCATAGGAACTGAGAAGTGGTCTGTGGTCACCACCTGCAGAACCACTCCTTTATTGGGGGTGTCTTGCTAATTGCCTATAATTTCCACCTGTTGTCTATTCCATTTGCACAACAGCATGTGAAATTGATTGTCAATCAGTGTTGCTTCCTAAGTGGACAGATTGATTTCACAGAAGTGTGATTGACTTGGAGTTACATTGTGTTGTTTAAGTGTTCCCTTTATTTTTTTGAGCAGTGTATTCGCAAGAAACATTGAACATCTTATAGTCAGTAGAATTCTGGCTATTTTCTGGTGTTTTGTGGTGAAAACTGAGTGAGTCGAGAATAACATGTCAACCCTAGAAATGGTTTAACAATTTAAATGTTTTTGTGAAGCTTTCCTTCAATTGCCACTCCCTTTTGCACACATCAAGCTTCCACTTCCCATGTCATATTCCTTATGTCCTCCTGTTAGGGTCAACCGAGTTAGTTTATTTAGCACTTAATAGGCACTTACTGTAGTATTGTGTATATTTTCTCTATTTAACCTCTAGAGGTGGGAAAACAAATATGTTCTTTATGACACAATGTTAAAATAAGGTGAAATCCAAAGTTAGTTAGGACGCCACCTTTCCAAGAAGTCAGTTCATCAAATTTCTGCCCTGATAGAGCTGCCCCAGTCAACTGTAAGTGCTGTTATCGTGAAGTGGGAATGTCTAGGAGCAACAATGGCTCAGCTGCGAAGTGGTAGGCCACACAAGCTCATAGAACGAGACTCCCATGTGCTGCGGCGCGTAGCGCTTAAAAATCCTCTGTCTTTGGTTGCAACACTCACTACCGAGTTCCAAACTGCCTCTTGAAGCAACATCAGCACAATAACTGTTCGTTGGGAGCTTCATGAAAGGGGTTTCCATGGCCGAGCAGCCTAAGATCACCATGCGCAATGCCAAGCATCGGCTGGAGTGGTGTAAAGCTCACCGCCATTGGACTCTGGAGCAGTGGAAACGTGTTCTCTGGAGTGATGAATCACGCTTCACCATCTGGCAGTGCGACGGATGCGTCTGGGTTTGGCGGCTGCCAGGAGATCACTACCTGCCCCAATGCATATTGCCAACTATAAAGTGTGGTGGAGGAAGAATAATGGTCTGGGGCTGTTTTTAATGGTTCCCTTTGTTCCAGTGAAGGGAAATCTTAGTGCTACAGCATACAATGAGCTTCTAGTTGATTTTGTGCTTCCAACTTTGTGGCAAAAGTTTGGGGAAGGCCCTTTCCTGTATCAGCATGACAATGCCCATGTGCACAACATGAGGTCCATACAGAAATGGTCTGTCGAAATCAGTGTGGAAGAACTTGACTGGCCTGCACAGAGCCCTGACCTCAACCCAACCCAACATCAGCGCCCAACCTCACTAATGCTCTTAGGGCTGAATTGAAACAAGTCGCTGAAGCAATGTTCCAACATCTAGTCGAAAGCCTTCCCAGAAGAGTGGAGGCTGTTATGGCAGCAAAAGGGGGGACCAACTCCATATTAATGCACATGATTTTTGAATGAGGTGTTCGACGAGCAGGTGTCGACATACTTTTGGTCATGAAGTGTATTTCCATATTGACCTAAGAGTCAGAACAAGGAACATTTTACATTGTAATGAAGGGTTGTTCGAAGATTTCATGGAGAAGAAGGCAGCATGTTGTGATTCTGGATGGCCAGATTGATAGCAAGAATGACAAACTGCCATGTGGGGATTGTGGCTTGTTTCTGCTAGTTTCATCTTGTTTTTTGATACCATGTCTTGTTTCAATTTCTTTTACTGATTTCATGTAAATATACAGTGGGGCAAAAAAGTATTTAGTCAGCCACCAATTGTGCAAGTTCTCCCACTTAAAAAGATGAGAGAGGCCTGTAATTTTCATCATAGGTGCACTTCAACTATGACAGACAAAATGAGAAAAAAATCCAGAAAATCACATTGTAGAATTTTTAATGAATTTATTTGCATATTATGGTGGAAAATAAGTATTTGGTCACCAACAAACAAGCAAGATTTTTGGCTCTCACAGACCTGTAACTTCTTCTTTAAGAGGCTCCTCTGTCCTCCCCTCGTTACCTGTATTAATGGCACCTGTTTGAACTTGTTATCAGTATAAAAGACACCTGTCCACAACCTCAAACAGTCACACTCCAAACTCCACTATGGCCAAGACCAAAGAGCTGTCAAAGTACACCAGAAACAAAATTGTAGACCTGCACCAGGCTGGGAAGACTAAATCTGCAATAGGTAAGCAGCTTGGTTTGAAGAAATCAACTGTGGGAGCAATTATTAGAAAATGGAAGACCATTCACTAGGTCACCCCGTGGGGTCAAAATGATCACAAGAATGGTGAGCAAAAATCCCAGAACCACACGGGGGTGACCTAGTGAATGACCTGCAGAGAGCTGGGACCAAAGTAACAAAGCCTACCATCAGCAAGGGCATTGAGGATGAAACGTGGCTGGGTCTTTCAGCATGACAATGATCCCAAACACACCGCCCGGGCAACGAAGGAGTGGCTTCGTAATAAGCATTTCAAGGTCCTGGAGTGGCCTAGCCAGTCTCCAGATCTCAACCCCATAGAAAATCTTTGGAGGGAGTTGAAACTCCGTGTTGCCCAGCAACAGCCCCAAAACATCACTGCTCTAGAGGAGATCTGCATGGAGGAATGGGCCAAAATACCAGCAACAGTGTGTGAAAACCTTGTGAAGACTTACAGAAAACTTTTGACCTCTGTCATTGCCAACAAATGGTATATAATAAAGTATTGAGATAAACTTTTGTTATTGACCAAATACTTATTTTCCAAGACTTAAAGAAAACGTTTGATCTCTGTTATGTACCCTTTGTTGGCAATGACAAAGTATTGAAATAAACTTTTGTTATTGACCAAATACTTATTTTCCACCATAATTTGCAAATAAATTCATTAAAAATCCTACAACGTGATTTTCTGGATTGTTTTTCTCATTTTGTCTGTCATAGTTGAAGTATACCTATGATGACAATTACAGGCCTCTCTCATCTTTTTAAGTGGGAGAACTTGCACAATTGGTGATTGACTAAGTACTTTTTTGTCCCACTGTAGCTAATATGGCTGATATTCGCTAGCTAGCTAACCAACAACCGTAACAATGTCTTTGAGAGACAAATGCACATTATGTAAATGTATTTATGTTTTCAATAAACATTAGAGAAAAAATATAGATTACATGTTGTCAATATCTACAATGCATTCGGAAAGTATTCAGACCCCTTGATTCTTCCACAATTTGTTACTTTACAGCCTTATTTAAAAATTGATCACTAATTGTTTTCCTAAACACAAAACCCCATAATGACAAAGCAAAAACAGGTTTATAGAAATGTTTGCTAATTTATAAAAATCCCCCCAAAATATTTACATAAATATTCAGATCCTTTCCTATGAGACCTGAAATTGAGTGCATAGGCATACTGTTTCCATTGATCATCCTTGAGATGTTTCTGCAAATTGATTGGAGTCCACCTGTGGTAAATTCAATTGATTGGACATGATTTGGAAAGGCACACACGTGTCTATATAAGGTCCCACAGTTGACAGTGCATGTCAGAGCAAAGACCAAGTCATGAGGTCGAAGAAATTATCTGTGGAGCTCCAAAACAGGATTGTGTCGAGGCACAGATCTTGTTAAGGGTACTAACAAATGTCTGCAGCATTGAAGGTCCCCAGGAACACAGTGGCCAAGAACACAATCATTTTTAAATGGAAGAAGTTTGGAACCACCATGACTCTTCCAAGAGCTGGCCGCCTGGCCAAACTGAGCAATCGGGGGAGAATGGACTTGGTCAGGCAGGTGACCAAGAACCCGATGGTCCCTCTGACAGAGCTCCAGAGTTCCTCTGTGGAGACGGGAGAAACTCCCAGAAGAACAACCATCTCTGCAGCACTCCACCATGTAAGAGGTGCTTGACTGGCTGCAGGGAAGTCAGGCACAGGAGAGCAGAACTGGGTAATAACCGGAGCAGTTTAACATGCACAACCAATGGCACCCAGAACAACAAAATATGGGTAAAAAATAACTTGTTGCGAACCAGACAGAGTGCACAAACACTTAAAACAAACAATTTCACACACAGACATGGGGGGAACAGAGGGTTAAATACATGACAAGTAATGAGGGAATGTAAACCAGGTGTGTGGGAAAACAAGACAAAACAAATGGAAAATGAAAGGTGGATCAGCGATGGCTAGAAGACCGGGGACGTTGACCGCCGAACGCCGCCAAATGCCGGCGGAAGTCGTGACACACCAATCAGGCCTATATGGCCAGACGGAAGCCTCTCCTCAGTAAAAGGCACATGACAGCCCGCTTGGAGTTTGCCAAGCTTCCACAGTTTAGGAGGAGACCTGGCACCATCCCTACGGTTCAGCATGGTAGTGGCAGCATCATGATGTGGGGATGTTTTTCAGCGGCAGGGACTGGGAGACTAGTCAGGATCGAGGGAAAGATGAACGGAGCAAAGCACAGAGAGATCCTTGATGAAAAACCTGCTCCAGAGCACTCAGGACCTCAGACTGGGGCAAAGGTTCACCTTTTTCCAACAAGACAACACAATAGTGGCTTCGGAACAAGTTTTCGAATGTCCTTGAGTGGCCCAGCCAGAGCCTGGATTGAACCCGATCAAACATCTCTGGAAATATCTGTGCAGTGATGCTCCCAATACACCCTGACACAGCTTGAGAGGATCTGCAGAGAAGAATAGGAGAAACTCCCCAAATACAGGTGTGCCAAGCTTGTAGCGTCATACCCAGGAAGACTCGAGGCTATAATCTCAGCCAAAAGTGCTTCAACAAAATACTGAGTAAAGGGTCAGAATATTTATGTAAACAATCAAGGGGGCTGAATACTTTCCAAATGCACTGTTAAGCCAACCCCATCTGTTTTGCCCCATAGTTGCACTCACGTCGGTATTGTCGCTAAACAACCAACCCGTCTATTGGACTAACATCTTCGCAACATATTTTCAATCATGCTACATGTGTTCGTAATGAGAATAAAACCATGTGTAGCTCAAAATTATCATTACTTGAGTTGTAGCTTGTAGCACAGCTTAGGAAACAAGAAGACAACAGAGTAGCAGAGATGATCATACCACATAGTGCAGTGCGTGGGCACTGTGCACCAGGTATAATGTTACCTTATTTTACAGCCACACATTCTGGATGTTTTCCCCAAGTTTATTAATACCCATCTGCTCATCAGGCTGGCGGGTGGGGAAGGCGGAGGTGGAAACGCATTCAGCCTCCTCCTTTAATCAGCGCCGTTACCAAAGACTCTTGTTTCTTGAAAGACACTGAAGGCAATTAGTTTTAAAAAGCATAACTTGACATTTCACTCCCCTCCCCTTCATGAACCAGTGAATTGCTGACATTTGAGTTGGACTCAGGTGGCTGAAGACTGTAATTTTACCCCGAGAGGGGGGGGGGGGGTTCTCGGTCTCGTGGTGTGTCCGGTTTGGCGGGTAGGGGTGGAGGTGGGTCCAGCCCAGACGCCAACCCAACCAGGAGTGCCTCTCTCCGGCACTGCTTTAGAGAGCAGTGGGTCAAAGTTCAGAGGTCAAGGCTGGTCCCTTCCTGGCAGAGCCTTGACGGAGTAATTGGGCAAAGAGTTGCAAGCGTTAAAGTCAGGCACTGAAACACAGTCAAATGATATAATGACTTTAATGAGATAAAGAGGTAGTGCTTGAGAGAGTTGAGAGACGACAAAGAGCACAGATAGTGTGTGACCGAGTTCTCTACGGTATAGGTAGGAGTACGTTGTCCACATTAGGAAAGTCACATGGCTGACACCGCTTCTATGGACATGTGATGCTGTCCTAATTTGGACACAGTGTTGACTCATGGTATTTCGTCAATTAGCCCACAGTGTGTGTTTCAATACCAAACACCTATGTAAATAGCTTGCACTCTATTATCACGACTTAGTCCTCCAGTTATTCAAGACCGTCACTGTCTGTACCACTAACACAGTTTTTTTCCCCCTGCATTTGAAATCGAGCACAACAACAAACTTTAAGTTAGTTTCCAAGTCATTCTTCCGCCCAAGACTTGAGGAAAGCCTGCTTTTCTTTGCGTTGGCAGCAACAATAACAAACGTGTCAACAGTAGTCATACCCCAAACAACAACTCCGTCCCCCTAGTCTCACTTGTCTTAGATCTATAGCAGGCTCTGATTTTGAAATTAGTGGAAGCGCTGACGGCAGGTATTTGCAGGGGTTAAGGTGCTTCGCAGCACAAGCACCACATATCCATAACAGCCTAATAGTGATAGATATCCTGGCTCGACAGCAAAAGGCAATACATATTCCACTGACAGCTGTCCATCAGGCCGGGGGGGGGGGGGGAAGAGCCCTGCAATCAATTTCACTCCCCCAAAGACAGGGAGCCCTCTTGGGGAAAGAGATGCGTCGGCCAGTCCACTCCTCCAGGAGAGGTTTCTATTTTTACTCCATTTGCCGAAGATGCTTGGAAGGGGAGAAGTGTCCACTAGCTAACTAGCCATCTGTTTGACCGACCATTGCACAACCTCTGCAACGGCTGCGGCAGCAGCCCTCATAATGAGACGACACACTTGTTTGTGTTTTCATCCAAATTAACGGGAATATTAACTGTGGCAGTGACCTTGGAAGTTACAATGAAGATTGATTGGTTTAAAAGGAACGTCCGATCTAGACACACGTCGTCGTCGTGCCCCCCCCGTCACTCTCTCTCGCTCGCTCTCTCTCTTTCTCTCTTTCCCTCTCTCCCTTTCTTTGATAATAAATTGATATGACAGGAACATTATTGGCGAGACTTAGATAATACTGTGAATGTGTCAGAACTGAAAACTCCAGCCGCCTCCTCTCAGGCGCAGTTATAAGAGTTTTCACTCAGAAACGAGCGTTTACGACAGCGTGCAGTTTGTCATAATTAGCAAGTCAAACTCGGATATTGTAATCTGTGTAACACAAGGAGTCTTCGAGCTGTTGTCATACTGTTTCGTGTTAAAAGGTACAGTAATTAGACCGTTTCTTCCTTTATAATACATGCCATTTAGCAGATGCTTTTATTCAAAGAGACTTACAGCTACAGTATATATGCATACATTTTGTATAGGTGGCCCCAGTGGGGATGTTTCAAGAACATATCAGAACTTTGTTGCTTGGTTTCGGGTACCACAGATTACACGTGCTTGACATTACGACCCACGAGGCAGTATTTTCAGCATCTCTGTCCTCGCTGCAATATTTGCTAACAATTTACATTTCACTATCATGAAGTATACTTTCCACACGAATAAGCATATCATAAACATAGCATACTAGGCAATTGTTTTTTGATATCGTTTTTTTTAACGGATAACCTTTATTGGGTATGGCTATGTCTCTAAGGATTATTGTTATTTCACAATGGAAGTAAACAGCGACAGGGACGAGATTGAATTGGATTTTTGATTATTTAATTAGGGACCGGGTCATGCTTTTTCCAATCGTCTTGAGCGTTAGCCACCGCAAGGTACTCAAGGTTCTCTCTCCCTCTCACTCTCTCTCGCTCTCTCTCGCTCTCTCTCTCTCTCTCTCACCCTCTCTTTCTTTCTCTCTCTCTCTCTCACCCTCTCTCTCTCTCTCTCTCTCTCTCACCCTCTCTTTCTCTCTCTCTCTCTTTCTCTCTCTCTCTCTTTCTCTCTCTCTCTCTCTCTCTCTCTCTGTTCTTGGAGACATGTTTCAGGACTTTTTCCTCCCCACCACCTCACTGATGCGATGCGCCAGCGCTTGAGTGCGCTTCACTGTGATCCTCTCAAGAGTCCTCGAGGGATTCAATCAATTCCCTAAGTGTCCCGATGCCATCTCCATGGTTATGTCCCAAATAGCACCCTATTCCTTATATAGTGCACTACAGTACCTTTAACCAGGACCCTGGTCCAAAAGAAGTGCACTGTGTAGGAAATGGGGTGCTATTTGGGACACATACCATCTCATGTACTGGGGGAGATAGTCTTGCTACTGTACTCCTTGTACTAGGCCCACATCAGCCAGTTGTGGATGGAAAGGTTTATGTAAGATTTGGTTAGATTACGTGTGCATGCTTGGGAGTATTTGCAGAATGTTCAATGCAGTAAGTAGGCACTAATCAGCCAATAATCAGACAAAAGAGTGCATGTTCTTTTCTAATTTTTTAAGAGCAGAACTCCACTTTGTTCAGACAGTGTGGAATTAGATGGGTTAGCAGGCCAGGAGGAGGGAAAGAAAGTGAGATTTGAACCTTAAACCTTTGGGGCTGTAATATGTCCTTGCTGTAGGGAATGTTACCACAACCATACGGGCACACTCCTAGTGGAAGTTTCCCCTAGGTACAGATCTAGGATAATCTTCCCCTCCCACAATCTTGACCTTAACCATTCGTGGGGGAATTGCAAACTGACTCAAGATCAGTGTCTAGGGGCAAATTCACCCTACTCTTACTGGCACACAGGAGTGCATCTTCCAATGTAAGCTATGAAGGCACAGTTTAGACCTCACTCATCTCTGTCATTGTTGGAGTTTGGCAGAAACTCCTAGATCTATACTGGGGCATTCCTTCCTACATTTAGCTAATCAAACTGAATGAGTAACCACAGTTTTGTATGCCTTTGTTGCTCATTCATCTCACTGAAGTTAATTAAAATAACCAGGACATTCTATCCTTTTCGAATACTGTATTTTGTGAAGGGGTGGAAGGAGTATTGAAGTGTCCTATTCAAATAGAAGTATTGTGACAGGATATTGAAAAATTACTGGTGTAAAAATAACGACTCAAGTAAAAGTAAAAAGTAGCTCATTTAAAAAGCGTCCCTTAGTAAAAAATAATTGCGTTACTTTTCAAATGAAAAAGACATTGACTTTGATAATTAGCAAATTTTGCTAAGGTTACCTGAACACTGTTACAAATGACCTTTTCCATTTACTACATTGAAAAAGGAAGAGGGGAAAGGAATGTCCTGTAGGAGCTAGAAAAAACTACTCACTCACTCCCTTTCTTGTCCCTATGACACCTTGTCAAAAGTAGTATACTATAAGATAATATGGTGCCATTTAGGATGCAGCCATATCGTTTGAAGATGATTTTTGTAGTTGGAAGAAGAACAAAAAAAAATAAAAAAATACTGCTGCCTCAGTTTTGACTACCGAGAGACACAAAAATCTACGGAAAGGATATAAAAAAACATAGACATCTGAAAAACATGTCAGTCAAGCTGCCCAAGAACTTGCCCTGCTAGAAGCCCTCTGCAGCCAGTGTACAACGTCAAGAATCAGCAGAGGTGTATGTTTTTTTTTTAAGGTTACGCGTGCTTCTTTCTGTGGATGTTGTTCATCACGTGGTGAGCCACTGTCAGCTCTTTTTCCTCTGCTCTCATATCCCAGAGGTGTCTGGGGGAAACATAGACCGCGTCTCAAGTGGCGCCCTGTTCCCTAACAACTTAAAGTCCTGCACTATGCAGGGAGCAGGGCGCCATTTGGGATGTGAGCGTACTCACCCGACAGTACATAGGTGGAAAAATGACAATGAACTACCACCTTTTCCCTTTCCACGCGAAACGACAAACTGAAGTGCATTCCTTGATAAATGCAGAGAGAAAATGTTCCCCGTCTCTTTTTATATTATTTTACTTGACAAAGTAGGCCCCGTCTGGATATTGTAGGCCACGTCAACTAAGCAGAAATGCATTCTATATTCAACGCAGATGCAACAACGTAGTAGGTGGACATTTTTTGCCTCGTTCTTTACTGAGGCCCATCCGCTCCTCAGGGAGCATAGGCTATTGAGTTCGCCTCTCCATCACACTCTGGATCGTCTTCTCCAGCTCCTTCCACAATAATGCCTGTTTTATGTCACCCTATTCCCTGTATAGTGCACTACTTTTGATCAGAACAGTATGAGACTTGGTGTCTGGCTCAAGAAATAGACACGGAACTAAATGATCCTTTGTGGAGAGAAAGTTCATGCAGTGCTTATATTACTGAGGCCCTCTTCCAACTAGGGACTAACGGACTAGCTCTCATAATCACACTCTAAAGATTGCTTTAGCTCATCCAAATGGAAATCAATACAATGCTGCCGTGAATGGACTTGGATGGGCCTGTACTTTATTTTCATTACTCTAGAAAAAAGACAAAAAAAGTCTGAATGAAAACAGAATATTTTGGAGATGTGTCCTGGATGTCGAGTGAGTTCAAACTCCTTATAGAGATGCGGTTTGGGAGATCAGAGACTTTAGCTGGTGGCCTCATTGTCTGTCAGAGAATTGCTGCTACCTTGCAATTTGACTGTTCTCTTTTGATTCACGATACCAAGATATGTGTTTTTTCTGTTACCCTCGCTGTTCTGCTGTTCTAGTAAACTATTCAAACATACACACACACACACACACACACACACACACACACACACACACACACACACACACACACACACACACACACACATTTAAACACAATTTTGAAAAAGTTCATTATAAGCACATTTAAAATGCCTTATGAGCTATGAAGTTTGTACCAAAAGACCCAAGCCGCAGACATTCACTGCATACATGTAGGCACTGCTTTGTGATTGTTACTAGGATCTTATTCATCAGTGCACACCGTAGCAAAATGTTTCGCAACAGAAAAGGAAAACAAGCGTTTCTTATTGGACAAGTTCAGGTAGAACCTTGGCGTGACCCTGGACAACACCCTGTCGTTCTCTTCAAACATCAAAGCAGTGACTCACTCCTGCAGGTTCATGCTCTACAACATCTGTAGAGTACGACCTTTCCTCACACAGGAAGTGGTGCAGGTACTACTCCAGGCACTTGTCATCTCCCGTCTGGACCACTGTAGCTCTCTGTTTCCTGGGCTCCCCACTTATGTCATCAAACCCCCGCAACTTATCCAGAATACCGCAGCATGCCTGGTGTTCAACCTTCCCAAGTTCTTCCCATGTCACCTCACTCCTCCGCACACTCCACTGGCTTCAAGTCGAACTACACGTCGTCTTTATGACCGTGGTGCTTGCCCACAGAGCAGCAAGAGGAACTTTCCCCCACCACTTTGAGGGAAAAACGTCCTTGCTACAATTGTGATATGTTGTCTCACCTAGCTATTTTAAGATGAATGCACAAATTTAATTCACTCTCGATGAAAGCGTCTGCTAAATGACAACAATTTAAAATAGAAATACAAATTGTCCCTCCCCATTTCAGCCCATTGACTTCCATCAGGTTCCAAGATAATATGACCCTGCTTTCTCACTGCTGTCAATTTGATCAACATAACTGCATCACACGGTCCAATTCAGGTGACCTAGAGTAATTTGCGTGAATTATTTGATCCACTCTATAAATATATATAAAACCTAATCCCCGTAGCAAGTCCCCAGAGAGTCACCTACGTGACTGAAGTACATCCACGGGGAAACTAATGCTCTGGGTTGACCTGACCGTGCCTTTGATGTTATGTTAGGTTGTTAAATGATGTGATGTTAGTATTTGGTTGTAATTATGTCATACTACGAGCTGGTGCTAGTCCACGGGGAACACATTGGGCTGGGTTGACCTGATCATAGCAGTGCTTGCATGTTAGGTTGTTAGGTTAAGTTAAGCTAGTAGCACTAAGTTACAATCATGTCCTATGATAAGGATTGTGATGATTGTTCAGCCACACCACCTCTATGCCTGCATGCTTTGTTGTCCGACTTATAAAATACTATCTCAGTTGTTAGAATATGGCTCATACAACAGCATAGAGAAGACTATGTGTAACGGCTTTCTTCCGTCGAAGGAGAGGAGGACCAAAATGCAGCGTGGTTGGAGTTCATGTTTTTTAATAAGAAAACTAAACATGAACACAAATACAAAATAACAAATGTGGCAAAACAGTCTTATCTGGTGCAGAGAACACAAAGACAGGAAACAATCACCCACCAAACCCAACACAAAACAGGCTACATAAATATGGTTCCCAATCCGAGACAATGACTAACACCTGCCTCTGATTGAGAACCATATCAGGCCAAACATAGAAATAGACAAACTAGACACACAACATAGAATGCCCACCCAGCTCACATCCTGACCAACACTAAAACAAGGAAAACACACAAGAACTATGGTCAAAACGTGACACTATGATAATGTATTTTTTCTCACAACCCAACCCCCCCGAGACACCCCCTAGGGGTTTTACATACATGGTCAGCTGTTGTAAAGCACCCCTGGAACAGTTTAGTGGGGTCTAGTGCCTTACTCAAGGGCAAAACGGCAGAAGATTGCATCCGGGCTACTGATTTGGAACAAAATAAGCTATTCTATAGTTTTCAGTTACAAACCGCACCATGGATTGTATAACTCATTAGGGGATATTTTGAAGCCAAACAAACTAAAATCATCTGACCTTGTTGAGATCAATCAGAACACTCACAATCACCAAGTGACCCTTCTCGACTCCCAGGAGAGAACTGTTGATGAGGATCTCTTTGTGTGTCATACTGGCCAGATCACTCACCTCTCGTGTCCTGATTATTAGGCCACCTATGATAACCCGAGATCAAAAGCTAAGCCCGGACCGGCCCAGTTTAAAAGAACACTCCTTTTGAGCTCTTCCAAACCAAGATCAAAGACCACCGCAAAGGGATTCTGACGAGACGTTTTGTAGCACAGCAGCGGTGACAATGAGAACAAACAAAGCGATATTTCAATCACTCGCTCCCGAAAATTGGATTGCAAAATTAGACAGCCTACATGGAGGGAGTTCACTGTTCTTCCCATTGTCAGCGTGTTTTATCATCTGATCTTCCTTTACAGAGAGAGAACTTTGACAGAGGGAAAGCAATTATGTCTTAAGCACATATACATTTTTTTATTGGGCCTCTGTTTGTATGGCTTTAAGACGAGGAGCTTAGAGCACAATGGGAAAGCAAGGAATTGTTTTTATTCCATCAGGCATTAGGCATTGTGTGTGGACGGAACTAGGAAATATCAAAGATATATATGGATATATATATATATGGAAGATCTTTGTCATTTGAAGATCGTTTTTTTTATGTCAGTGTTTTAATCTAAAGCAGACAAACGGCAACATTTGTTTACTTTATTTTGATCAGTGAAAACAATACATATCTGATGCTTCAGAGTATATACTGCAGCTATAGACATGAAAGGTGTTTGATTGTGTTAAAGGAGAAAGAAGAAAGAAACATTTGGCGTACAAACTTGAGGAAGAAAGGAAAAAGAAATGAGAAATGTGTCTGACGTTATTTAATCTCCGCAACACAGTTCCTGGACACAGCACCAACCGTGTTATACCTACCGTTTGTTCATCAACAGAGTAATAATGTGTATCACTGTGGATGTAAAGTATAACATCGTAAGAACATTTGAAAACATTGTAGTAACATTGCATGTTTGCCCAGTAAGTAGGCAGCAACTCTTTATTATTATTTATTTTTTAGCAGCAACTTTCCAACACTCTCTAAGGCCTCTAGTTGTTTTTCCCACCTGTGTTTCCTCTTGAATAGGGTGCTTACTCAGTCATTTTTTTATTTATTGTCGTGGGTGTTGACAGAATACACAAAAAAAATGATTCTCACCCAGCCTCGGCTCCAGCTCTGACCTTGGCTTGCTTCACCATAGCCTTTAGTGCGAAAGACACTAACCTACCTATAACTTCTCTTCTCCTCCTCCTCCTCTACCCTACTCTATCATTCCTTTCCTTCTGTTTCCTGAATTCACCACTCGGGTTGGAAATCATGCACACTGTAACACCATGACAAATTCCCTCTCTCTCTCTCGCCCTCTCTTCAAATGTTATAACGTGGATATATTGCCAAAAAAACACAAGTGATGTCATGTACATGCACAGCTCACGTTGAGTGACTGTAACAGACAACAGAGTTGATATGCAGCACACAACTCCACGTTAAAAGGGATCACGATATGCACCGCAGAACTCTGAACATGCGTGGCAGAAAACAGAAGTAGAACAAAAAGCATATCGTGCCCAGCCCGCTTAACTATTGTGTGTGAACACAGAGAAACCTAACATGATTTCTATATCATGCGGCGCGGAGATAGATTTTGCATGCAGTAATCCTATGCACACAAACATGTGTAGGTCTAGCACAAATCTAGCATTCCTTCATGCATTCCCTGTGTGAACATTGTGTGTCTCTGAGATGTCTGCTGAATGCTTTGCCTTTGAGTGTTACCTTGTAGAACATTCTTGATTTGACTCATTCTGTCTATATGATGCCTTTATTCCATCGCATGTAGCAACCTTCATTACCTTATGCAGTAGGCACGTCTACATTTGTATGCACATTTATGTATATTATGTATATTGAGTCATACTGTCAACATTACTGACACTGACACAAGCATTTCGGCTACACCGCAATAACATCTGCTCAACACGTGTACATGACCAATAGAATTTGATTTTGAGATTAGTGGTGGCAGAAAAATGCTAATGTGTACAGTTGAAGTCGGAAGAATAAATACAACTTGGCCAAATACATTTAAACTCAGTTTTGCACAATTTCTGACATTTAATCCTAGGAAACATTCCCTGTCTTAGGTCAGTTAGGATCACCACTTTATTTGAAGAATGTGAAATGTCAGAATAATAGTAGAGAGAATGATTTATTTCCGCTTTTATTTCTTTCATCACATTCCCAGTGGGTCAGAAGTTTACATACACTCAGTTAGTATTTGGTAGCATTGCCTTTAAATTGTTTAATTTGGGTCAAACGTTTTGGGTTGCTTTCCACGAGCTTCCCACAATATGTTGGGTGAATTTTGGCCCATTCCTTCTGACAGAGCTGGTGTAACTGAGACAGGTTTATAGGCCTCCTTGCTCACACACGCTTTTTCAGTTCTGCGTACAAATTTTCTATAGGATTGAGGTCAGGGCTTTGTGATGGCCACTCCAATACCTTGACTTTTTTTTTCCTGAGGTCTTGGCTGATTTCTTTTGATTTTCTTATGATGTCAAGCAAAGAGGCACTGAGTTTGAAGGTCGGCTTTGAAATACATCTACATGTACACCTCCAATTGACTCAAATTATGTCAATTAGCCTATCAGAAGCTTCTAAAGCCAAAGTGAAATAATCTGTCTGTAAACAATTGTTGGAAAAACGATTTGTGTCATGCACAAAGTAGATGTCTTAACTGACTTGCCAAAAACTATAGTTTGTTAGCAAGAAATTTGTGGAGTGGTTGAAAATGTTGTTTTAATGACTCCAACGTCAACTTTATGTAAAATATGTAAAATGACTGTTGGCATTTACAGAGTAAGTCATTATTTCAGACTGACATATTGTCTTTTGAATTATCCAGGGCTTTTGAATTATCCGTCTGCCGAGGCGTTGATTTCTACCAGATGTTGATTTGCACTGTTTGTTTACTGAAACCACCATAGCAATGCATACCTTCCTGCTGGCTTGCTTTTTCCTTCTCCGTCTTCCTTGCTTTCACGCTATGCCGAATGATTTGATGTTTTTTGCATCTCTCGTCTAAATACTGCATTAAAAAAAGCTGACACTTTTATCTAAGGGGTGTGTCGAGTACTTGGACAAAACGAGTCGTCGTAATGGACAAGGATCATTTCCTGAATACGATTATGACAAGTATTTTTCTGTATTTATCGGAGATCGAAAAAATATATAAAAATATCTGCCAGCACGCATCTCTCTTTCACTCAAACGGTGTGAAGCGCTGTGTGCCCAAATAACTGTTCTGTCCTTAAAGAAACTGGCGGAGTATCGGTTGACCCTGCTGCAACGTTTGGATTAGAGCAAGCCGCTCTCCATCTGCTCTCATTTCCCAAGACCGACACACGCACTCACTCACAATCACTCATCTCAGGGCACAAGTCTCCCCTTCTTCAAACATCATGTATGAAACAGAATCGATAGCTAGGTCATTGTTGTTCAATCTAGTTATTTTCTGTTGTTTTGTCGGCCTACTTTGTCTGTCTGTATAATTATTCCAATGCTGACGACGTCTGCCGTTATGTCGTGATCCAAGCCCATTCTTCTCGCCCAAGCATGTTTACTGAGTGACAGATCATTAGCAAATACAATTCTAAATGTAGATAAATGATTTTGATTGTGCAAATGTTGTGGCATAAGTGTCGGGAGAGAAGTTTTTCTTCTCTTGAAAGTTAAACAACACAGTGAGCTCCAAAGGTGTTGGGACAGTGATACATTTTGTTGTTGTTTTGGCTCTGTACTCCAGTACTTAGGGTTTGAAATTATACTACAGATGTTAAAGTGCAGGATGCCAGCTTTAATTTGAAGATAGTTTCATCCGTCGGGTGAACCTTTTAGAAATATCTATATTTTTTTGTATATAGTCATCCCATTTAGGGATCCCAAGGTATTGGAACAAATTCACTTATGTGTTTTAAAGCAGTAAAACTTGACATTTTTGGTCCCATATTCATAGCACACAGCGACTACATCAAGCTTGTGACTACACATTTGTTGGATTCATTTTGCTGTTTGTTTTGGTTGTGTTTCAGATTATTTTGTGCCCAACAGAAAATAATAGTAAATAATGTAATGTCATTTTGGAGTCACTTTTGTTGGAAATAAGAATAGATAATCCTGAATGAATCGTGAATAAGATGAGTGAGAAAGTTGGACACATATCATAACCCCCCCCCCCCTCCCCAATGCTAACCTCTCCTGTTATTGTAATGGTGAGAGGTTAGCTTGTCTTGGATATATGATATAAAATGCTAACCTCCCCTGTTATTGTAATGGTTAGAGGTTAGCATGTCAAGGAGGTATGATATAAAATGCTAACCTCCCCTGTAATTGTAATGGGAGAGGTTAGCATGTCTTGGAGGTATGATATAAAATTATAACCTCCCCTGAGAGGTTAGCTTGAGTTGAATAGGCTGTTGATTGTGGCCTATGTCCCACTCCTCTTCAATGGCTGTGCAAAGTTGCTGGATATTGGCGGGAACTTAAACACGCTGTTGTACACATCAATCCAGAGCATCCCAAACATGCTCAAAGGGTGACATGTCTGGTGAGTATGCATGCCATGGAAGAACTGAGACATTTTCAGTTACCAGGAATTGTGTACAGATTCATGCAACATGGGTGATCATGCTGAAACACGAGGTGATGGCGGTGGATGAATGGCACGACAATGGGCCTCAGGATCAGTATCTCTGTGCATTCAAATTGCCATCGATAAAATGCAATTGTGTTTGTTGTCCGTAGCTTATGCCTGCCCATACCATAACCCCACCGCTTCCACGTTGACATCAGCAAACCGCTCACCCACACGACGGTATACACGCTGTCTGCCATCTGCCCGGTACAGTTGAAACCGGGATTCATCCGTAAAGAGCACACTTCTCCAGCATGCCCGTGGCCATTGAAGGTGAGCATTTGCCCACTGAAGTCAGTTATGACGCTGAGCTGCAGTCAGATCAAGCCCAGGAATAAGGACGACCAGCACGCAGATGAGCTTCACTGAGATGGTTTATGACATTTTGTGCAGAAATTCTTTGGTTTTGCAAACCCACAGTTTCATCAGCTGTCCATGTGGCTGGCCTCAGACAATTCTGCAAGTGAAGAATCCAGATGTGGAGGCCCTGGGCTGGTGTGGTTACATGTGATCTGGCCGGTTGGACGTACTGCCAAATTCTAAAGGAGAGGCTGCTTATGGTAGAGAAACATTAACATTACATTATCTGGCAAGAGCTCTGGTATACATTTCTGCAGTCAGCATGCCAATTGGACGCTCCCTCAAAGACATCTGTGGCATTGTGTTGTGTGACAAAACGGCACATTTTTTAAATGGCCTTTTATTTCCCCCAGCACAAGGTGCACCTGTGTAATGATCATGGTGTTTAATCAGCTTCTTGATATGCCACATCTGTCAGGTGGATGGATTATCTTGGCCGAAAAAAAGGAGATAAAGGTCACCACTTAGTAAACGCGGGGCTTATTATTCCTGTCAAGGCACTCTTGAAGAAAAACTCACTTCTTGACTTAGGAAGCCTTCATTATCTTGGTAAAAACAATTAAAAACATGACAAACAAACGCCAATGCTCTTCAGGAATGGCTATAGCCTTCATTAGTGAGAAAATAAATAAGAATAAACAATAGCCCACATGATGCTATTGAATGTTCATGACCTCTATATCAACTATGTGAATGTTCATTTTTCCAGCCAATCTGAGTACAATCATGGCCATATCAACTCGTCTCTGTGGTCTAAATCTTACTAGGGTTGTGTCCCAAATGGCACCTCATTCCCTATATAGTGCACTACTCACAAGGTTAACTACCAAGGTCCATCAGTCGCATGTTTATTCTCGAGAACAGGCTGTGCATGCTGCTTAAATGATGACCGTGGCACAGCAAAGCGCCCGAGCACAAGCCAAGTGCGTGTCCTCTTTAAAGAATGAGCCATTTGCAGCAGACTAGTGTAGCTAAGTCACTTAGCCACGGGAAGTTGCGCTGTCTACCAGTAGCTCCTACAGTGACAATGACTAGACTCGTCAGGCTATGGGGACAAATGGTGTGGTCACTAAGCATATGCCATGGCCCGCGATGGCATGACAAACAGAGGGACTGACAAAATAAGCTGATGATTAGGCTCTCACAGTCTAATGAGGCTTGGTGAAGTATCTGTATGTTAGCTATGTGGCTTTAGTCTGTGTACCAATGTAACAGAGGTGGTTCTGTCACCCATTCTGGTGTGATGACTGACCTTGTCTGAGGCCTGAAGACTTTCTTTAGCTCCCCGGGCTGATGTCTAGGCTTTAGCTCAGGGGGCTCAAATCCCGGCAGGTCACAATAGCACCGTCTATGGGTAGGGGGTTATTTGTCTCAATACAAGGGGAAGGGCAACCTCTGTTGTGTCTGGAGTGTTGATAAAGAAAGATATTAAGGCAGTCCATTGCCCTCGGATGGGTGATTGAACCTTTAATTAACGTCAAGGTTGTTTATCAAGAGCAAACAAAGAGCCTCCCAATTCTGCTAGAGACACAACTTTTCGTCCTCAAATTACATTTAAAATTTAATCAAGAGAAAAACCTTTTTTTTCTTTTCTTCTCCTCATCAGAAAAGGGACGTCAAATGCCAGGATGTTTCATCTAGCCGCAAGGTATCCCACCGGACGAGAGCCTGACATCGCTTAGTTACCCCTCTCTCTCTCTCTCTCTCTCTCCAGCTGGCTGATGGTTAACTAAAATCTCCTATCCCGGCAATTGACCTGGCGACTCCGTGCCGGAGTGCCAGATAAACATGCAGGTGTAAAATACAATGTACAGATTGCCTCAATTAGTGTTAATGAGTAAACAGAGTTTTTGCCCGAGCCCCCCGGTGAATGATGACCCCCCCTCCCCCTCCAGCAGACACACTAGCAGATGCACAAACTGATTACCTTGTTACCAGCTCCTCTAGGCAATCACTTCCCCAGACCTAAACCTTGACTTCCAGAGTTGCAGCTCCAATGGCACCCGTAATAGGTAGTGCACAACTTTTGACCAGGGCCCATAGATAGGGCTTGATTCTTCTGTTTTTTTTAAACACTCACATGACTTGTGGAATGCACATGAGATATTGACATGGGAGCACTAATGCCAGTCATATAATGTATTAAATGGCACATTGTTACATCTGTATCGTTGTTTCAAGTCCAGCGCGCTCAGGCGGTTGTTACATTACTATCATCTGAGTTATATCACACCCTCTGTCATAGAAACAAATATAGTATGGCTTTGTGTCCGTGGTTGCAACTTTACAATGCAGAAAACCGCTCGCCTGTAGCCCAAACAGTGTTGCCAACTCCCCAGTAAGGAAAGTAGCTATTGGCTACCATTCCGAACTAATAACGGAGCAAAGAAAATATATTTTTGCTGCATATTCATGAGACGCTCGTAGCCCTTTACAATCGTGTCCGTATATAGATTGAAAATGGCAGATTTGGACACTGATAAATGCCTAAATTGGAACGTAGTAACATACTATACTTAGCGTCAAAGCTCAGCTCTCTATAGGATTTGATTTACAGTCGTTTTGAACATTTCTTGTTGTCTGAGTGAAGGAAATGCTTTAAATTATGAGTAATGTATGTAATGTACACTAAACAAAAATAGAAACGCAACATGTAAAGATCCCAGAAATGTTGCAAACAATCAAAAAGCTTATTTCTCTCAAATTCTGTGCACACATTTGTTAACATCTCTGTTAGTGAACATTTCTCCTTTGCCAAGATAATTCCTCCACCTGACAGGTGTGGCATATCAAGAAGCTGATTAAACAGCATGATCATTACACAGGTGCACCTTGTGCTGGGGGCAGTAAAATGCCACCATTAAATGTGCAGTTTTGTCACACAACATATGCCTCAGATGTCTCAAGTTTTGAAAGCGCATGCAATTGGCATGCTGACTGCAGGAATGGCGATCAGAGCTGTTGCCAGAGAATTCAATGTTAATTTCTCAACCATAAGCCACCTCCAATGTAGTTTTAGAGAATTTGGCAGTATATCCAACCGGCCACACAACCACAGACCACGTGTAACCATGCCAGCCCAGGACCCATTTTTTGTAGTACTTTTATTTATACAGGGGATCAACTGAGACCAAGGTCTCATTTGCAGTATCTGTTTTAAATACAAAGACACAAACACATATGAGCACAAATACACATACGCAAGACATATAGGCATTAAGAAAAACAATCACAACTAAAATGTCAAATATCAGAAATCAATCTTTTAAATGGGGGGGGGGATCAGAAGTGTAATGTAATTCATTGACCTAGTTTTATAATTAGTAATTCTAGAAGACATTAGAGAAGTCAGATTCAGTGGAAGTTTTTTGCATTATAAATATATTTAATTGTCTAATTATTATTAGTTTTTTTACTACAGGTCCAATCAAGTTGTAGAAACATCAAGGATGATCAATGGAAACAGGATGCACCTGAGCTCAATCTCGAGCCTCATAGCAAAGAGTCTGAATACGTATGTAAATATGTAAATAAATGTGCAAAAATGTCTTAACCTGTTCGTTTTTTCATTATGGGGTAATGTGTGTAGATTGAGGTAACACATTATTTATTCAATTATAGAAACTCTGTAACGTAACAAATTTGGGAAAAGACAAAGGGTCTTTCCGAATGCACTGTACCAAGACATTTATATTAAGGAACACTCGTTGAAAGAAAATAAAAAAGATTCTGCCAGTCCGTGGTGAGTAATCGCAGTCCTGATGTCCAGAAGTTATTTTCGGTCATAAGAGACGGTAGCGGCAACATTATGTACAAAACAAGTAAAAAAATAAGTTGCAAATAAACGGGGAAAAAAACACTATGTTGGGGGCACGTAAAACGTCTGCCTTCATCGCCGACGCCATTTTAGACCAAGAATTGGAGTGGGTCTAGGGTTTCCCTCACGATGGTTTTGATGTGAGCCATGACCAACCTTGCAAAGGACTTCATGGCTGCCGACATGAGTGCTAAGGGGCGGTAATCATTTAGGCAGGTTACCTTCGATTTCTTGGGCACAGGGACTATGGTGGTCTGTTTGAAACATGTAGGTATTACAGACTCGGTCAGGGAGAGGTTGAAAATGTCACTTGCCAGTTGGTCCACATTGGCTTTGAGGTAACGTGCTGGCAATCCGTCTGGCCCCACAGCTTTGTGAATGTTGACCTGTTTAAAGGTCTTGTTTAAAGGTCGATAATTACCAGGAACGTTAGTGTCCCCTCTTTTATGAAGCGGTAGTACTAGTGCTGCCTTCCATACTTCAGGAATAATCCCTGTTATTAGAGTTAAATGATATATATTAGTTAGTAAACCAGCAATGAGAGATGCTGTACTCTTAAGTAAAAATGTGGTGCTATGGAGTATTTCTGTCTGTAATAAAGCCCTTATGTGGGGAAAAACTCATTCTGATTGGCTGGGCCTGGCTCCCCAGTCCATGTACCTTGGTCTCAAGTAGTTGGGCCTGCGCCATGGCCATGTGAAATCTATTATAATTAGGGCCTAATTAAGTTATTTCAATTGGCTGATATCCTTCTATCAACTTTAACTGTAAAATTGTATAAATTGTTGCATGCTGCTAATTTTTGTTTAGTATACTTTGACAGATGAGACGATGAGGATTATAATAAATATCGCTTCGATGTCTACAAGCACGCCAAACACCCCAGAGTCCAATGTGCACTTCACATTTTCATATCATAAAACTGATATCATACACAGTGTCAACATTTATGATCACTATGTTTGATGTACAGTTACAAGACGACATGGCATTGTACCCCGGGTTGTCCTGAACAGAATGAGCCTATATTTGTTGGATTGTGGAAAAAAATGTGCCGCGGACCACACATCTGAGTGCACTCATGACTCCATTCTATGCGCACTAAAATTATAATCAGCTTCTGAGTTGACTTGTGAAAGCCTAACACTGTAAGATCATACTTTATAATTTAGCTAGTCATGTTGGCAATAGAACATCCTTTCAAATTATGCACACCTGACCCAGATTGTGATTTATAATGGACCATTTTTTGGATTGAGTAAACAACTACTGTAATGTGAAATTGGCTTGGATGCAGGGCTGTGTTCCAAGGAAAACAACTACAAGGGTGCTTGCTCTAGTTTCTCAATGCCACAGCTAGGAGAGCTAAAAAGCACCTTGTAGTTGAAGACTCATCTTTGAGTCATAAAAGTGCATTGAAATGACTTCTGAACTGTGCACACTTTGGAAAGGTCTGTGACCACCAGTAAATCCTCTGATGTTGCACTTACCCCACCTTTTCCAGGAACATTTTTTATCATGTTACTGAATGCACCCAGAGTATTTTCAGATTTTGTTTTCAGCAAATGCAGCGAAAAGTACAGTACATTTAAAACGCTAATACAATCAACAGTGTAACATTTGGATTCAGTCTTCTCAGGTGAACTGTTGTGACCTTTAGTCCAATAATTTTCCCATAATCTCCAAATTGTTCCCTTCAATTGCTTACAAGGTTATGTAATATGCTTTCCATATTTCTTCTGTAGGAAACATTGACATTTAGCCCAATTCCCACGAGTGTAAGGGGTTAAAGGGGTACACACAAATGAATCATCATGAGTAAGGAACTATAAAAACATAGATTATTTGCAGTATGGCTCAGATAAGATTTTATTGAACTGTTATTTAACTCAGATGAGATGGAGGTCATTACCAAATAAATCCATAGGGACATTTTAGGTGTGGCGCAGAATTGTATGTCCCATCAAGGTGTGCCACGGTTAAAAAAAGGTTGGGAATCCATTTGGCTCTGGTTAAAAGTAGAGTGATTTCAGACACAGCCTGGTTCTTTCTCCCTGCTGGCGTGGGGGTGGAATGTGCCATCCCAAATGTTGGAGTTTTTTCCCCCTTCTAATTCTCTAACAAAATTTGAGGGAAATAGGGTGAGGGAAAAAGCCTTTTGAGATTCAAAATGCCTGAAATATATTGTAGCCCTGCACAAACCTTCTCATTTATCTAATCTAAAAAAGCAACAACACCAAAAAACAGCATGTGATAATATTTCGGCTTGATGATGCATCTGTTTTCACCATGCACTGTAAATGGGTGCACAATATATTCAAATACTTTAGTTGTTTTCATGATATTAGAAACAGAGGTGAGGAAAAAGGGACATTTTTTTGTCCAGAGGATTGCCAGTTTGAATTTCACATTGAAATTTACTCTGCTGTGTCCTTGAAAAGTAGTAATCTTTCTCGAGTATCCACCCATCAGTATGCTTCTTGGGATTGTAAAAATGTAAAATGTAATCCATGTACAGCCTCATCATAAGGGCTGCTGCTAAACCAATAATGTACTGTAATCTGAGCAAGGATCGCTGCTAGAGCAGTGAGCACATCCCTGGCCCTGTGTTTATCTGGCTGTTTAGCGTCTCAAGGTGACAAATGATTGAGTTCAGACTCTAGTCCTCAGTGACTCATACCATAGGTGCCAGCCATCTGGGCTCGTTGTGTGGGTAGACTGTTAAAGTAAGAGAGGATGCCTTTCTGTTGCTCTCACGCTCTACTTCTCTCTCGCCTCTCTCGCTTCTCTCTCTCCATTTCTCACCTCTCTCTCTCCCTTTCTCCCTCTCGCCTCTCTCTCACACACACACTAACACACTCCCTTTCTCCCTCTCCCCCCCAGTCCCTTGATTATGGGTTTTACTCTCTCGGAAGCATCACTCATCATAACCAAGCACAATCTATTTGGTGCTGTCTCTGTCATGGTCTGACAACCTCAAGCTGTTAAAGGGGAGTCCGGTTATATGAACTCGGAACGCAAATGAAAACGACAACCATAGCCTACATAACCCCAGCACTGTACCATAGCGTACATAACCACAGCACTGTACCATAGCGTACATAACCACAGCACTGTACCATCATAGCCTACATAACCACAGCATTGTACCATAGCGTACATAACCACAGCACTGTACCATAGCCTGCATAACCCCAGCACTGTACCATAGCCTACATAACCACAGCACTGTACCATAGCCTACATAACCACAGCACTGTACCATAGCGTACATAACCACAGCACTGTACCATAGCGTACATAACCACAGCACTGTACCATAGCGTACATAACCACAGCACTGTACCATAGCGTACATAACCACAGCACTGTACCATCATAGCCTACATAACCACAGCACTGTACCATAGTGTACATAACCACAGCACTGTACCATAGCCTACATAACCACAACACTGTACCATAGCCTGCATAACCACAGCACTGTACCATAGCGTACATAACCACAGCACTGTACCATAGCGTACATAACCACAGCACTGTACCATCATAGCCTACATAACCACAGCACTGTACCATAGCCTACATAACCACAGCACTGTACCATAGCCTACATAACCACAGCACTGTACCATAGCCTACATAACCACAGCACTGTACCATAGCCTACATAACCACATCACTGTACCATAGCCTACATAACCACAGCACTGTACCATAGCCTACATAACCACAGCACTGTACCATAGCCTACATAACCACAGCACTGTAACATAGCGTACATAACCACAGCACTGTACCATAGCCTACATAACCACAGCACTGTACCATAGCGTCCATAACCACAGCACTGTACCATAGCCTGCATAAACCCAGCACTGTACCATAGCGTATATAACCACAGCACTGTACCATAGCCTACATAACGAGAGCACTGTACCATAGCCTACATAACCACAGCACTGTACCATAGCCTACATAACCACAGCACTGTACCATAGCCTGCATAACCCCAGGACTGTACCATAGCCTACATAACCACAGCACTGTACCATAGCCTACATAACCACAGCACTGTACCATAGCGTACACAACCACAGCACTGTACCATCATAGCCTACATAACCACAGCACTGTGCCATAGCGTCCATAACCACAGCACTGTACCATAGCCTGCATAACCCCAGCACTGTACCATAGCGTACATAACCACAACACTGTACCATAGCGTACATAACCACAGCACTGTACCATAGCCTACATAACCACAGCACTGTACCATAGCCTACATAACCACAGCACTGTACCATAGCCTACAAAACCACAGAACTGTACCATAGCCTACATAACCACAGCACTGTACCATAGCCTACATAACCACATCACTGTACCATAGCCTACATAACCACAGCACTGTACCATAGCCTACATAACCACAGCACTGTACCATAGCCTACATAACCACAGCACTGTACCATAGCCTACATAACCACATCACTGTACCATAGCCTACATAACCACAGCACTGTACCATAGCCTACATAACCACAGCACTGTACCATAGCCTACATAACCACAGCACTGTACCATAGCCTGCATAACCCCAGGACTGTACCATAGCCTACATAACCACAGCACTTTACCATAGCCTACATAACCACAGCACTGTACCATAGCGTACATAACCACAGCACTGTACCATCATAGCCTACATAACCACAGCACTGTGCCATAGCGTCCATATCCACAGCACTGTACCATAGCCTGCATAACCCCAGCACTGTACCATAGCGTACATAACCACAGCACTGTACCATAGCGTACATAACCACAGCACTGTACCATAGCCTACATAACCACAACACTGTACCATAGACTACATAACCACAGCACTGTACCATAGCCTGCATAACCCCAGCACTGTACCATAGCCTACATAACCACAGCACTGTACCATAGCCTACATAACCACAGCACTGTACCATAGCCTACATAACCACAGCACTGTACCATAGCCTACATAACCACAGCACTGTACCGTAGCGTACATAACCACAGCACTGTACCATAGCGTACATAACTGCAGCACTGTACCATCATAGCCTACATAACCACAGCACTGTACCATAGCGTACATTACCATAGCACTGTACCATAGCCTACATAACCACAGCACTGTACCATAGCCTACATAACCACATCACTGTACCATAGCCTACATAACCACTTCACTGTACCATAGCCTACAGAACCACAGCACTGTACCATAGCCTACATAACCACAGCACTGTACCATAGCCTACATAACCACAGCACTGTACCATAGCGTACATAACCACAGCACTGTACCATAGCCTACATAACCACAGCACTGTACCATAGCGTACATAACCACAGCACTGTACCATAGCGTACATAACCACAGCACTGTACCATCATAGCCTACATAACCACAGCACTGTACCATAGCCTACATAACCACAGCACTGTACCATAGCCTACATAACCACAGCACTGTACCATAGCCTACATAACCACATCACTGTACCATAGCCTACATAACCACAGCACTGTACCATAGCCTACATAACCACAGCACTGTACCATAGCCTACATAACCACAGCACTGTAACATAGCGTACATAACCACAGCACTGTACCATAGCCTACATAACCACAGCACTGTACCATAAAGTCCATAACCACAGCACTGTACCATAGCCTGCATAAACCCAGCACTGTACCATAGCGTATATAACCACAGCACTGTACCATAGCCTACATAACGAGAGCACTGTACCATTGCCTACATAACCACAGCACTGTACCATAGCCTACATAACCACAGCACTGTACCATAGCCTGCATAACCCCAGGACTGTACCATAGCCTACATAACCACAGCACTGTACCATAGCCTACATAACCACAGCACTGTACCATTGCGTACATAACCACAGCACTGTACCATAGCCTACATAACCACAGCACTGTACCATAGCGTACATAACCACAGCACTGTACCATAGCGTACATAACCACAGCACTGTACCATCATAGCCTACATAACCACAGCACTGTACCATAGCCTACATAACCACAGCACTGTACCATAGCCTACATAACCACAGCACTGTACCATAGCCTACATAACCACATCACTGTACCATAGCCTACATAACCACAGCACTGTACCATAGCCTACATAACCACAGCACTGTACCATAGCCTACATAACCACAGCACTGTAACATAGCGTACATAACCACAGCACTGTACCATAGCCTACATAACCACAGCACTGTACCATAAAGTCCATAACCACAGCACTGTACCATAGCCTGCATAAACCCAGCACTGTACCATAGCGTATATAACCACAGCACTGTACCATAGCCTACATAACGAGAGCACTGTACCATTGCCTACATAACCACAGCACTGTACCATAGCCTACATAACCACAGCACTGTACCATAGCCTGCATAACCCCAGGACTGTACCATAGCCTACATAACCACAGCACTGTACCATAGCCTACATAACCACAGCACTGTACCATTGCGTACATAACCACAGCACTGTACCATCATAGCCTACATAACCACAGCACTGTGCCATAGCGTCCATAACCACAGCACTGTACCATAGCCTGCATAACCCCAGCACTGTACCATAGCGTACATAACCACAGCACTGCACCATAGCCTACATAACCACAGCACTGTACCATAGCCTACATAACCACAGCACTGTACCATAGCCTGCATAACCCCAGCACTGTACCATAGCCTACATAACCACAGCACTGTACCATAGCCTACATAACCACAGCACTGTACCATAGCCTACATAACCACAGCACTGTACCATAGCCTACATAACCACAGCACTGTACCATAGCCTACATAACCACAGCACTGTACCATAGCGTACATAACCGCAGCACTGTACCATCATAGCCTACATAACCACAGCACTGTACCATAGCGTACATTACCATAGCACTGTACCATAGCCTACATAACCACAGCACTGTACCATAGCCTACATAACCACATCACTGTACCATAGCCTACATAACCACTTCACTGTACCATAGCCTACAGAACCACAGCACTGTACCATAGCCTACATAACCACAGCACTGTACCATAGCCTACATAACCACAGCACTGTACCATAGCCTACATAACCACAGCACTGTACCATAGCCTACATAACCACAGCACTGTACCATAGCCTACATAACCACAGCACTGTATCATAGCCTACATAACCACATCACTGTACCATAGCCTACATAACCATAGCACTGTACAATAGCCTACATAACCGCAGCACTGTACCATCATAGCCTACATAACCACAGCACTGTACCATAGCGTACATTACCATAGCACTGTACCATAGCCTACATAACCACAGCACTGTACCATAGCCTACATAACCACATCACTGTACCATAGCCTACATAACCACTTCACTGTACCATAGCCTACAGAACCACAGCACTGTACCATAGCCTACATAACCACAGCACTGTACCATAGCCTACATAACCACAGCACTGTACCATAGCCTACATAACCACAGCACTGTACCATAGCCTACATAACCACAGCACTGTACCATAGCCTACATAACCACAGCACTGTATCATAGCCTACATAACCACATCACTGTACCATAGCCTACATAACCATAGCACTGTACCATAGCCTACATAACCCCAGCACTGTACCATAGCCTACATAACCACAGCACTGTACCATAGCCTACATAACCACAGCACTGTACCATAGCGTACATAACCACAGCACTGTACCATAGCCTGCATAACCCCAGCACTCTACGACTCGGAATTGACAATGTGCCAAGGTAAAAAGACACCCCTCGTTTGTCTATATTAAACAGTGATTCTTACATTGCCTTGACGTCTAAAGTTTCTGTGGTATTGACCATTTCTTTTCTTGCAAATCATATTTTGGGGGGGAATCAACCTTGCATGACGACTTCCCGTAGCTTGGTCCCAGACCACAGAAGTTGGCAAGACAGCACAAACAGATCTGGGACCAGGTTAGATTTCACCACTTGTGTCTGAGTGGATTTGGAGGTATAGCCTCGGATGTGTCCCTAATGGCATCCTATTCTTATATAGTGAACTACATTTGACCAGGGCCAGTAGGATCTACTTTCAAAACAATCTCATGTAAGTGCCCCCCTAGTCTCCTTATTACCGTTGGCTGGTTCAGCGGCACCGAACCCGGGTCCATTACTGTATTAAGTGCCATCCCAGCTCCGATGGCTTTTGCCCCAGATTTAAGTGACGCGAAATGCAAAGAGGGACCTTGCCAATGAACCCCTGTCCTGTGTGCTAAGATCACCACTCAGCAAAACAGGGCGTTAAAAATAAATATGGATAACCATTTTATACATGTTGATGTAATGAACCTCTAGTATTCCTTGGAGTAACCAGCCGTTTTCTAAGAGGTAAACATGGACATACCACTAGTTGAAGCTGGTTTGTATCTTTGGTCGAACCACACAGGCCTTACTGGTGGGGGGTGTGTGTGTTGCATAGTGAGGATGACACAGAATGATGACTCATGACTTTTAGGACTGTGTGAGCATCAACGTTGACAACATTCATTCCAGTGGCGGTCGGTGCCATTTATCATTTTTTTTGTTGTATAAACATGACCTTATTTCTAATACAGCATATTGGATGACTGCCATTCATGTTCCATTCACCCGGTTCAATGTAACTTCAAGAGAATTTTGAGTAATCAAGGCGACAGACAGTCACACATTCAATACCGCCTTGCACACTGTTGACTGCATTTAGCTGACCCAGGGTGCTGTCATTAGTCCAACGGTTGCAAACGAGAGTGTCTATTTGACGAATTCAGGTGTGTTTATCCAGTGGAGTTCCGTTTGAGAAACGGTTTTCAACAGAATCGGCACATTTTCACGGCAGCCACATGCAAACAGCTTGTTGTGAGAAGGAATTATATATACATCTATCTACTGCTCTCCTCCTCTCACCTTTTCCCCAGGAACATTTGAATCATATTACTGAATGTATCCGGAGTATTTTCAGATTTTGTTTTCAACAAATGCAGTAGAAAGTCAAATACTTTTAAAACGCACATAAAATCAACAGTGTAGTGTTTGGATTCAGTTTTGTGTCAGGTGAGCTGCTTTGTCTTTAACTCTAATAGTTTGACCCTAATCTCCGCAGCTGTTCCATTTCAATTGCTACCATGCTTATTATGCATTTTGCGTTTTTTTTCTGTCAGAAACATTTCAATTTTAGCCCTATCCATATAGTCCTATTCCCACGAGTGGAAAGGGTTAACAGCACGCTTCCAATATTCATCTGAGATACCGCTGAGGGGCATTCCAGAATTAGTTGCAGCTACTACTGCTATTGGGATTAACTCAACGCTCCATATTCATGAGCGATCCATAGACTGGATTTATATTTTTAGAAGGTCAAACCTCCCAGCTGGTAGCAAAATGTTGTTAAACAGTGGGCATTAACCCCCCGCTGGCTGGTGCACAAACAAATATGTGTTTATTTTCCACTGTATTGCATGTATGTCCTGGCGATTCAATGGCATGCCATTTCAGGAGAGCAGGGCAGACCGCTCGAGAAATAGAAGGCTACTTGGACAAGTGCTGCCCAGGTTGATGAAACTGCTCTGTTGATGCCTGAGCGCGACACCTTGAAGTCTTGAGTGAAAAACAAAAGCTTGTAAACAAATGTTCAGGACAGGGTTGGGGTCGATTCCGTCTCAATCCGGGAAGCGATCTGACATTTAAATGTCCATATCATTTGCATTTCAGTGCAGACCTACTTCCTGAAATAACTGAGTAGAAATGGAATGGAATCCAGCCCTGGTGCAGGATGGGAGTTTCAATGCCGACTCCACATAAGTTATTCACAATAGGTTACGATGATTTGGGTAGATCATAAGTCTGGGAACTTTTTTGGTTTGGTGACTGTTGTTTGGTAATAGATGCTGTTGAAGCAAATATTTGACAGGTTCCTGTTTGTATGCTTCAGGAACACATTTAAGCTCGGACACAAGATGTAATCAAGTCCAAAGGTCTGCAATTCCACCAATGTATTTCACCATGCCAATATTGAGGCCTGTGGGTGACGACAGAATCCTATTAGAGCCTTCACTTTGCATCATCCAATATACAAAGAGATCCTCTCCTCACTGTGTCAACAAATGCCATTGCAAAAGTAAACAGAAAGCTGTCTCCGTCCGTCCATCCGTCTGCTTGAAATCCTCACATCAGCATCCATTGGCCTATAAGAAGTGCTGACCCTGCAGAAATAGACTGTAGCCCTGAGCAACCGGAGCCGGAGTGAGATGACCTGATGTGAATTACAATTCATGCTCACACCTGCTATATCCCAACTGCTATAACTTCCATTCCATAAGGGGGGGGGGGGGGGGGGCAGGGTAGAGCTGCCAACAACCAGCTAGTGTGCCATAAATAAAATAATCAGAACTCATCGGAATCGACCCTTTCAAAGTGTTCTCGCACTCTGCCTCGCACTCTGCCTCGCACTCTGCGTGTGTGTGTTTGTGCAATGATTGGGTTACTAACTTTGCCTGTCGGAGAGGAGAGTGAGAAAGGGACGGAGGGGGAGAGAGGGAGGGTCTGAGGCAGGAGATGTTACAGTAAAGGTCATCTTCTACCAGATAATATTTGACCTTTCTATTCGTGCTCTGGGGCTTCTCCTGATGCGCCCTGTCACACCGGCTCACAGACGCAGCCCTTCATCAACCGTTTTTTGATAATGACTTCCAATTAAATGTACTTGAATTTATAATGCAGTTAACCCGGCATCTTAAAATTAACCATTAATGAGATTTTCATTTTAGTACTAATTTGGCGTGTAGCCTTCGAGGCCCAGTTAGTAGCCTGACCTCTCCTTCTCAACTGTGTCCCAAATGGCACCCTATTCCCTATTTAGGACACTACTTTAATAGTGCTCAGACTCTAATGGGCTACTCAACTGTCTAGCTTGTACCCATTTGTATGTGTGTTACATAGTGTGTGTGTGTCTCCCCCATGCAAGGGCGTCATTACTAGGCTAGTGGGACAAGTGAATGGTAAAACACCCCATTACACAAAGCTGAAAGGTAGGCTACTTTAGATAAAGGTAGTAATTGTATTTTTTTTTCTATCCAGAAGCTTCAGTGAGAAACATTGTGATGAAGGCATCCAAGTGTTTCCGTTTCTTGTCAAATTCAATACACACACTTTAATCTTCTCAAACTTTAAAGAGCGCCTATTTTTACAAACGAAAATGTCGAGGGTAGATCTCCTTATATATTGCAGATAGATTGTAACTTCCATCAATGTAATTGTCTGCGTCATTTCCAATCCCCGATATACTTTTTGGTATATATATATATATATATATATATATATATATATATATATATATATATATATATATATATTTTTTTAAATATATTTTCCTTTATTATTTTTCCCTAACCCTTCCACCCCTCCCCTTATTGGAGTAAACTAATGGACCATATATTGTGCTGTGATGTTTCGCAAAAGTTCTGAACCTTTCTATTCTCATAGCTTCTACAGATTGTAAATTAAAGATACACATTTTTTCCTAAAGGTATTATTATATTAATGATCGATTGACTATGCCTTTTCAAATCAGCCAGCAGTGCTATTTGGAGAGTTAGCTCCAGGTAAATGTTGCAATTCTTCAGCCATTCCTGAACCTGCTACCAAAAACAAGCTACATATGGACAGTACCAAAATGACCTAATGACTCTGTCTCTTCGCAGCAAAATCTGCAGAGCTGGGATGGTTGTATCCCCAATATCTATAACATTCTGTTGGTGGCAAGAATTTTGTATAATCATTTTGATTGGAAAATTATACGTTTTGAATCCGGCGTTGTTCATAAACCATGTGCCATGGAATCGGTACATCTAAAATCTCTTCTCTACTATTTGGCAATCTATAGACGAGTATCTATTTTACAGGTTAGTCAGGTTAGTCTCAATGAAATGACATCTGTTTTGCGATCAAGACCTGGATTTGACAGAACCCTTCATTTCTTTAGGCAGTCTCTAGTGGACATCTGTAATGCATCCAGCAGGATACTAACACATGGACCAGTGGGACTAGGGAGAACTACTTTATACAGGTCACCCGTACATAATATAATTCCATTCATTTAGTGTTCGTGAGCTGACAAGATGGCTTGACAAGGTCAACTCACATGCGTTGCATCCATTAAGGTGATGTGCAGGTCAGGGGTGTCCCATTCCAATCACCATTCAATTGCCTCCATGTGTCCGCCTCCTCCCACCCTCTACAGCTGCCCATGCTGACCTTCCACCTTTGAACCCAAGACACCACGACCTGGCACTTAGTGACTGTAATGAAACTCAGCTCCTTCTTAAATAGCTGTTTTCACCCCCATATCACTGGGCTCTATTAAAGGCCCAGAGGTTAAATGGTTCAGATGGCCCGTAATGTAGGTTAGTGCCCTTAGTGGTTTTGCTGTAACGCTGTAGGTCTCCAAGGACACACTCATACTACCACCGCTGCTGTACACATCTCTCTCTCTTTCTCCCCCTCTTTTATTTCTCTCCCTCTCTATTCCTCTTCTCTCTTTATTAATCCCTCTCCTTTTCTCTGTCTCTCACTCTTTCCATCGATTCCCCACTTTCTCTCTCGCTCTGTCTTTCTGGAACAGTATCTCTCTCTCTCTCTCTCTCCCCCTCTTTCACTCTCTCCCCCTTCTCTGTCTCCCTCTCTCCCTCTGTTTATTTTTCTCCCTCTTCCTCCTCCCCATCTTCCTCCCTCTCTTTGCCTGGGATTCACTAATGCTGGAACAAATATTTGCATAGGGAAAAGGAAAATCCGCAAGAACGCCGATACCTGCCGTTTTACGTTTGGGCACCGATTTGTTTTGCTGACCAAAATAGAAACACTAGGCCATCATTACTAGATCATAACGATATGTAGAGTAGGCTGATTATTAAATCATCTCCAGGATCAGCATTTTCCCCATCATTAACTGTGGACTTAACGAGATGATGTTGCATGCCAACGTTTGTCTATTAGCTACCACGTTGTAACAACACGAAGGGCGCGTGCGCACATGCACAGATATTCCGTGACTGTGTGAGAGCAAAGTCTTGCATTGCCCCAAAGGGTGTCCAACCAACTTGACACAACTGTGGGAAGCATTGGAGTCAACATGGTCCAGCTTCCCTGGGAACGCTTTTCGACACCTTGTAGAGTCTATGCCCCAATGACCCGAGGCTGTTCTGAGGGCTCAGTATTAGGATGTTTTGTACACTGAGTGATGGTATACTATAATTATGGGTTACAGTATATTATCTCTAAACTCAGCATTCACAGATTTCCTTCCAGATTTACCATGCCAGGTATCGCGCATCAGAAAAAGACTGTCTCCTGACGAGAGGGGACCTTCACACTGTCCCTCTACCATAAAAAAGGTGAAATATGAGCGCATTAAAACAGTGCACTTAATCCGTCCGTTCAAATTAGCCCCATTAATCTTCATTAATTCACTACATTATATTTCTTCACTTAATTACATGTGCTACAAAAGCATAATTGCCCAGAAGCATGCCCGTTGTGATCCTTCATCTCCACCCGGATTGCTAGTGCATCTTCTTCGGTAATTACCCAAGGTGTACTCGCCGGGGATGGTGTTGACGAGAAAGATGATGCCCGAATTAAAAAAAGATCACTCATTGCAGATAGGACAGTAATTTCCCAGCCGTTCAGGGAATACCAACAGGAATTAGAATGGGTTTTCCTCTCCCTGAGAAACGTTGTAACACAGTTGACATTAACCAGGCTTGATCTTTTTATCAAGAAGGTAATTATTGCGGTGTGTGCTTGCTGAGAAAGCTTGATTCCGTTTGGCACAGCACTTTAGTCATAACTGTCCTTTAACTTGTTATCATCGTCATCATCATTACCGTCACCAACACCGTCATCATCCTTACCGTCACCAACACTACCATCACAATTACCCGCCTCTCTCCTCATTTCAGTCATTTAATTGATATTCACGGCACAGCACACGAGTCATGTAATATATAATCCAACGTTCCCAGTCCATTTACTTTGAGACAACAAAGAGGTGCACACAGTGTGTTCCCCACGGGGACGGCCAGTGCTACCACGACAGGCCCGGCGCATAGGCTTCGTCCCTAATGGCACCCTATTACCTAATTAGTTCACTACTTCTGACCAGGGACCACTGTATAGGGAATAAAGTGCCATTGGGAACTCACCCATACAGCACTGTATGAGCCTACTTCACAATGCGCAGTCTCTGAAATAGGTAGGGAATATGAAATCACAGAGCGCATTCAAAGTGGACCAAGTACAGCTTGCGCTCTATAATTATCTCTGAATAAGTTATAACACCATTTTTTTTAATTTACTGGAGTTTCTGTTTCTATGCCACAGGATTGGCTTGCACAAAACAGTTCTGCTCTAAAGCCTAGCCCAGTGCACAGAGAGTCGTTGAGTATGTTATTCAGCGCAGTTGAATAAGAGTATGTTATTCATGAGTGCCTAATGGTAAGAACATTGCATTGTATTCGTATTGGTTTGTATACAAGTAGAGAAGACTTTCAGCCTGTAAAGCAGGGAGTTGTTTTATGTTTACACAGTGCGAATGGGAGCCGATGCCTCGGATTGAGGATATGGCCCTGTGACAGACTAGCGTCCTTGTACTTGTACTTAAAGGGAAAATCCAGACCAAACATTTCGGGTCTGTATCAACAGTGGACGAATGAAAAGAATACCAAAAGAGAGTTTTTGAGTGGATTATCCCTTTAAAGACAACTATTGCCTTCCACTCCTTGACATTCTCACGATGCAAAGAATGACAATGTTGCTGTATTCACTTGTTTATCCTTAGAATTATAGTGAATTATATTTCAATGGTTAAACAGACCGACCACACACAACGTTTCCCTTGGGCTGTTTGGGTAAACAAGTTACTCTCCACCCCAAGTTGTTTCATTTTCAACTCTTGTAAAGAATAGAGAAAGAAGAGGAGGTTGAATTTGAGAGACCTCTCCCTGTCACATTTCCCCCTTTTAACTTTCATACACAGATCAAGTCAGCTACTGCGACATTCAGCTCGGCTGTCTGTTTCGACATTCCCGCAATGTGGAAACCATCAATCTCCCTCGGCCTCTTAATTGCCTGTCAATCTACATCACGCTTGCTTTGGAACGACAGGACAATGTCAGAGTATAACCCATATACATCGTACACGGGCCTCTCCGACTCCCCCGCCAACGAAAAATTAAAAATCAATTAATTCACTGGTCTTGGTTAACCTTGCTGACGTTTGATTAATATTCTCATCAATAGCAATAAAAAGTGTCCTTGAGCAAGCTCAGAACAAAACCCTGAACTGATGATGGTCTCCTGGGGAACCATGGCTCGATTTCATTGACAGACAGCCGATGGAACCAATAACAGTAGCTCAAATGACCCCTCCTTTCCAAATGACCCCTCCCCAATTTGATTGGATGGACTAGTAGTGCACTACTTTTGACCAGAGCCCATCAAAGTAGTACACTATTATAGGGAATTAGGGTGCCATTTGGGTCGTAGTCATGTATATGTACAGTATATTACAAACAGTGGAGTTATTATAAGGCAATCAAACCGGCAAGACATCAGCACAGAGACAAAGTGATGTCTCAATTCAACTGCTCAGACACGAGTCATTGAAACTAATTTTTCAACGACTCCACAAATTTCTTGTTAACAAACTATAGTTTTGGTAAGCCGGTTAGGACATCTACTTTATGCACGACACAAGTCATTTTTCCAACATATGTTTACAGACAGATTATTTCACTTACAATTCCAGCGGGTCAGAAGTTTACATACACTAAGTTGACTGTGCCTTTAAACAGCTTGGAAAATTCCAGAAAATTATGTCATGGCTTTCCAAACGCCTGAAGGTACCATGTTCATCTGTACAAACAATAGTAAGCAAGTATAAACACCATGGGAGCACGCAGCCATCATACCGCTCAGGAAGGAGATGCGTTCTGTCTCCTAGACATGAACGTACTTTGGTGCGAAAAGTGCAAATCAATCCCAGAACAACAGCAAAGGACCTTGTGAAGATGCTGGAGGAAATAGATACAAAAGTATCTATATCCACAGTAAAACGAGTCCTACATTGACAACCTGAAAAGCCGCTCAGAAAGGAAGAAGCCACTGCTCCAAAACCGCCAGAGAAAAGCCAAACTACGGTTTGCAACTGCACATAGGAACAAAGATCGTACTTTTTGGAGAAATGTCCGCTGGTCTGATGAAACAAAAATAGAACTGTTTGGCCATAATGACCATCGTTATGTTTGGAGAAAAAAGGAGGAAGCTTGCAAGCCAAAGAACACCATCCCAACTGTGAAGCACGGGGGTGGCAACATCATGTTTTGGGGGTGCATTGCTGCAGGAGTGACTGGTGCACTTCACAAAATAGATGGCATCATGAGGGAGGAAAATTATGTGGATATATTGAAGTAACATCTCAAGACATCAGTCAGGAATTTAAAGCTTGGTCACAATGGGTCTTCCATATGGATAATGACCCCAAGCATACTTCCAAAGTTGTGGCAAAATGGCTTAAGGACAAGAACGTCAAGGTATTGGAGTGGCCATCACAAAGCCCTGACCTCAATTCTATAGAAAAAACAGAAAAAGTGTGTGCGAGCAAGGAGGCCTACAAACCTGACTCAGTTACACCAGCCCTGTCAGGAGGAATGGGCCAAAATTCACCCAACCTATTGTGGAAAGCTTGTGGAAGGCTACCCAAAACGTTTGACCCAAGTTAAACAATTTAAAGGCAATGCTGTTAAAATACTAATTGAGTGTATGTAAATTTCTGACCACTGGGAATGTGATGAAAGAAATAAAAGCTGAAATAAATCATTCTCTCTACTACTATTCTGACATTTCACATTCTTAAAATAAATTGGTGATCCTAACTTACCTAAAACAGGGACTTTTTACTAGGATTAATGAATCAGGAATTGTGAAAAACTGAGTTTAAATGTATTTGGCCAAGGTGTATGTAAACTTCCGACTTCAAATGATTATGTATATGTAAAAATATGACAAATATATATGCAATTTAGAAGACACTTTTAGATAAAGTGAGTTACAGTCGTGTGTATACATTTCATGTATCGGTGGTCTCAGGAATTGAACCTGCTATTCTGGCGTTGCAAGGGTGACACAAGCGTGCCCCAATTTTCTTTTATATATTTGTAACCCCTCTCTCACTCAGAGCTCCAAGAACATTTCAACCTCCCGCTTAGCTCACATCTCAAATACTGTAACCTTAATCAAGCCAATAACTTAATGCTTTGATGAAGCGCAGAGCGCGGCACAATTAGAATTTGCTGAGGTGGGCCACATTTCTAACCGAGGTGAGGACGGCAATTCCGGGCAGCCCAAACTACCAGCCATCAATCACGCAGGCGGAGATTGAAATGTTTGATGTTCTAACCACCGTCGAAAACTGCCTGACGACAGTTATAAGTGAAGGGCATGAGGCGATGTCTCTGTATTTAATTGGTCAGCCTGCTTCTGAAGTAGACGTAGTACAGTATTGTGTCGTATACTCTGTGAAACATTGCGTTTCGGGTTTAGTGTAGATCCTTATTGATTGGCTGTAAAAGGGAAAATGTGTTTCTTTGAGTGCCTCGATATACACTCAACGGCGGCTCCGGGATTTTTTTTTTATGTTTACATGGTGCGAACGGCTGACGTCGCTTTTGGAATGAGTAGCACTGGTGTCATCCGTAACCGTTGTATCAATCATAAAGGTTAGGATATTACAACAAAATAGTTATAACATGTATTTAACAAGCCCTCGAAAACAGCACACAGTTGTCATTGGTTTTAGTGGAGCCGAGGGTCTTCTTGCCCCCCAGCAGGCAAATCAAACACTCTACACCTTATTGTGATTTTTTTTTTAACAACCTATATACATAGTGACCCAGTTTAACTTGTTACAAAGAGGTGTTTCACCATACATACCTTTCCTACAGAAAGAAGGGGGCGGTAGTCCTATAAATAATACCATGCAAATGTAACAGAGTGGAATTAACCATCCCAACCTGGACAATGACCGATGCTAACGCGCTAATTAGTCAGTGATTAAATGTATCTGCTCGCCATGGACCCGCCACATGTGTCAAATCATGCCCTATCATCGTCTTATGACCGATTTACATTGTGATCTTCTAAAGCCAGATTCAAAAGATGTTGCAACAAACAGCACCGCAGATATTGAGATAAGAGCGATGCAAGACTTTGCTCTCACACAGTCACAGAGCATCTGCGCATCTGCACACTTGTGCTTCGTGTTGTTACATCGTGATAGGACCAACACGCACCTCGCTGAGTCTCCTGTTAATGATGAGGAAAATGCTGACCTTGGAGATGATTTAATAATCAGCCTACCCTATGTATCTTTATGATCTAGTAATGATGGCCTAGTGTTTCTATTTTGGTCAGCAAAACAAATCGGTGTCCAAACATCTAAAAAGGCAGGTATCGGCATTCTTGCAGATATGTTATAGGATTACTAGTAGCTATGTTGAGAGAGAGAGAGAGAGAGAGAGAGAGAGAGAGAGAGAGAGAGAGAGAGAGAGAGAGAGAGAGAGAGAGAGAGAGAGAGAGAGAGAGAGAGAGAGAGAGAGAGAGAGAGAGAGACTCAGACTCCCCTCCACTCCCAGATCCCACCATCCCTTTTATCCTCCCATTTCTTCCCCAGCTCAGAGCCCCATTGGAGCCATTTTCTCCCTGCAATTAATTCCTCAGCTTCACCTCTCCCTGGCTTCGTCCCAATTGGAACCCCATTCCGTACATTGTGCACTACCGTTGACCACATGGCTCTGTTCAAATGCAGTGCACTATGTAGGGATTAGATGCCATTTCGGATGCATTGTCTCTCGCCATCTCCACGGACTCTGCATGTGGTACCGCCTGATTAAAAGGAGAACTGTTTCCAACAATAATTTCTTACTCCTTTTCAATTAAACAATCCCATTGCTCTTTAAATTTTGCCATGATTTGACAATTAATAAAGTTCTTCAATCAATCTTGTGAAAATGCTGCTTCTCGGGGAAAGGTCTGATGATCAAATCAAATTTATTTATATAGCCCTTCGTACATCAGTTGATATCTCAAAGAGCATAATTAAATTCACACAGAACACCGGATAAGACAGGAGAAGTACTTCAGATATAACAAACTGAACCTAGCCCCCCGACACATAAAACTACTACAGCATAAATACTGGAGGCTGAGACAGGAGGGGTCAGGAGAAACTGTGGCCCCATCCGATGATACCCCCGGACAGGGCCAAACAGGAAGGATATAACCCCACCCACGTTGCCAAAGCACAGCCCCCACTCCACTAGAGGGATATCTTCAACCACCAAGGGGGGGCGCCAACCCAGACAGGAAGATCACGTCAGTTACTCAACCCACTCAAGTGACGCACCCCTCCTAGGGACGGCATGAAAGAGCACCAGTAAGCCAGTGACACAGCCCCTGTAATAGGGTTAGAGGCAGAGAATCCCAGTGGAGAGAGGGGAACCGGCCAGGCAGTGACAGCAAGGGTGGTTCGTTGCTCCAGAGCCTTTCCGTTCACGTTGACACTCATGGGCCAGACTACACTCAATCATATGACCCACTGAAGAGATGAGTCTTCAGTAAAGACTTAAAGGTTGAGACCGAGTCTACGTCTCTCACATGGGTAGGCAGACCATTCCATAAAAATGGAGCTCTATAGGAGAAAGCCCTGCCTCCAGCTGTTTGCTGTTTGGGATAATTAGGAGGCCTGCGTCTTGTAGCCGTAGCGTACGTGTAGGTACTGTATGTACGGCAGGACCAAATCAGAAAGATAAGTAGGAGCAAGCCCATGTAATGCTTTGTAGGTTAGCAGTAAAATCTTGAAATCAGCCCTTGCCTTAACAGGAAGCCAGTGTAGGGAGGCTAGCACTGGAGTAATATGATATTTTTTGGGGGTTCTAGTCAGGATTCTAGCAGCCGTATTTAGCACTAACAGAAGTTTATTTAGTGCTTTATCCGAGTAGCCGGAAATTAGAGCATAGCAGTAGTCTACCCTAGAAGTAACAAAAGCATGGATACATTTTTCTGCATCATTTTTGGATGATGCAATGTTACGTAGATGGACCCACAAAGATGCAATACATGTATGTTCCACAGCCCTTTCACTGTCTAAATCAGACTGTCCATTCCAAGTTGACCTGGACAATTACGACCCCTTGGCTCCGTCCAAGGCCACCACCACGCTCCCCTTTCTAAACCTCAAAAAATAAACAAAAGACAAACCCTTGGGTGCACGAGTACGATCTTGAAGTCATAGTGCATAATGGTATTCCTTTTAGAGCGGAGACCAGAGAAAGTGAGAAAGACCCGAGATAGAGAGGGAGAGCGAGAGAGAGAGAGAGAGCCAGTACTGAAAATAACAGAAAACATCTGAGTGACACACAAAACCCTAACAAGCTGCCGTGGACAATAGTTGCTAACAATACTAACAATGCACAGGGAAGAACTCTAGGGACTATGAATAGAGCAGAGGTTAACACGCGGCCATCCAGACCGCCAATGACACAGGCCTTGTGCCCAGATTGTCACACGGGCGCCAGGCCATGAACATGGCAGTGAAAAAAGTCTGAATAATTTCCATATAAAAAAGGTGACTTCTGGACATAAAATTAGCAGGTGGCTTGATAAGTGGGCGTCTGGCCCTTGTAATTACCGCTACTGAAGGCAAGGCGGGTAAAACACCGTTATCCCCCTTCTCTCTAAAAGTTGTCTGCAGCAGCTTGATAAGGTCAGGTTTCAAGCTATGCTCCGAGGTCAGCTTGTGTACTTTACTTAGGATTTTAATGCGTTTGTCACTTCGGGGATGACCCTGATTAGCACAACCATGCGTCGTGTTGTTCTTTTACTTGGACGTTGTTTTGTTTTTTTAATGGATAGCTACATTTCTTTATATATATATACATCTTTTTTTCATGTGTGACAGATTATCTTTGGGATTTGGAATAAGAGAACAAGTCCTGACTTTATTTGTCCCCTCATTTCAGACCCCACCCCAGAAAACCACCATCCTTCCAAATAACCGCACCACACCTCGACCCAAGTGACATTGTATGCCAACAGCGGGGATTGATCTCTCCTCCATCTACTCTCATCTATTGTGTGTTACACAATAAGTGCCATAAGAATCAGTAAGATCTCTTGGGCTGTGGAGATCTGAATGGCCTCTTTGAACTCTGTTCTCACTCTCGTCTCATTGTTGTCAATAGTGAGTCATACCAAGGAATATATGAGAATCAGTGAGATTTCTCTGGCTGTTGGCCTCTTGAACTCTCTTCTTGTCAAGTGGAGCCAGAGAGACGAAAGAAGCTGATTGTGACTCAGCAGATCAAGAGCCAATCAGGGATAATGACTCATTGCTCCAACACTAGCCCAGAGCCTTATATTTAGTGAGTTTTGTAAATGCTTTACATTTTCCGTATGTAACTCATTGTCTTTCGTCAGACGACGTCTTTCTAACGCGCCATGCGCTAACATGGCTGCCATAGAATGTTATAGTGTTAAGTAAATGCATCATTATGCAGAAACTTTGATGTACCAACTCTCTAAATACATGGCTCAGCACTAGCACATTCAATTCAATAAGCTTTACTGTTTGTCAAATGTACTTACGACAGAATTGCCCTTGACATGACACATTAAAAAAAAAAATAACAAGCTTCATTGCTTGTTGAATTTGCATAATATTCTGACAGAATATTTTCCTTGACACGTGACGTGGCTCACATGCATACATACAGTATATGTCACATGTAAACAATAACAACACTGACATTCACATTTCCTCACAGAGTGCAACCCCCCCCATTAGAGTAGTGTTTTATGAAACCACACATTAGCGGTCCTTTGGATTGAGATTGCCTGTGATAGCTTCACCTACATTATAGTATGATAAAGAAATGATGATAACGCGGTTATTAGGTTAATAACTAGTCTGCTATTCACTCTTCATTGGTCATATGACACACATCTTTGCAATGGGATTCATGCACACACACACAGAGACCCTTAATTGTGCAAGAGAGCATGTCATCATTCCTTTTTTTCTGATGTCAGTCTGCCTGATAGCAGTGAGCTTACAAGGTGCTAAGTACCTGGATGCTTTCAGGGAGAGACTGAAAAACCCTACCTGGCTTTGGAGGGGCTTGGGTCATAATTGGTTACATGGCTGGTTGGAGAAACGGATAGAGAGCCTCAGAGCATATTAAAGAAGCACTAAGCCTACAGAAATGACAGATGCATGCTTTAGCATTGCGAGGGAAATGTAAAAGTGTGATAAATGGTTTCTGCCTGTCAATTCTGTGGCATACTTCCTTCTGGGGAAAATGTGGAGTCTTGATGATGATGATGCAGTAGGATATAAAGGACCATGATATTCAATAAAATGGGTTACGGATTTCCCGGACAAGACTGGAAATACATTGATTCTGGGCTGTTTGGAAGTTGTTTTAATAGCAAAGTTGAGTTTCACTCTTGTTTCTTCCAAGTAACTTTTTTCAGTTGATAAAATGAATCGAGAAGCACATTTTCATGGTACTGTAAGAATAACATTTGAGGTGGAACCCCAGCCATGTGAAGTTAGTCTTGAATTGCCTTGTGCCCCAGCAATAGCAAACCAAGTATCTAGCTTGCTACCAACAAGGCTAATGTAGCTGGCTTTCACACTGTAACAGTTTGGCTTTTTAAACATGCTTTGTCTTCAATGGTCTTCAGTGGTTGTAGAACTACAGTCATAGGCTGCATGTGAAATGGAAACCTATTTACTACTGTATTGTCACGCCTTGACCATAGAGAGCCTTTTTATTTTCTATTTTGCTTAAGTCAGGGTGTGACTAGGGTGGGTAATCTAGTTTGTTTATTTCTATGTTGGCCTGGTATGGTTCCCAATCAGAGGCAGCTGTTTCTCGTTGTCTCTGATTGGGGATCAGCCATTTCCCCACTGTGTTTTGTGGGATCTTGTTTTGAGTCAGTGCATGTTGCACCTCAGTACTGCATGGTCGTTGTTGGTGTCTTGCTTTGTTTGAAGTTTCACATAATAAATATGTGGAACACCAATCACGCTGCGCCTTGGTCCGTCTCTACACACGATCGTGATAGAAGATCCCACCACACCAGGACCGAGCAGCGTGCCCAGGAGGAGATGGCATCCTGGGCTTGGGAGGAGATCGAGGAGAAAATATCCTGGACTTGGAAGGAAATCTTGGCAGGAAAAGAAAGCCTGCCGTGGAAGCAGACGCAAGGAGAGAAGGGAGGACAGCGACGACGCCGGGGTTTGCGGCCACAGGGAAAGCCCAAAAAACAGCCCAAATTAGTTTTCGGGGGCACACCGGGTGGTCGGCGGAGCCGAGGAATGAGCCAGAGACCGTCAGGGACCGTCAAGGAGGAACTTGACGAAACATTCCGGAGAGGGGTGGTAGCGATGAGAGTGCTGCAGAGCAGGCGTGCTGAGGAGCGTGATGACACCAGTCCGGTGTCATCTGCACCAGTTTCACGCATCTGGCCTCCAGTGCGACTCCCCAGTCTGGTACATTTGTCCCGGCTCTACGCACCAGGCTTCCAGTGCGCCTCCCCAGTCCGGTATGTCCTGTGCCTGCTCCCCGCACTCGCCCTGAAGTGCGTGTCACCAGTCCGGTGCAACCTGTGCCTTCCCCATGCATCAGGCCTCCAGTGGGCCTCCCCAGTCCGGTACGTGCTGTGCCTGCTCCCCACACTCGCCCTGAAGAGCGTGTCACCTGCCCGGTGCAACCTGTGCCGGCCCCACGCATCAGGCCTCCAGTGGGCCTCCCCAGTCCAGGCACCGTGTCCAGTCCCACTTCACGGCAAGAGCCTTCCTAGGAGCCGGTGACCAGTCCAGGCACGGCGTACAGTCCCGCTCCATGGAAGGAGCCTTCCTCTGCGCCGATGTCCAGTCCAGGCATGGCGTCCAGTCCTGCTCCAAGGTCGGAGCCTTCCTCTGCGCCGATGTCCAGTCCAGGCACGGCGTCCAGTCCTGCTCCATGGCCGGAGCCTTCTTCTGTGCCGGGGCCCAGTCCAGGCATGGCTTCCAGTCTAGCTCCATGGCCGGAGCCTTCCTCTTTGGAAACTCCAGGTGTACTGTCATACGCCTTTTTCTCAGGAGTGGCTTTCGTCGAGCTACTCACTCATAAGGCCCAGATTGGTGAAGTGCTATAGAGACTATTGTCCTTCTGGCATGTTCTTCCATCTCAGCCAAGGAACTCTGTAGTTCTGTCAGAGTGGTTATTGGCTTTTTGGTCACCTCCCTGGCCAAGATCCGTCTTTCCTGGTTGCTCAGTTTGGTCAGACGACCAACTATAGGCAGAGTCTGGGTAGTTCATTTTTTTTCAATTTCCCAATAATGGAGACCACTGTGCTCTTGGAGATTTTCAACACTCCTGATTGTTTTAAAACCATCCTCAGATATATCACAATTCTATCCCAGAGATCTATGGACAGTTCCTTGCACTTCACGGTTTAGTTCCTGCTCTGACTTGCACTGTCAACTGTGGGACAGGTGTGTTTCATGTCTAAACAATTGAATTGGCCACAGGTGGACTCCAATGAGTTCCCTGGCCTCCACAATCACCCGACCTCAACCCAATTGAGATGGTTTGGGATGAGTTGGACCACAGATTGAAGGAAAAGCAGCCAACAAGTGCTCATCATATGTAGGAACTCCTTCAAAACCTTTGGAAAATAATTCCTCATGAAGCTGTTTGAGAGAATGCCAAGAGTGGGCAAATCTGTCATCAAGGCAAAGGGTGGCTACTTTGAAGAATCTAAAATATAAAACATATTTTGATTTGTTTAACACTTTTTTGGTTACTTCATGATTCTGAATGTGTTATTTCATAGTTTTGATGTCTTCACTATTATTCTACAATGTAGCAAATATTAAAAATAAAGAAAAACCCTTGAATGAGTAGGTGTGTCCAAACTTTTGACTGGTACTGTATGTAAATTAGATATTTCTGTATTTCATTTTCAATACATTTGCCCAAATTTCTAAAAACATGTTTTGGAATTTAATCAGTTTTGAAACCAGGATGTAACACAACAAAATATGTAATAAGTCAAGGGCTACGAATACTTTCTGAAGGCACTGTATATAGGGAATAGGGTTCCATTCGAGAGAGAACCAGACAACATGTGAAGTTTGAGGTGTCTGTCAGTGACTAGATTGAGTGAGATCAGCCTCTTGAGCAAAAACTGCCTTTAATGGGAGAGAAGGGAGGATGGGATGTCTGTTGGTTTGATAAAGCATGGTACACTGTGTGCCCCTGCCGCGTGCACGCTCGAAAGAATTAGAAGACGTCTCGCTTCAGACTGAATGTTCCTGCGAGTCCTTTTGTCCAATTAAGAACTCTTTGATGCATGATTCTCCATTTCCATGTGGCAGAACAATGTCTGCCTCTCTCCCTGTTCTAACAAGCACCTGTCTGAGCTGCCAAACGGGCATTTTTTATTTATCTATCTGTCTTTTGTTGTAAGATGGAAGGAAGGAAGTCTCCGGACTCCACAATAGCAAGATGCACTCTCACTTCTCTGCCTCTGAATGACCTCTCTCGGCTATCAATCTGTCGAAAGTCGCCCAGAATTATGGAGGTTCTCTAATGGGAGTGACATTTCAGAAAATAGTCCCCCTGTTGAAACAGCTGAGGCTTGGATTGGTTTTATACGAAAAACTAAAGAGAAATGTCATTGATATAGTGTTTGGTAGCATGTCAGTAACCTTGGACTATGAATCCTGTGGCGTAGTAGCAGTATATGGCGGTTGTTGTGATGAACCTGATAGACAGTGTTTTTTGATGGCGTATTTACATTTTACTGTTGTTGTTTTTTGGTGTTGACACATATGACAGAATGGCTCCTCCACATTACCTGGGTGGGTCATGTTTAGTAGGGAGAAGACATAATGAAACTGGGAGGTACTATCTGAACTCAAAAGGAATGTATTTTTCATTTGCGTTTTGCTACAGGTATAGGAACTTCATTTGAGCCAGTTTGCTACAACAGGAAAATAATCCTGCAGCAACAAGAAATGTGAATCATTATGTGGATTATAATGAATGGACATTTGTGTAGGGGTTCATACATTTTTCATTAGGGAAAATCAAGTGAAATTTCAAAGTGGAAATTATAAACTTATTTTTGAACCTCAAACACACCAAAACTTTAAAATTTGCTGCATTGCAGAAAAGTTATCCTACAACCGGGGGATCAAATTAAGATCCTGCACTTGTACAGTATGCCTTACTGAACACAGTTCTTTTTCATCCATTTGATGTTTTAAGCAGTCGCTTAGGGCCCCAAACCAAAACAAAATGAAAACATTAAAAAAATGTTTTTTTTTAGGAATTCAGTTGTGGTCTCAACTCAAATTAAATGAATACAATACACAAGCAATTTGTTTCATGTCAGTCACTGACAGGCAAACAATTAGTGCCCATGGGCCCTGGCCTCCAGGGGGCCCCAATTTAGATTTTTGTTAGTCACTCACTCAAATATCATTAAAATGGAGTAAGTCATGGCAAAATATGTAGAATTGCAGGAAATTAGGTGTAAAACGTATGTATTCTCTCTGCCCCATGGCAAAAAAAAGTATAGTAGTATAATTGCATTAAATGTTTTACAACATTTGTTTCTTTGCCACATGGAAAAATGTGTCAAGTTGCAGTAAACTTGCTTTAAAACTGAACGTTTTCTATACACCCCATGGCAAAATGTGTCAAGTTGCAGTAAACTTACTTTAAAACTGAACGTTTTCTATACACCCCATGGCAAAATGTGATGCAGGAAATGAACTCTCCCCCATCAAGAGAGGGGCAACTAAAATGTTTTGCCCACGAAGTGGGGTGGACCCACAACTAAATCTCACTACGGGCCCCGGTAAGTTGTATAGCATTGCTTGATTTGGCTCCATAGTCCTGATAGATAAGACGGTGAAGGAGGCTGTGCTCCCCTCCCCTCCAAAACAAATGAATGTCTGTCCATTACACCAAAAGTTCATGCAGTACCCGACAGGCTCAACATCTGGGATAGACTGATAAAACATGTGTAACGTCCCCTTTTCTTTTACACATGCTCATCTCCCCTCCATTGTCACTTCTGCCTTCTGCCAGGTGGTCAGGACTAAAGAGTTGAGTGTCAGTATGGTGGATGGTTAGCACAGTTCGCACAGCCCATCGCAATCAGCCCTTCGCTAAGATCTCAAGCTCTCGCAGGTGGGATGTTCACCCCCGCCGTCCATTTCCCGTGCCAGGTCTTGCCACATGAGTCAACGACGGCAAATGATTTCAGCACTGGCTTTGTGTCACCCGGGACAAGACAGCAGACATGGGTTCAATGAGTATTTGTTTTGGTCCCGAAAATATTTAAGCTGTGCTTAATCAAGCTTGTTCGACAAATGGAATCAATGGACTAGTCAATCAAACGCTCAGTGTTTGAAAGGAAACAAATACGATTTGAACCCATGTCTGAACTGGGACTGGCTTGTGTCACCCACTGCAAAGTGTGGCCAGAATGAGGAATATAATTTCCGGCGCCGACATTTTGTTGCTCCCAACATATAGACAGAAATGTTAAATTCTGGTCCGACCAATCAGATTCCACGCTTCGATCACGTGGACTGGGATATGTTCCGGATAGCATCGAACAACAGCATTGATGTATACACTGATTCGGTGAACGAGTTTATTAGCAAGTGCATCGGTGATGTTGTACCCACGTCGACTATTAACCTCTCTGTCCACGGAACCCGGTAGCGGGCTGAAATTCCACAACATACGGTGATCGCTACATAAACAGTCATATTAAACATTCATGAAAATACAAGTGTCTCACATGTATCGAAGACCAGAATCTTGCTAATCCAACTGCGTTGTCAGATTTAAAAAAGGATTTACTGCGAAAGAATACGATGCGATTATCTGAGGATAGAGCCCCATAAAAAAATCACAAACTGCATTAAAATAAATTGTTTACCTTTGACGATCTTCGTCTGTTTGCAATCCCAATGCTCATTGTTACACAATAAATTATCTTTTGTTTGATAAAATCCATTTTTATAATCTAACATTAAACATTTTCTGAACCGCTTGTGTCGTGAATTCCGTCTCATTCCATTTTCGACGACACATTTGAGGGTAAATACCCACACAAAACGTGACTTTTCCAGTCATGTTTGGTTTCATTGCAATCAACTGGTTTGTTTGTAACACAAACAACAGTCTGATGGCCTTGAGATAGAAGCTGTTTTTCAGTCTCTCGGTCCCAGCTTTGATGCACCTTTACTGACCTCGCCTTCTGGATGATAGCGGGGTGAACAGGCACACAAACAAACCTGATGGGCCATTTCGCGGGACGTATTGACTGAAAGAAACCGATTTGAAGACAACAAGTAATGACATCACTGTGCACCAATGATATGACCACTGTTTTGTTGATTGACTGTATTTTAACCCAATGACCACTGATCGTCTTAAAATCTAGCTGGGTAGATAGCCAATGAGCTGAGGTAAACAGCAATATGCAATGGTTATGTGTTGGAAGACCAACCCATGTAGTAAACTCCAGCATAAAGAGAGTAATTCGCTATTGAAGTTTTATACCGGAAGGAGCTACGCATCCTGTCGGGTTGTATCACCGCCTGGTACGGCAACTGCTCCGCCCACAACCGTAAGGCTCTCCAGAGGGTAGTGAGGTCCGCACAACGCATCACCGGGGGCAAACTACCTGTCCTCCAGGACACCTACACCACCCGATGTCACAGGAAGGTCATAAAGATCATCAAGGACAACAACCACCCGAGCCACTGCCTGTTCACCCCGCTATCATCCAGAAGGCGAGGTCAGTAAAGGTGCATCAAAGCTGGGACCGAGAGACTGAAAAACAGCTTCTATCTCAAGGCCATCAGACTGTTAAACAGCCACCACTAACATTGAGTGGCTGCTGCCAACACACTGACTCAACTCCAGCCACTTTAATAATGGGAATTGATGTAAAATATATCACTAGCCACTTTAAAAAATGCTACTTAATATAATGTTTACATACCCTACATTATTCATATATGTCTACGTGTATACTGTACTCTATATCATCTACTGCATCTTTATGTAATACATGTATCACTAGCCACTTTAAACTATGCCACTTTGTTTACATACTCATCTCATATGTATATACTGTACTCGATACCATCTACTGCATCTTGCCTATGCCGTTCTGTACCATCACTCATTCACATATCTTTATGTACATATTCTTTATCCCTTTACACTTGTGTGTATAAGGTAGTAGTTTTGGAATTGTTAGTTAGATTACTCGTTGGTTATTACTGCATTGTCGGAACTAGATGCACAAGCATTTCGCTGCACTCACATTAACATCTGCTAACCATGTGTATGTGACAAATAAAATAAAATTGTATTTTATTTTATTTGATATTACGCACAGCATTGTTTGGTAAACACGCAGATTCAGCTGTTTATATATCAATCAGTATGGCGACTAAGTCAGGGAAAGCTAAATCGAAGTCTAGATATACAGGTGTACACACAATTTTAGAAGAAATTGATCGGAAAAGTGAGACAGAGATTGTTGTAGGACGATTCATTTAGCGATTCCCAAGTGGAGGAATATTTTTTGAATGGAGTTCTTCTCATGCTAATGCCCTTGTTTGAAATTAATAATCTAAAATGTTATTTGTGATATTATTTTATTTTATAAGCAATATATAAAAATGTAATGTAAATGAATTATGATATGCGTGTGTCTGCCGCCCCACCCCAACCCACATGAAATAGCCTATTTGAGGCTGTTGAGAGGAGGGCAGGCCCACAACAATGGCCAAAGTGAAATGGAGACAGCAGATACAGCTGGTCTGTTGTAATATAATAAAGACAGTAGATCTAGCTGGTCTGTCACAATATAATAGAGACAGTAGATCTAGCTGAAATGTCATAATATAAAAGAGACAGTAGATCTAGCAGGTCTATAATAATATATTAATATATTAACATCTGCTAACCATGTGTATGTGATTAATACAATTAGATTTTGATTTGAATTGGATGCATATTCAGGAGTGACTCCAACTGCACCCAAAGTTAAAGGCAAGCTGTTGCAATCCAGTCGCAATCCGAGACATGCATTAATCTTTCGCCATCCGGGGTGTACTCGTTTGATGCGTACACATGCCTATATGTTTGGCATGTAATGCATGTTGATGGTAAATTACATTGATGAGCTTTAGTTAATGCATTTAATATGCCAAGGTTGTGTATTGACAGTTGATTGCTCTTCGTTCATAACATATCATGCTGACATACTTGAGGTGTATTTATTCTGCCAATTCTGTTGCAAAACATTTCTTAAACGACAGCAAATGGAACAAAACAGGGAGGGACCTACCTGCATTTGTTTCCATATGGTTCTTAAACAGTAAACTGTTTCTGTAATGACTATACCCTGTGTGTATTTTAGGGGCGAAGGAGTGCCCAAAGATCTGCAGTTCTTCTCCAACTTCACGTACAATGACGTTAGTCGTTGCATGTTGTATTGACATGCTTAGAAAACATTTTAATAACCTCTCTGGGATCGTTCGGGACACTAGCGTCCCACCTCGCCAACAGCCAGTGAAATTGCATGGCGGAAAATTCAAACAACAGAAATCTCATATTTAAAAATCCTCAAACATACAAGTATTATACACCATTTTAAAGATACATTTCTTGTTAATCCAGTCACAGTGTCCAATTTCAAAAAGGCTTTACGGCGAAAGCACACCATGCAATTATGTTAGATCTTCGCCTAGCCACAGAAAACCATACAGCCATTTTCCAAAAAAGGAGAAGTGTCACAAAAGTCAGAAATAACATTACAATTTATCACTAACCTTTGATGATCTTCACCCGGATGGCACTCCCAGGACTCCATGTTAGACAATAAATGTGTGTTTTGTTTGATAAAGTTCATCTTTATGTCCAAAAACATCATTTGAAATTGGCGCTTTATGTTCAGAAATGCAGTGTCTCAAAAAAACCATCCGGTAAAAATGCAGAGAGCCACATCAAATTACAGAAATACTCATCATAAACATTGATGAAAGACACAAGTGTTATACATACGATTAAAGATAAGCTTCTTGTCAATCCAGCCGTTGTGTCCAATTTCAAACAGGCTTTACGGCGAAAGCACACCATGCAATTATGTTAGGTCAGAGCCTAGCTACAGAAAACCATACAGCCATTTTCCAACCAAGGAGAGGTGTCACAAAAGTCAGAAATAGTGTTAAAATTAATCACTTACCTTTGATGATCTTCATTTGATGGCACTCCCAGGCCCTCCATGTTAGACAATAAATGTTAGTTTTGTTCGATAAAGTTAATCTTTATGCCCAAATACCTCCTTTTTGTTTGCGCGTTTAGTCCAGTAATCCAAATGCACAAAGCGCGAGCACAAAGTCCAGACGAAAAGTCAAAAAAGTTCCACTACAGTTCGTAGAAACATGTCAAACGATGTATATAATCAATCTTTAGGATGTTCAATAATATTCCCACCGGACAATTCCGTTGTCATTAGAAAGGAAAGGGAACGGAGGTCGCACTCACGGCCGCGTGCGATAAACAACTAAAGACTTTCAGCTGAGCCACTTACTGTGAGGGGTCCTATTCTCTCCCCTTTCACAATAGAAGCCTGAAACACATTTCTAAAGACTGTTAACATCTAGTGGAAGCCTTAGGAAGTGCAATCTGACCCAATAGACACAGGATATTGGATAGGCATTCACTTTAAAAAAAACTACAAACCTCAGATTTCCCACTTACTGGTTGGATTTTTCTCAGGTTTTTGACTGCCATATGAGTTCTGTTATACTCACAGACATTATTTTAACAGTTTTGGAAACTTTTGAGTGTTTTCTATCCAGATCTACTTCTAATCCAAATATACTATATGCATATTCTAGCTTCTGCGCCTGAGAGACATGCAGTTTACTCTGGGCACGCTTTTCATCCAAACTTCCCAATGCTGCCCCCTAGGGATTAGGAGTGCTTAAAAGTGATATGAATCACATGTTCGTGTCCATCTTCACAATCAAATGTACAGGTAGCATAAATGTAGCTCTCTACTTGTCCCATTCGTTTTTACTTTGTATTTTCTAGAAAATGTGTACTTTCTGGACATAATTTCCATTGGTGCTTCTTACGTTATTATTGTGTATAATTGCACTTTTTCCTGATTTTAGGGTGGCTTAGTGTATGGGTTTTGTGGAAATATGACAGTGTTAAATGGCAATATGCTTTGTGTTACAGTGGGCTTTAGGGTGGCCTCACGTTACATTTCAACAGTAAACAACTTTCTTATACTAACTAGGCTATATGGCTTAGTGAATGGTTCACACTTAGTGTATGGGTGAAATGAAAAACATGAACAGGGCCTCTTTTTTAGGGCAAATTCAAATTCTATGCCATAATCAAAGCCTTTCTTTGAACTGGCCCTCTCAGTGGGTACATGGTAATCAGTGCAGAGTATCGTCTTTAGTTACTCATACATAATGTGAGAGGGATGTAGAGGAGATATTCACAGAAGCTAGCAGGGGCCTTTAGTTCTGTCACAACTAATCCGTCGGAAGCACAATTTGAAAGGATTTTTCAATTTGGGCTCTTGTTGTTCTCCCATGCTTCTTTCAAAGTACACAGCAAGAGAGCAAGGAGGCCTGCATCAGGAAATGGCCACACCGAAAAGTCAACTTTGGGTTGTGGCTCTTTGAGCTTTTTTAAAATTGAGATACTGTAACTACAGTGACATAACAGTGTGTTTGCTGTCTTACTGTAAAATACAGCTCTAAATAAGATATAATCTTCAGGTAAAAAAAATCCTTCTGTCACTACAGATTTAATGTAAAACGGCTTTTAGTTTCACTTATGGAACAGTCTTCCTGAATACCCTGCAGTTTCTCGATCAGCTCTGGTTGTTGGTTCACAGACGAATCCTTTTTTTTGTGTTTTTTTTGTTTCCTCCCATCCTTGATTTAAGTATGTGTGTCTCTAACTGTGTAATAGCTGATGGTGTTGTCATGCAGGGCTTCCTTAGGAATCCCTGCCTAAATAAAGGTTAAATAATAAAGGTTAAATAATAAAAATATGTTACAGTGCAAGCATTACAGCGCAAGCATTTATTTAATCATAGGACTGACGTCGCTATGCAAACATCTCTATCTCTATTGATAGTGCAGGATATGTGTTAGTCAGTACTTATCTATGCCAAAACATCTAGGTAGCACATACGGTATCCTATCACACTGAGACCTCCCTCCGCACACACACACACACACACACACACACACACACTCTGAGTGCCATGCGGCTGATTTTGGAGCATGTAAGCCTCACAATGAGTTTTGACAGGCTCCTCCCATATAATTACTGCCTCACCAGTTAATCACACAGGCGGCGAGGGATGGGGAGCATAATTGGTGAGGCTGTCCCATCCTGTGCCTGTCGTAAACACTTATTATTAACCAAAATCAATGCTGAGAGGTGCCCATCCCTAATTGTCAATAAAGAGCCATAAATTGCCACCAACCCCCTAATATCAATTGTTTAGTCTAATGTATCTCTGCTAGTCTTAAACACCTTAGTTGATGAGTTTAGAAAATAATGGGGATCACATGACTTTTATCTTGTGTCATCACATTAACTTTTCAGTGATCTACTTATGTGTTGAAATGCATAATGATAAAAAATAAAATGTCAAAAGATGTTTATTTGTTCATTAACCTTTTAACGGGTGAGTTCCAAATATCTCTTAACGGTTGCCCCAGTGTGAGATTTATTTATGCATGTGATGTCAGAATGCACTCACTGTTCCAACATGTGATTGTTATGCAAACAAACAGTTAACCCGCGCTGCCCTGGACACGCTGCCTGATCATTATCTGTAAGCTGTGTTTCGGGTTTGAATTGAAGTTTGTTCCGCCTCCTCATTAATTCACATAAGAAGTAGCCCATTTCACTGTCGTGGACAATTCATGTTTATAGCTTTACTGAACCAGAGACAAACTTCTTTCTTAGACGAGAGCCCAAGCACTTCCCCAGTGTTTCCCCAGATCAAGTATGAAGACATTCCCCCTGGCACATTTTCTGGCTGGCGCTCGCATTTCCTTCATTGTTGTTTTCCTTGTAAATAATAACTTTGGACATGTGTGCATTCCCATCAAAGTAAGTGGCTTATTTTATGTATATCGTGTCGTTCTACTGTAGCATACCGTATGTATGGAGCGTAATGTATTTACTGTTTTATTCACGTTTTCACGGTTTCAAGTACTGGTGACAAATGATGCATTCCGATTACTGCAGAGATTGTAATGGACACCTAGGATGTGTGTAAAATACTTTTTTGAAGATTTTACTGATTACGATGAGCTAATGCTAAGGTATTTGCCAGCTATGTGTGGCGCCATGTTTGTCATCATACAATGCATTCTGGTTGTCAAGTAAGCGTCTGTAAGAATAAAGATTTGATAAAAAACAAGGTGAAGGGATTGTTCACTTGCCCAAATTGTGGTGCTTTCAAGCCAACTAAGAACTCAGAAAAATACTAGTAAAATCAATCAGAAAGAGGTCAGAGTTCCCGAGTTGGAATTCCGAGTTGGATGACCATTCAAAAATATTTTTCCCAGTCGGAGCAAATTTTTTGGGGGAGTTCCCAGTTGTCTTGAACTGGAGGAAGGAAACAGAGAGGAATGAAACTGCACAAGGATTTCATCATGAGGCCAATGGTGATTTTAAACCAGTTACAGAGTTAAATGACTGTGATAGGAGAAAACTGAGGATGGATCAACAACATTGTAGTTACACCACAATACTGACCTAATTGACAGAGTGAAAATAAGGAAGCCTATACCAAATAAATAAAAAATCGAAACATGCATCCTGTTTGCAATAAGGCACTAAAGTAATACTGCAAAAAGAAATGCAAAGCATTATGTTTGGGGCAAATCCAACACATCACTGAATACCACTATTCATATTTTCAAGCATGGTGGTGGCAGCATCACGTTATTGGTATGCTTGTAATCGGAAAGGACTGTGGAGTTTAGTTTTAGAATAAAAATAAATGGAATAGAGCTAAGCACAAGCAAAGTCCTAAAGGAAAACCTAATTCAGTCTGCTTTCCAACAGACACTGGGAAATGAATCCACCTTTCAGCAGGACAATAACCTAAAACGCAAGGCCAAATATACACTGGAGTTACTTACCAAGATGATATTCAATGTTCCCGATTGACCTAGTTACAGTTTTGACTTAAATTGGCTTGAAAGTCCATGGCTAGACCAACAACCAACTTGACAAAGCTTGAATAATTTTTCAAAGAATGATGGACAAGTATTGTACAATCCAGGTTAGAGACTTACCCAGAAAGACTTACAGCTGTAATCGCTGCCAAAGGTGATTCTAACATGTATTGACTCAGGGGGTTGAATACTTATCTAATCAAATTCTATGTTTTATTTTTCATTAATAAAAAATTTACAAATTCTCCACTTCGAGTATTTTGTGTAAATCGTTGACAAAAATGGCAATGAAATCCATTTTAATCTCACTATGTAACACAGCAAAATGTGGAAAAAGTCAAGGGGTGTGAATACTTTCTGAAGGCACTGTGCATAATTGAATACCTGACACATCCAATTATCTCAGTTAAACAAGGTTTCTTTTACCGCCTATGTTCAATTTACATTATGCTTTTGAATGATCTCCTCTCTATGTCTTAATTATCTTTGTTGTTCTTTGCCCTATTTTTTCAAATGTTTTTGTTTTTTAGTTATCTCTCTCCCCTTTCCTCTCTTCCCATCGCTCTCGCTCTCGCTGTCTCTCTTTCTGTTGCCTTGTGCTGCCTGCATGGGATTCTAAATGGGTCCCAACAGAGAGGCCTGTTGCACCTCGAGGCCATGCCCCCTCTCCTCTTCCTGCCGGTGCCCCGCTTCCTCCCACCATGCAGCTTGCATCATGCATCATGAATGGGGATCCTCCTCTGTGCTGCGCAGGAGCCGAGCTCTGCCATCGAGCAGCCTCGATGAGAAGCCTCAATGCGCAACAGCATGCTAAATCTGGTTGTTTTTTCATCGAGTCAGGTGGCAACCTCAGGCGATCGATAGCAACCCCCCCTGCGATATCAAAAGGCCCTTTCTACAAAATAGGATGCGCCAGGCGTTTGTTATTGAGTAAGCGTGAAGGCTATTTTCTTGATGTTCGTGCGGCGGGGAGTCCATCGGGAGAGTTGTAAATACATACCTCGCTGTTTTTGGCGCTGCAGAAAATCAGACTACTTTTAGAATGGGTATTGTGTCTCCCAATGCTTTAATTCAAAAGCTATCTACACCTCTTTGCATTTTTTGTGACCTACCCTTTGACTGCCCAGCGCTTCCTTGAAGCATATAACTCCCCTAACTTACCCAAATCATACAGAAACAATAACAGTGAGTAACCAACCCTGTTAAGAGCAAAATTGGGTTAAAACATGGGTTACAATGCTGGCACTCCAGATAGGGCTAAAGCAAACGTTCAAAGTACTCAAAATATTTCCTAATAGTATTTGAAACAGTGTTGGGTTGAGCGAGCCTAGAGTTGGCTTGAGCCGGGCTTCTCACTTCTCCTTCCATGGTGTCTGGGGGAACTCGGTGAATGGATCAATGGCGTCTACTAGGGCAAGGACGGTTATCAGATCCAGTAATAGATTTCGAATCCCTCTTACTCAGTAAAGGGCTGCTGAGTGTTAGTCAGGTGAACTGGACTGCTGGTTTCATGTCTGTCAGCACTTAGAAACACAGTACGATCTAGGAGCAAGGCCAGCCCAGGCTATATTATCGCATTCATTACGGTCTAAAAGGCTAAACTGATCCTAGATCGGAACTCCTACTCTGAGACGCTTTCAGGGCTGCCAACCTTTTGAAGAGACCTTGGACTGAGATTTGCTATGTAAATTCCATTGCCTCCTGGCACAACGCCTAGACGAAAGGACATGTGTACTGTTTTAAAGCAAATTTTCAGCAATTCTACATATTTTGACATGGACTGTGACCAGGATGGGTAATTCAAATAATAAAAACCAGGTGTATTCAGGATGCTTTGAACATTAAATGAATACTCAAAATCTTACGACTTTGGGGGGGGGGGATGAGATTTCAACTATGCTAATATTTTTGTTTACATATTTATTTAGGTGGTTTGACACTTTGTTCAGGCTGTAATTAAATGAGGACACAGGCACATGGGAGGAAGTGGGAAGGTTGAAAGCAGGGATGGATCCCTGTTGTATGTGACATGTGTCGGGGAGTGTTACCACTGTACCTCTGTACCAAGGAATACACATTCTAATGGTTTATGGCAGTGAGTAACCAAATCATAGATTGCAGTCTCCTTATCCATATAATGCTTCCAAGGTAAGGACACAAACGTTTAGTATTTTGTAATTTGGGTCAACTCTTTTTAAAATAGGGCTGGAAGAAAACCCTGCTTGCTCTCCAGGAGGGTTGGCCACCCCTGATCTATGTTTCCCAAGTGCTGGGTGTTCGAAAATGTTCTTTTTTTAAACTATGGACTTCTTTATCACCCAACCTTCAAGAAAAATCGAATGAATATCAATATGCAGGTGGTTTATGCCTACTCGTTGAAGATAACTTCAATCCTCTTACGCTACACAGACAAGATATGATGCGTTTATGAGTTGTGAGTCCCCCTACCATCACTGCCTAGCATGTGCACAATTAATTATATTTGATTCCTGGAGAAATTAATTTCCAGTACATATTTGTGTGACTTATTCAATCTGTCCATGAATGGCTGCAAAAATACATATCAATCAATATATACATTGATTGATATGTATATATATATACATCAGCAGATGTCACAAAGTGCTGTACAGAAACCCAGCTTAAAACCCCAAACAGCAAGCAATGCATATATAGAAGCACGGTGGCTCTGAAAAACTCCATAGAAAGGCAGAATCCTAGGAAGAAACCTAGAGAGGAACCAGGATCTGTGTGGTCTGGCTGTGCCGGGTGGAGATGGTACATGGCCATAAAGGCCAGATTGTTCTTCAAGATGTTCAAACGATCATAGATGACCAGCAGGATCATTCAGAGGTTGAGACAGCAGGTGCAGAGAGAGGGAGAGAGAGTCAAAAACAGCAGGTCCGGGACAAGGTAGCACCTCCAGTGAACAGGTCAGGCTTCCTTAGCCGCAGGCAGAACAGTTGAAACTGGAGCAGCAGAACGACTCGGTGGACTGGGGACAGCCAGGAGTCATCAGGTCAGGTAGTCCTGAGGCATGGTCCTAGTGCTCAGAGCCCCATATATTTATTTAATTTTCAAAGAAAAAAGTGGGCATATGTGACTAAGGTGACAAAATTGGGAAGAAGTGGAATAATAAAATACGTGTAGGGAATAACAGTAGTGTTCTTGCTGACAAGCACAGTAATTAGACTATATTTTAGCTCATTGTTAAGAATGAGAATTATTCCACTAATCAGACTATACAAAGGAAATAAATAATAAAATATCATTAAAACAAGATTACATTGATCTATCTGCCCCTACACAGTATCCAAATAATGTTTATACTTATTTCCACCCCCCTTACACTTTTGGGTTCACAAAATGATTTTCAGAGTGACAAATCAGGTCACCCCACCGAACATCCCTACTAAAACATACCGTAGGTCTGTGTCTGCTGCCTTTTTGTTCTCACAGCCTAAATGTCAATCACCAAGCGAGGGGACTAATGCACGTGTGGATTAGATCGACTTTTACTGCGTTCTGCAATAGGACGAGAGTAACAGCAACCTAATTTTGTTGACAACGTTGTACATAAAGCCATGCTACTCTTTTTACAGTTGTATAAACTCAGCAGAGATGGTTCTCTCTCCATTCAGCTCCACTCTAATCTTGAGGGGCGTTTCTTTAAAGCATGCATCCAATCCCCTTGATCCCTTACATAACTAGAGCAATCATATGCTTCAATGTGTCACAGTTCACAGTGCTGTGGCAGGACAGAAGTTACTCTCTTGATGTTAAATTGCAGGCGTAGATGCTCCTATTTTCGAAACGATTTGGAGCACAGTTGAATAATTAACTCGCTGACTATACAATGGACTAATTTGAGAAATAAAAGCAGTACTTTTTAAACGCGTGAGATTTAAGAGGTGTGCCGTGAGGGTGTGAGAAGAGAGTCACATGCGTGTGTCTCATGGCCAATGTGTGAGAGTGGGCAGCTCAGAGTTGACAGCTCTGCGCATTATCAATATTTATGGGCTCTGGGTTTTTCTTTCAAACCCCTTTATCACTTGATTATGTCTGTCTGGAGTGGCAGATGGGCGGGGTTTGCACTATTGGGACTGCCCCATTAGCTCCTTTACGGTAGGCAATATTCATTTAGCACAGCTAAAGTACTTAGGAAAAAAACAAAGAAATAACCTCACCTATTTGAAGCCAGGTGTGTTAGAAACACGACTGCTCTGTCAAGTGAAAATGCATATGATTAAAGTATTTTGGATAATATGCCTATGGATAATATTCCAGGTGTCACATGGATATTTTTTTGCCCGTCAAATTAGCATTCTGCATCCATTATCCACGGCAACCATATTCAATTCCATGTGTCCTAATGAAATGTGCTACACTATCCACGGTACAAAGCAGCCAATCAATGATGGGGCTGAGTCCCAAAATGGACCCTATTCCCTGTTTAGTGCACTACTTTTGACCAGGGCCCATAGGCATTCATTGGAATGTGTTCAATCTATTCCTTTCAAACTCATTATTCTTAGAATCCTGATTGCATCAAGGAATCGTTTTGCCTCAGGTGTAAACCACTGTGCTTGAATACGATTACATTTGCTTTACAATATTATGCATTTCGAAATGAAAAAATCGTAGAAAAAAAATGTTACTTTGCAATATGTTTTGTCTGATTTAAAGTCGATCCAATTAGGATTTGTCCTGAATTTTTCTTTATCTCTAATTGGTATTGACTGTGTATTAAGGCCAAGCGGGTCAATAGTTAAGGATCGGTGTCTTTCGCCCTATCAGCAGTAATGGCCTACGTTATACATGACCAGCCCGCAAAAAAGACAAACACACTCAACCACAAACACTAGCAAAGATCAGCTGTGGCACAATTTGACACATCACTGGTATTATAGTCTACTGACAACAACACCACCAGTCCGATAGCTGGTGTCTTCTCCCCCAACACTAGCACTCCCAAGAAATGACAGGCCTTACGTTGACCTGGTGTAGCATTAAGTCAGAAAAACACAACTTTATAAGCCAGTAATGATCCAACGAGCAGCTGTCTTGCTGACAGTGGTGTCAGTCTCTCTGTCTCTCACACAGCTAACGGTACAGAAAAGTTGCAATGGAATGATGATGACAAACGACATACTGTATAATCCAGTGTCTCAGACATGTAAGTCTGCCTCTCTGCACACAACCACACGTATGTTCAGTCACGTTGTCCTCTATGTGAACCGCATGTACGGCGTGTACAATAGGCTGTTTAAAACGTCCGTCTATCTCACTGCACACACTGTATTTACTGAGCCGTAGCTGAACCCAGGGACTCCCAGAGGAACAAACTGAGAGTGTTGACTGTCCTGGTATGATGAAACCAGGGGTTGCATCCAAAATGGCAATTTATTCCATATATATATATATATATATAGTTCACTTTAGACCGGTTTCCTGGTCAAAAGTAGTGCAAAATGTAGGGAACGCACACCAGGAGTGATGCCGAGGGTTGAGAGCAATTACCCCCCCCCCCCCCCCCCCCCCCCCCCCCCCCCCTGTCAAACTAGCTTCTGCCATAGGAGACAGGCCTGGAACCTGTAATGAGTGCTGTGATTAGTCAACGGAGTGCCAGAGGAAGAGAGCCTCCCACGAACAACACTGTCTGTTTGTCTGTCCATCTGTCTGTCACATGCGTTGACGTGATACTTAAAAAAATAAAATTAAATACTTGATAGCATGTGATTATTGGAAATGTGTTAAGGAATTATTTGAGATACTTGCCAATTAGACAAAACTACAATATTTACTTAGTCATCTCCCCTGGGTCTAGTTGGTATCTATGTGCTTAGCTAATGAGCAGGAAATGTTTCATAGTGTACTTCAATAAATAGCATGCTTATGTTCCATGATTTGATTATTGATCAGGCCTTCATTGATACCACTTTAGTCAGTGTGTGGTGTCAGACATTCTGTCTGGATGGGTTCTGGCTTGCATACCTGGGTTCAAATAATGCTTGATGTCTTTCAAATATTTGAGCAACTTTTTCCGAAAATCAACTGTAAACCCGACGGTACAAAATGGACCACTAAAGAGTCAGGTCTCTGTAATGGAATGAGCAGCCAAGGCATTTAAGATGTGTTCCTAAGGCACAACAACAGCTTGGGTGAGTCAGGAAGGGGAGGGAAAGGGAGGGATGTGGGGATGATAAAAGAAAGCGAGAGAGAGTGAGAGGATGATGCACAAGGCACAAAGCAGAGACAGGGAGGAAAAGAAGAGAAGGCAGATGGAGACAAGCACAACAGGTCCATGCCTCTCGAGTCGCGCGACACCTTGGACCAGTCATCCGACACTGATTGGCAAGTGATCCTCGGCTCTCGTTTGTGTTTGTTTGATTAAGACCCCATGCATTATTCACTATTGAGTAAACAAACCTTGGGGCCTCTAGGAAGACTAGCAACAGTTTCTTTCTTCAGCACCAGCCTCTCTGGACATCTCTGGAAAAGGGGAAAATGGGAAGGAGAAGACAGCCGAGCTGAAGCCTCGATTGGGGCCCTTGTGTGCCTTTAATAAACAAGCCACTTATCGAGCAGGCGGTTGGATAGGCAGCCCCCCCAAGGACCTCGGACGAGTGATTGTGATTAGCTTGTTAGAGATGTGAGGATGAGATCCTTCACTTCTCAATCACAAGACATTTTTTTCTCCCAATATTATAATTGTATATATTGAATGTTTGCTTCTATGTATGAATCCAGGTACCTGCCTAGTTAATCCAGTTACAAACTCAAACAATAATTGAATTCTATCTAATCATTTCACCCCATTCAGTCTATGCTATTGTGGAATTGTTTCACGTGTGTTTGGAAAGGCAAGGGTTAGGCTAATGGTTTTAATTGAAAGCCATCCCACCAATTTGGTCTGCTGATTAGATGCAGGTGGATACAGGTGTGGGGAAGGCACCTGTTTGGGAGAATGAAGGAGTGCTTGCACATTTGTAGACCTCCTATTGGTGTAACTTTTAGCCATTTCAATCTTCCTGTTTTATGTCCCAAGTATTTATTTGTATTTATGAATACTAAAACTCCAAAATTCGGGGAAATCTGTTCCAGTCATATATAAAAACGTGTTAATGTGACAAGTAATGGAGACAGGAGACTGTCTCTGTGTCTCGGTTTAGTTAAATCATTTGTTTTGATGTTATTATCATGCATTTTGATTATAAGCAGAGATACCAGTGTGTATTTGTGTGTCAGTGTTTCTTTAGCGCCTTATTCCCTGTAATCTAGTACATTCCTTTGACCAGAACCTAGAAATTGCAGATTGTGCCTTTAGAACAGATGATTGATGCATTATTACAAACAGGTCTGTCTAAAATGGCACCCTATTCCCTACAATATATCCTAGGGCACTACTTTTGACCAGAGCCCTGAATATTGCGGACAGAGCCTTTCAAAACGACGGTCATTAATGCTGTCTTTGGCTGAGTGCACTTCATGCCTTCCTTTGCCAGATGGCAGTCTGGAGTTGGAGGAGTCGCTCCTCAGCTCTCCAGAAAAACAACCAGAAACCCAGCAACCTCTTTTCTCACATTGCTCAGTGATTTTAATATAATCTAAGCCGTATTAGCTCTCAACGGTACAGCTTTCGGCAGTATCTAGGGGCAGCATATGGAATCTGATTTGATATTGAAATGGTCCTATTTGAATAGTAGTGTACAGGGAGGGGGTGGAGGCACTAACAATACATCCAGACGTACCCGCATTTGGAAATCCATATCGGGAGCCGCGGCTCTGATGCATTGTGGCGTATAGCATACCAAAGTGTGTGTGTGAGGTAGTCTTCAGAGAGCTTTCTCCCCTCTCTTTTGCCCCCCCCCCCTCTTTCTCTCCCTCTCTTTCTGTTCTCTCTGTTCTCTCTCTCTCTCTTGTCCCACATCAAAGTGAAACCGAGGGAGCGGCGGGGACTCTGCATCGGCGCCGATAAGAGAAGTTCCATTAAGTCGCTTTGCCTCACAGGGATAACATTTCTTTCCCCTTCTCTGCCTTCCCAAACGGCTCAGGACGTCTTCTCTCTACGTCTAGCCCCCTTTGTGTCATGCCCTCTCTTCCCCCCCCCCCCTCTTCTTTACAACGCTATTTACCGGGTCGTGACATCTCTTTTTCCCGCCGTGGTTTGCTCACGTATTTCTATATTCATCCAGGGCCCTCGTGTCAGCATGTGCAAACACGATGCGAGCAGCGAGACTTATTTAGAAGAATTCAGACAAGAAATGAAGGTTAACAAAATACCTGGAAAGCCTACTGTAGATTATTTAGATATGCTCAATTGCTTATACTTTGAAATGTTTAACGGAAGTAACATCTATTGTATAGAAGCTGTCCTGAATATGAAAAAAGAAATGGCTGACATCCCAGGATGATCACTTCCTACCAACGCATGGCAAACACCCCATCCTAGCCCCATAGCCTGAGGGTACAGTGAGGGTCACAGGTATCTCGCAAATGGCATTCTATTCCCTACATTCCGTTACTCCCAGAACCCCCACCGTGCACGTTTTGGGTTTTTGCCCTGGCACCACACAGCGGATTTAAAGAACCAACTCATCACCAAGATTGAATTATTTCAAATCAGATGTTTTGTGCTAGGGCACAAACCAAAACGTGCACCTAGGGTTGGGCCCAGGACCGAGTTTGGAAAAGCACCTCTTCTTACTTAGTGGACCAGGCATATGAGTTCCATACATGACCATGGACACAATCACACAAACAAATATACGCACGCACACAAACAAAGACACACACACACACAGACACAACATTGGTGTGGCCTCCGCCACACCAACGACACACAAACGCTGTTAATTTTCCACTTGGTTTCAACTTAAATACCCAAAGAGCGGGCCTGACGGCGCACTGAAAAATGGAAACGCGCAGGGACTCGTTTGTCTGCTATCTTGGACTGTTTACCCAATATGTCATCCATTTTTGTGTCAGTGGGAAGGCAAGGCGGAGCACGGGGCAGGAGGCTCGTAATGCCCTGTCAGATCAAATGGAGAGTGACAGTGGAAGTTATGTATTTCTGCTAGCACGCTATTAGGGCCAGGTGAAACACCGCCTCTCTCTCTCTCTCCTTCAGTCCTATCTGAGTGCGGAGTGAATAAATGTATTTTAATACATACCTCTAACATCATTAGGTTATTGTTTTTCTTACTTTTGCCCTACCAATGAGCTTCACTCTTAAGGGACTGCTTCTCCTCTGTTTTCGGGTGTGTGGGGGAGGGGGGAGAAGCTATTGATTTCTCCTTAAGATCTTCAGACGCCAACCTTATACTTCAGTCGCTGGCTGCTTTGGTCTGCTCTAGCCGGGAGTTCAAGTGAGCGAGGATAAACCAATGAGATCACCTGGAGCGATCTGTTACAACGGCCTGTGCGTAAACTGTTTCTTCTCCGGTTCGCTCTCTCCATCAGCGACAGTGTTTTCTCCACCGATGCTTTTGCTTATTCCCCCTAGGATGTCATGATAGCACGCATGCAGGTTTTACAAAGTGTAATTGCGGGCTTCTTACTCTACACATTCAATTCAGGGGAGAAAGTGATGGGGAAATCGCCGGTTCCACCTCTTCCTCCCAGGGTTCAATAACCTTTTGGCGTTACACAGATCAAGGCCCCAGGATGATCAAAACAATCAGTGTCACTTTGAATCGGTTAATAACATAATGAAATCTACACTACACTATGTGGACACCTGGTCGTCAAACTTCTCATTCCAAAATCATGGGCAATAATATTGAGTTGCTCCCCTCCCCCTTTGCTAGATGTTGGAACATTGCTGCGGGGACTTGCTTCCATTCAGACACGAGCATTAGTGAGGTTGGACACTGATGTTGGGCGATTAAGCCTGATTCGCAGTCTGCATTCTGTTCAATGGGGTTGAGGTCAGAGCTCTATGGCAGGCCAGTCAAGGTAAACTTTCCTAGTAGAGGACCCAAGTGTATCTTGTCCCCACGCACAGTGTGGTAGATGGTAAGTAAAAGTCCAAGGAAATGACAGAACTTGTCCGAATCTTGGGATCAGCAAGTCTACAATTAGACGCCACCTCAATGCCAATAGGAGACCAGCCAACAAATGTAAACACCTGGAGTTGCTAAATGCCATCGACACTTTGCAATGAAACTGGGTGCTGTGGTGAGATGAGACAAAAGTGTTGCTCTTTGGCCACTACACCAGTGGTGGGTTGTACCTCAGAAGAAGGATGCGTATGCAGAAATAACTGCATACAGTGCCTTCGGAAAGTATTCAGGCCCCTTGACTTTTGTTACGTTACAGCTTTATTCTAAAATGGATGAATTCAATTGTTTTTTCCTCCCCTCATCAATCTACACACAATATCTCATAATGACAAAGCAAAAACAGGTGTTTTACATTTTTTTTTGCAAATGTATTATGTTGAAATATCACATTTACATATGTATTCAGGCCTTTTACTCAGTACTTTGTTGAAGCACCTTTGGCAGCGACTACAGCATTGAGTCTTCTTGGGTATGATGCGTCAAGCTTGGCACACCTGTGTGTGGGGAGTTTCTCCAATTCTTCTCTGCATCCTCTCAAGCTCTGTCAGGTTGGATGGGGTCTCTCCAGAGATGTTCGATCGGCTTCAAGTCCGGGCTCTGGCTGGGCCACTTAAGGACATTGTCTTGTTGGAACGTAAACCTTCACCCCAGTCTGAGGTCCTGAGCACTCTGGAGCAGGTTTTCATCAAGGATCTCTCTGTACTTTGCTCAGTTCACCTTTGCCTCAATCCTGACTAGTATCTCAGTCCCTGCTGCTGAAAAACATCCCCACAGCATGATGCTGCCACCACCATGCTTCACTGTAGGGATGGTGCCAGGTTTCCTCCAGACGTGACGCTCGGAATTCAGGCCAAAGTGTTCAGTACTGGTTTCATCAGACCAGAGAATCTTGTTTCTCATGGTCTGAGAGTCTTTAGTTGCCTTTTGGCAAACTCCAAGCGGGCTGTCATGTGCCTTCTACTGAGGACTGGCTTCCATCTGACCACTCTACCATAAAGGCCTGATTGATGGGGTGATGCAGAGATGGTTGTCCTTCTGGAAGGTTCTTCATTCTCCTCGTTGAAACTTTAGAACTCTGTCAGAGTGATCATCAGGTTCTTGTTCACCTCCCTGAACAATGCCCTTCTCCCCCGATTGCTCAGTTTGGCAAGGTGACCAGGTCTAGGAATAGTCTTGGTGGTTCCAAACTTCTTCCAGTCGGTCTTGTAATGTACCAATGTATATATTTGAAATTGTGATTTTTACTTTGGATAAAAGTAGAGCTACAAAATGGTATATCATACACTACAGTTGAGGAATAATGGGAAAGTAATGTTGCTTTGAAAGTTGATAAACTTGTAATTTGAGCATTTGTAAATTCATCAGTTATTCTGCGCTCTGGCACACTCAGATGAGAGTCTTTTGTTAAGGCATGCAGCCTGCTAGTTAGGTAAACAATGAACCATAATCCCAATTCATTACATTACTACCCTGCATGAATCTGTTGGTAGCTAACCAACCAGGTTCAATTTTAGCTAGCTAACATTAAGCCATAACTAGTGGCTCTGAGATACGAATTATAAGATTATAACATGTAACGTTAGCTAGTGAGCCAGCCAGCTAACATTAGCTAGCTATCTAACAGTACACTTTAATTTGAAATGAAAAGATTATATCAAAATTAGAAAAGTGTAATATCTGAAAATGTAGCTAGCTAGACTATCTTACCCGTGGTCTGAAATTGGAAAATATAGCCAGAGCAAATTTACCAGTTCGTACGTCAATCAACAGTTGTTGCAGTGATATTCTAATGAAATTGATATTTGCAAAGTGGAGTCTTTTGTTAAGACTAGCTAGCTAGCTAGCTAAACAATGAACCATAATCCCAACTCATGACATTACTACCCTGCATGAATCTGCAGGTAGCTCACCAACCAGGTTCAATATTAGCTAGCTAACATTAGGTTATAATTAGTCAAGCAAATGTCTCTTAGTTACAAAGAATAAGAACATACACATAACATTAGCTAGTGAGCCAGCCAGCAGACAGTAGCTAGCTAACAGTACACTTTTTAATGTGAAAGGAAACCACTTTCTGTCAAAATTAAAATGTGTAATATCGGAAAATGTAGCTAGCTAGGCTATCTTACCCATATACATCATGGATGGAGGCGTCTCCTGTCAGATGCCATGGTTGCCCTTAGTTTGAAGATGTAATCTGGACACAGGTGTTTTCTCCATCTCCTTAGCTATTATACTCAAATTCCACTGATTTTAAAACTCGGTCCTCCAGAAAGTGGAGAGCATACACGTAATGTTAGCTAGCAAGCCAGCCAGCTAATGTCAGCTAGCTAACAGTACACTTTAACTTGACATTATGTTTATGCTGTTGTACTACGTGATACATTTACAAAAAAAGCTGTGTTAGACAGGTTTATCTAGACATACTGACCAGCTCAAATAGACAGAAGCGTGCTATATGGCAGACCAATCCAAACTCATCTCTCAGCATGTCCAGCCCACTCATCTCAGCCAATCATGGCTAGCGTGAAGGTAGCTCACTTTGTCTGTGGCTAAACAAACTAGGCTCGTAATTTTGAAATTGTATTCGTATTTACAGATGGCATACAAGTTTGTCATTAAGGCACATGACAGTTCACATGCTCAGGAAGGCATTTCTGCTAAAAACCACATTTTGATTGAAAAAAAGTTTACGTTCAAATGGCTCTCCTGTGAAGTAGTGACCCGCGACACACGCCTAGTGTCCTGAAACAGGCCACATTTAAGAATGATGGAGGCCACTGTGTTCTTGGGAACCTTGAATGCTGCAGACATTTTTTGGTACCCTTACCCAGATCTGTGCCTTGACACAATCCTGTCTCAGAGCTCTATGGACAATTCCTTTGACCTCATTGCTTGGTCTTTGCTCTGACATGCACTGTCAAATGTGGACTTTATATAGACAGGTATGTGCCTTTCCAAATCATGTCCAATCAATTGAATTTACCACAAGTGGAGTCCACTCAAGTTGAAGAAACATCTCAAGGATGATCAAAGGAAACAGGAAACATCTGAGCTACAGTTTTCAGTTTCATAGCAAGGGGTCTGAATGCTAATGTAAATAAGGTATTTCTGTTTTTAATTTGTATTACATTTTTTTATTTGTAACTGTTTTTGCAACTGTTTTCGCTTAGTCATTATGGGGTATTGCGTGTAGATGTCTTAGTATTTGTATATATTGAATCCATTTTAGAATAAGGCTGTAACATAATCAAATGTGGAAAATGTCAAAGGAACAGAATACTTTCCGAAGGCATTGTGCCTTCTGTAAAATATGGTGATGGATCTTTGATGTTATGAGGCTGTTTTGGTTCCACAAGTCCTGGGGCCCTTGTTAACTTCCCACTGTCACGCCAGTGAGTTTTGGACTTTTAAGAGTGAGACTTCTAGGTTGTACCATTAGAGTTGTCTATTTCTTCTACATCCACTGATACCAACCATTAGTCTGTGATTAACGGGCTGAGTTAGAGAGTTGTTTGCGAGACGAGGGCGGATCCCGAAGGAGGCAGTTCTTCTCAGAAAAACGTCTGTGGAGTTTGAATGGTTTGCGCTACATACAAACTATTATCGCCCATCTATGAAAAGCTGAGACTCTCACGAACACGTACATGTAATATGTACATATGTTTTACTCTCTGATGCTCAGACGCCACACCAGAGTTGTTAGACGGTAAGGGATTCTTCCTCATAGATCATGGTAGTTCCAAGACACCGTGTCTACAATACTGTATTAAGCTCAAATAGTTGCTGTCACGAACTCAACACAGTTGTCACTGACTAGTTGGATATTTTCTGTACTTACAGCATTCTTATAAATGGGCTCCTGGGTGACGCAGAGGTCTAAGGCACTGCATCTCAGTGCAAAAGGTGTCACTACAGTCCCTGGTTCGATTCCAGGCTGTATCACATCCAGACGCAATCGTGAGTCCCGTAGGGCAGCGCACGATTGGCCCAGCATCGTCCGAGTTTGGCCGGTGTAGGCCGGCATTGCAAATAAGAATTTGTTCTTAACTGACTTGCCTAGTTAAATAAAGGGAAACAAATATATATTTTAAAAAATACATCAACGCTGTCTTTTTTGCCATTCTTTATCAATGGTGCCAATACTTTTGGAGGTGACTATATATACACATGATTGCTTTATTTCACACAGACAATTTTAAGCTGCACTTGGTCAAAACAGTGTCTGCCGAAAAGCCAAATAAAAACCACTTCATAAAAACACAGTCAGTGTCGGCTTTCAAACAGTTAAGAGATTTAACTAAGACTCACTCTTTTTCCCACACAAACTTCTCAGCTATTTTCAGCAGCTTGTGTCTGTGAGTCGGTCAGGTTGAAGCGATGTGCTGTTGCCACCTACCTACCCTCCAGGTCACTCAGTATAGCACTATCATTAATGAATAGGATCTTTGGAGATGCATGGGCTGCGGATAACGCAAAGCCTTGGTGGCCCAGATAAACGTTGGGTTCAAGACCTCACTGGAGCACTTCCTTTGAACTCTCCGTTCCAAGTTACTTAACCTCTGGATGCCTGTGTAAAAGTAATATGTGTGTTCGGTGTCCATATTAGGACAGCAGCAAGGCAATGGAAGTTGTGTAAAAATGTAAGCTTAGTCACCAACAATGGGGAAGGGGCTCTGACAGGAGAGTGTTTATTTTTTATCTAAGGCAACCTGACATGCTTGGCTGACGCGCAAAACTTTGGGATTCTACACAAAGCCCCTTTTGGTCCGGTGCCATTTTAGGAAGCAGAGTTAATTAAAACCGTTATTGACATTTCAGTTACGGAAGTTGGGCAACATTATCTTAATGAGTTTCGTTCCGAGCCGCCACCATCGAGTTATTTTAACGACAAAGTGCCCACCCCACCTCCCCTGCTACCGTTTACACAGCACCTCTGAGGTCACATCCTGTACCTTCTCGGAAACATCCTTTTTAGGTCTTTCTCTGAAACAAGACCTTTGCGTTGGTCTTTTCTCTTCCAGAGGTGCTTTTGTTTGAAGCAGGGAGTGCCAACTATAGAAATGTGAGCTATGATTATGTTAGCTGAGGCGTACATAGCTGAGATTCAACTCGACAAGGTCTTTCTGTCTATCTCCCTGAATAGGATGGGTCAATTTGTTTAACACTCCGTTAGTGAAAGCAGATACGAAGAGATTATTATTGTTTTGACTTAGCCATTACACTGATTGGGATAGTTTTGTTGGGGCTCTTTTCTGCAGACCAGGCAAGATAGAGCATGGCTGATAGTGGATAAACCAACAGTAGCACTATTGACTCAACTTATGCCTCAGCCGTGCTCTAATGTATAATACATACACGCTCAGACAGGGAAAGGGAGATGTCTAAGACGACAAGAAAGAAAGAGAGCGAGAGGCAAGAAAGACTGGAAACAGTGAAGAGAGGTACAGCATGGTTAGAGACTCACAAACAGGCCTAGAGAGCGAGGAAAGGAGAATGAGAGAGAGAAAGGAGAGGGAGTGATGCATTATAGCGTTCCGGACAGATGAAACGTGTCCATTTTCCCCACTCTGCGGTTGACCTCCAGACTACCACACTCCTCTGTCTGTACAGTACAAGAACAATTGAATCAGACAATGCTCTAAAAGAAGCCTGTGTTAATGTAAAAGAGTCCTGTAGCTCTGGTTCTGTGATCTTTGTTGTTGTGGTCTTTGGTGTTATCGTCTTTGCTGTTATGGTCCTTTGTAGTCTTTCCTGTTTTGGTCCTTTTGTAGTCTTTGCTGTTATGGTTCTTTGTAGTTTTTCCTGTTTTGGTCCTTTGTAGTCTTTCCTGTTTTGGTCCTTTGTAGTCTTTCCTGTTATGGTCCTTTGTAGTCTTTCCTGTTATGGTTCTTTGTAGTCTTTCCTGTTATGGTTCTTTGTAGTCTTTCCTGTTATGGTCCTTTTGTAGTCTTTCCTGTTATTGTCCTTTGTAGTCTTTCCTGTTATGGTCCTTTGTAGTCTTTCCTGTTATGGTTCTTTGTAGTCTTTCCTGTTATGGTCCTTTGTAGTCTTTCCTGTTATGGTCCTTTTGTAGTCTTTCCTGTTATTGTCCTTTGTAGTCTTTCCTGTTATGGTTCTTTGTAGTCTTTCCTGTTATGGTCCTTTTGTAGTCTTTCCTGTTATTGTCCTTTGTAGTCTTTGCTGTTATCGTCCTTTGTAGTCTTTGCTGTTATGGTCCTTTCTGTTATGGTCCTTTGTAGTCTTTGCTGTTATGGTCCTTTGTAGTCTTTGCTGTTATGGTCCTTTCTGTTATGGTCCTTTGTAGTCTTTGCTGTTATGGTTCTTTGTAGTCTTTGCTGTTATGGTCCTTTCTGTTATGGTCTTTTCTGTTATGGTTCTTTGTAGTCTTTGCTGTTATGGTCCTTTCTGTTATGGTCTTTTCTGTTATGGTTCTTTGTAGTCTTTGCTGTTATGGTCCTTTCTTCTATGGTCTTTTCTGTTATGGTCCTTTGTAGTCTTTGCTTTTATGATCCTTTCTGTTATGGTCCTTTGTAGTCTTTGCTGTTATGATCCTTTCTGTTATGGTCCTTTGTAGTCTTTGCTTTTATGATCCTTTCTGTTATGGTCCTTTGTAGTCTTTGCTGTTATGATCCTTTGTAGTCTTTGCTGTTATGGTCCTTTCTGTTATGATCCTTTGTAGTCTTTGCTGTTATGATCCTTTGTAGTCTTTGCTGTTATGGTCCTTTCTGTTATGGTCCTTTGTAGTCTTTGCTGTTATGGTTATTTGTAGTCTTTGCTGTTATGGTCCTTTGTAGTCTTTGCTGTTATGGTTATTTGTAGTCTTTGCTGTTATGGTCCTTTCTGTTATGGTCCTTTCTGTTATGGTCCTTTCTGTTATGGTCCTTTCTGTTATGGTCCTTTCTGTTATGGTCCTTTCTGTTATGGTCCTTTCTGTTATGGTCCTTTCTGTTATGGTCCTTGGTGGTTTTTCTTGTTATGGTCCTTTCTGTTATGGTCCTTTCTGTTATGGTCCTTGCTGTTATGGTCTTTGCTGTTATGGTCCTTTCTGTTATGGTCCTTTCTGTTATGGTCCTTTCTGTTATGGTCCTTTCTGTTATGGTCCTTTCTGTTATGGTCTTTGCTGTTATGGTCCTTGCTGTTTTGGTCCTTTCTGTTATGGTCCTTGGTGGTTTTTCTTGTTATGGTCTTTTCTGTTATGGTCCTTTCTGTTATGGTCCTTGGTGGTTTTTGTTGTTATGGCCTTATATGTCATACGGTCCTATGTTTTTAAGTACATTGTGGTCTTTAATGTCTGACATTGTTGTGTTGTCTGTACTATGCACGTTAGAGGTAAATGTCATGTTTATGACATGGCTTAGGAAGAATCTGACTCACTAAAAAAGCATTTTCCCCCTCTGGGCCACTGTAGAAGAAGTATCAGTAAGATTGGCCCATGATGCTGACCTATATAAAAGTTATCCTGCATGACTTAGTGAGTATCTCGTCTAGCTAATGAGCAGTAGCAAGAGAGAGAAGAGAGTGAGTTACGTGGGTAATACCTGAAGCTTTTGGCCTAATTAAGAAGGGGATTATGCTATAAGGAATATTTTATTCCGAAGGCAATTACAATTAGGATTTTGATTGTATATAGTATATTACTGTCAAAGTAGTCACAGGGAAGTGAGGCCTTAGCACCAGTGCAGTTCTGTTGTTCAGTTACTAGTCTCAGTGTATTATTAGTGTATCAATTAACTTGTCATGTAAACTTCAGTTGCTGTTCGTACAATATAGTATGACTACTCCCATACATACACCGTGAGTGTGCAAAACATTCCATGACATAGACTGACCAGGTGAATCCAATCGAAAGCTATGATCCCGTATTGATGTCACCTGTTAAATCCACTTCAATCAATGTAGATGAAGGGGCAGAGACAGGTTTGGATTGTGTATGTGTAAAATTCAAAACATATTTAAGTGTCTTTGAACTGGGTAGGGTAGGAGGTGCCAGGCGCAACGGATTCAAGGGCTTCAATACTTCTGGGTTTTTCATGCTCAACAGTTTCCCCGTGCGTATCAAGAATGGTCCGTCGCTGTCGCGTAGAGTAGGCCAGAAGGCTAAACTGAAAAACCGAACCTAACCTAAATAAAACGATGGCAGAGTCGTAAAAGTACTTCTGTGCAAGGGTGTTTATTTACATAGTGATTCCGGAAGAAAAACAATACTGCCACCAAAAGTATACATTATAGAATAGCTTAAAAAAAAATAATAATAAAAATAACAATGCCGCCCCATCAACAGCTCAGTAAAAATGGTCCATCCCCCCTCTGAACTGAAAGAGAGGATCCTTTTGTAGGGGAAGCCCCTCCCATCAGAACATACCAATCTCCTTAATTAATTAAGCAATTACCAACAGCCAAGCCTAAAGTTTTCACTCAGATAAACATATCATGCATTTTATACATTGCACCTTTGAAATCCGTTTGTCATGATACAATAAAACACAGTATAACACATTTACAAAATGCCATCACTACTGACATGGTGTCTTCCAATATGCCCATTCACATAAATGAGCCATTCGGGACAGGCACTACAAAGCCAGCCCGATTGCCATTGCTCTGGTGCTTATCCCGGCATACCCGGAAGCTACAGAGACGGAGCGAGAGCAACAGAAACAAATCGTGCAAATCATCCATAACATTGATAAGTGCATTGAACGCTTGTCTGTATATTCTTCATAACATAACAAACTGTTACTGACGGAAGGTAAGAATGAAGTGTGTAATGTATGTACTAAGATAGCGAAGTTAGCAATGTGGGTCGACACACAAGTTAACGTAGCTGATAACGGCGCAGGGAGGGGGCGATATGTGTGCCTGCGGCCAGTGACGGACTTCATCGTCACAACCACCCAATGGACATCCAGCCAACTGGACACAACTGTGGGAAGCAAAGAGTCAACACGGGCCAGCATAACTATGGATCGCTTTTCGACACCTTGTAGAGTCCCTGCCCTGACGAATTAAGGCTGTTCTGAGGGCAAAAGGGGGTGCAACTCAATATTAGGAAGATGTTCTTAATCTTTTGTACACTCAGTGTATATTTAAATAGCCATTATTTTTATTTTTTATTTTAACTAGGCAAGTCAGTTAAGAAAAAAAATCGTATTTTTCAATGACAGCCTAGGAACAGTGGGTTAACTGCCTTGTTCAGCGGCAGAACGGCCGATTTTTACCTTGTCAGCTCAGGGATTTGATCTTGCAACCTTTCAGTTACTAGTCCAACGCTCTAACCACTAGGCTACCTGCCACCCCTAATTGTTATGATTCTTAGATTATAATGATTTCCTCTTGACCTTTTGTTAAACTGTTATGCCGTACGACATTAGTATTACCCCCACTGTAGGCTCTAACCATTGTCAGGGGGACTAACAGAGAGTGCAGGAGCTGTTGCCTCAAATGACCTACAATTAAAATCAAATTACCTCCTGTGGGGCAGATCAACGGTGGGCCCTTTGAACGCGGTTTAATCGTAGCCTCTCGCTAGCAGCCCGACAGGAGGTTAGCCTGGGCTATATGGGCCAATACCCCATGGCCGAATCAATTCTAGTCAACAATCACGTTGAAGAACCAAAGTCGTTGACCCTGTATTAAAACCCACTGTGGATTTATATTGAATCCCATGGGGGTTTGGCGAACAAAACGATCAAATACGTCGGTCCAACAAGGACAGTGTCCAACGATGTGTTATCTAAAAAACTAGCCCCACCCCCCATCTATACACCACCTGCTTTCAGCGTAAAAAGGATACTTCACGGTTTTGATGAATCGTTGCATGCACCGCCGAGGCACTTGGCAACCCAGTGCCAAGGTAATGATGAATTGGGCATGACACGTGAATTGTTCACTTAAAGAATGATAATGCCCTCACTTTCTGAGGAGCTCCATTCTTTCCCATAATGCAGGATGATACGGTTGGTGGATGACGCACCAGGTCCCCACAGCGGAGCACCTACCCTATACAGGAGAAATAACAGATTGATGATCGCTTTGAGTTAACCTTCCACACAGCCCTAGCTGTCTGAGCAGACTGAGCATATCAGCCTGACCACAAGTGTTTTGCTTAACTTGGCAGCTTAGCCAAAAAGCCCAGAGCCTGAAGCGGAATCAGACCCTTTGTTAACTGACTGGCCACGTCATAAAAACCTCAACCATCAGGCAAGAAAAAAATAAAAAGAGCTGGTAACTTCATCCTGCAGACGTAGGATACGTCCCAAATGGCACCCTTTGACCTATATGTTCTCCTATAGGCCCTGGTCAAAAGTATTGAACTACAAAGGGAATATGTTTCCATTTGGGATGCACACCTTTTTTCACTGCACTCTGGTTGTACGGCCCAGTTGGGTTGCTGCGGTTCTATATCTCTCCTCCCCTGCTGCAGAGCGAGCGCGCCAGGCCTCCTTTGATATCTTCCCACGCTGGATCTGAGCCATGCCGACTTCAATGGAAACTCGGTGTCTCCCAGGCAGCGCCGGCTCAGTCGGTGGGAGACCTTCACCATGCCACTCGCCATACACCCATAGCCGTATCACACCGATGGGTGTCCCAGCCCCACTCACAAAAAGGAAGGAACAGATGAAGGGAGGGAAAGCAATTAAACATGAGTCAAATGTGTTTTGTAATCAACTCATTGAGGGGATTTGGAGGGAATGGAAGTTCCAAGGATATCGTTCCTTCCCGCTTGACGAATTGATCGTCTTGGTAGAGACTGTTCTGTATGCTGAGTTGTGAGCATTTATTTTTTCCCCCCACAGGCCTAAAACAGGAAATACCAATTGTACACTGCTACTAGGCCTAAATGAAAATGGTGCTTGATTCAAACCAGTAGAGACACAATACAAAAGCTCAATGATATTTGATTTTCTACATTATGTAGGCCTAAGAATATTGCAGGTTAGAGTTTAACATCACAAGTCTTGTTTTGGTGGCAGCTCTGTAGAGTGGTCACTAGCTGGCACAGCCACAGCTTTGTACCTAACCTTAATCACTGCTAACATTAATGCCTAACCCTAACTTTTAATTAAGAACAAAAAGCTCATTTTTTACAATATATCAAAAGGGGAAATGGCTCAGTTATGTTTCCAGGACATGACTCATGACAATAAACGTCAACCTGCATGAATAGCCTTCCTATTAGTTATGTCAACCTTTATTTTTTATTTTATACTGTCTGCATATCTAGCAAAACAGTAGAGTTGTAATAATGGCCTATTCACCCGACTTGGCCCGAACCTCAGGACACTGCAACTCGGAGATAATTACATTATGGAGCTGTACACTGTCAGGAGAGTACGCATTATTTCATTTTCAATGTAATATTTTCCCCTGATTGAATCAATTGTGCATGATAATTGAGGCTGAGCGTTTCCATTAAGACTGCGATTTCCAACAAGCAACCCATCGGCGAACAAACGTAGAGGCAAAAGCGTGTGAAATGAGGTAAAGGTATTTGACTCTTGCATAAATTACACGATCAGGTGCAGTGAAGCCGACAGGCCCGGCACTCTTCTCCCAACCCCACTACAGTCCCACCCCCCAATCTACTCCACAGCACTTCAGTCAGAGGTAAAAATGATCCTATCCGTTACACCTGGAACCGACGTGGCATTGACGTGATTTGACATTGTGTGACAGGTTCGCGACCAAGGTGTCCGCCCAGTTGTGATGAGACCAGACGAAGGGGCGTAATGGTATGCGGATGAGGAGCCGAATATGATCTTATTATGTCAAATGTGAAATTAACATTTCAGAGACAACATCAGGTACCTTTTCAGTCAGTAAAGCTGAGAGAGAATGGACAGAAGGGAGGAAGGAAGAGAAGAGCAGAGATGGCCAGAGGGGGGAGTGAGATCATCTGGGAGACAGTAAGAGAGAGAGAGGTCAGAGAGTGGGTAGAGAGGGCAGAGAGTGAGTAGAGAGTGGGTAGAGAGAGGGTAGAGAGAGGGCAGAGAGAGGGCAGAGAGAGGGCAGAGAGTGGGTAGAGAGTGGGTAGAGAGTGGGTAGAGAGAGGGTAGAGAGTGGGTAGAGACTGGGTAGAGAGAAGGCAGAGAGAGGGCAGAGAGTGGGTAGAGAGAGGGCAGAGAGTGGGTAGAGAGTGGGTAGAGAGTGGGCAGAGAGTGGGTAGAGAGTGGGTAGAGAGTGGGTAGTGAGAGGGCAGTGAGAGGGCAGAGAGTGGGTAGAGAGAGGGCAGAGAGTGGGCAGAGAGTGGGTAGTGAGAGGGCAGAGAGTGGGTAGAGAGAGGGCAGAGAGTGGGTAGTGAGAGGGCAGAGAGTGGGTAGTGAGAGGGCAGAGAGTGGGTAGAGAGAGGGTAGTGAGTGAGTAGAGAGTGGGTAGAGAGTGGGCAGAGAGTGGGCAGAGAGTGGGTAGAGAGTGGGTAGAGAGTGGATAGAGAGTGGGTAGTGAAAGGGCAGAGAGTGGGTAGTGAGAGGGCAGAGAGTGGGTAGTGAGAGGGCAGAGAGTGGGTAGTGAAAGGGCAGAGAGTGGGTAGAGAGTGGGTAGAGAGTGGGTAGAGAGTGGGTAGAGAGTGGATAGAGAGTGGATAGAGAGTGGGTAGTGAGAGGGCAGAGAGTGGGTAGAGAGAGGGCAGAGAGTGGGTAGAGAGTGGGTAGAGAGTGGGCAGAGAGTGGGTAGAGAGTGGGCAGAGAGAGGGCAGAGAGAGTGGGTAGAGAGTGGGTAGAGAGAGGGTAGAGAGAGGGCAGAGAGTGGGTAGAGAGAGGGCAGAGAGTGGGTAGAGAGAGGGCAGAGAGTGGGTAGAGAGTGGGTAGTGAGAGGGCAGAGAGTGGGTAGAGAGAGGGCAGAGAGTGGGTAGTGAGAGGGCAGAGAGTGGGTAGAGAGAGGGCAGAGAGTGGGCAGAGAGTGGGTAGAGAGTGGGTAGTGAGAGGGCAGAGAGTGGGTAGAGAGAGGGCAGAGAGTGGGTAGTGAGAGGGCAGAGAGTGGGTAGTGAGAGGGCAGAGAGTGGGTAGAGAGAGGGTAGTGAGTGAGTAGAGAGTGGGTAGAGAGTGGGCAGAGAGTGGGCAGAGAGTGGGCAGAGAGTGGGCAGAGAGTGGGTAGAGAGTGGGTAGTGAAAGGGCAGAGAGTGGGTAGTGAGAGGGCAGAGAGTGGGTAGTGAGAGGGCAGAGAGTGGGTAGAGAGTGGGTAGTGAAAGGGCAGAGAGTGGGTAGAGAGTGGGTAGAGAGTGGGTAGAGAGTGGATAGAGAGTGGATAGAGAGTGGGTAGTGAGAGGGCAGAGAGTGGGTAGAGAGTGGGTAGAGAGTGGGTAGAGAGTGGGCAGAGAGTGGGTAGAGAGAGGGCAGAGAGTGGGTAGAGAGAGGGCAGAGAGTGGGTAGAGAGTGGGTAGAGAGTGGGTAGAGAGAGGGCAGAGAGTGGGTAGAGAGTGGGTAGAGAGAGGGCAGAGAGTGGGTAGAGAGTGGGTAGTGAGAGGGCAGAGAGTGGGTAGAGAGAGGGCAGAGAGGAAAGGACAGAAAGACAGAAGGAGGGCAGACAAAGAGAGGAGAGAAGAAGGGAACTTTAAAGTGATGCAGTGCTTTGGACAATGGGCCCTGTTTGGGGCGATGAGAGATCCAGACTCCAAAAGACAAGAGAAAGAGTGGAGGCGAAGACAAGCTTGATCACTCAGTCATTGATTGATGAAGCATCAATGTAGATAAAAAAACTCTGTACCAAAATTCCAACTTTCAAGTGCAAATGTCCTAATCAGCATATCAATGAAATTGTGCTCTAAGGCAATAAACTCACTTTAAATTAGCGGGCGTAGTGTGCTTTCAAAAGGAAAGTCGTTATGGAGTCAAACTATAAATATGCCCGGTTTCTTTGTTCTTAAGATGCCCATTGTGGGAAACTCTAAAACCCCCCAAAGGCATTGTGGGCAGGAGGATTGTAGACAAAGAACCTCAAACAAGAGTACACATGCGCATATTTATCATTGCACTCTGTGTGTCCACGAGAAAGTCATAGACGTTGGGTTTAGCTTGAGATATTTTATCAGCTAAGCAATCCAAACAGGGCTCTATCGAAATACAGAAACTCTGCTGGCCGCCTGAATAGGACTTTGGCCTTGGGTTTAGTGTTTAGAGATCAACTGAATAGGACTTTGGCCTTGGGTTTAGTGTTTAGAGATCAACTGAATAGGACTTTGGCCTTGGGTTTAGTGTTTAGAGATCAGCTGAATAGGACTTTGGCCTTGGGTTTAGTGTTTAGAGATCAACTGAATAGGACTTTGGCCTTGGGTTTAGTGTTTAGAGATCAGCTGAATAGGACTTTGGCCTTGGGTTTAGTGTTTAGAGATCAACTGAATAGGACTTTGGCCTTGGGTTTAGTGTTTAGAGATCAACTGAATCAGGACTTTGGCCTTGGGTTTAGTGTTTAGAGATCAACTGAATAGGACTTTGGCCTTGGGTTTAGTGTTTAGAGATCAACTGAATAGGACTTTGGCCTTCGGTTTAGTGTTTAGAGATCAACTGAATAGGACTTGCCACTATTTGCCCCCCAAAATAATTTTCTCTCAATTAATTGCAAATGATGTCCTTGTACGGTAAAAAGGCGTGCTGTCTTGACTCGGAACCTTTCTTTTGACTGTTTCTGTCATCTCCACACCGTAGGAGTTCTTTTAAATGACACCTTGGAAAGAGGATATAACAAACTGTCAGTCAAACAGCCTATATGCTATCCTTATGTAGTGTCAATGTATTTGCAAAAACTCCGATGTCTATGAGGCCTATAAATATACAGTGCATTCTCCTTTACTTTTTCCACATTTTGTTACATTACAGCCTTATTCTAAAATGGATTAAATTGTTTTTTCCTCATCAATCTATAGACAATACCCCATAATGACAAAGCAAAAACAGTTTATTTGACATTTTTGCTTTATTTATTAAAAAACCCCGGAAATATCACATTTACATAAGTATTCAGACCTTTTAATCAGTACTTTGAAGCACCTTTGGCAGCGTTTGAGTCTTCTTGGGTATGAAGCAACAAGCTTGGAACACCTGTATTTGGGGAGATTCTCCCATTCTTCTCTGCGGATCCTCTCATGCTCTTTCAGGTTAGATGGAGAGAGTCACTGCACAACTATTTTCAGGTCTCTTCAGAGATGTTAGATCTGGCTGGACTACTCAAGGACATTCAGAGGCTTGTCCCGAAGCCACTCGCCCTAGTCTGAGGTCCTGAGCGCTCTGGAGCAGGTTTTCATCAAGGATCTCTATATACTTTGCTCCGTTCATCTTTCCCTCGATCCTGACTAGTCTCCCAGTCTCTGCCGCTGAAAAACATCCCCACAGAATGATGCTGCCACCACCATACTTCACCGTAGAGATGGCACCATGTTTCCTCCAGACCTGATGTTTGGCACACAGGCCAAAGAGTTTCATCAGACCAGAGAATCTTGTTTTTCATGGTCTGAGAGTCCTTTAGGTGCCTTTTGGCAAACTCCATGTGGGCTGTCATGTGCCTTTTACCGAGGAGTGACTTCCGTCTTGCTCACTCTTCCATAAAGGCCTGATTGGTGGAGTGCTGCAGAGATGGTTGTCCTTCTGGAAGGTTATTTCATCTCCACAGAGGAACTCTGGAGCTCTTTCATTGTGACCTTTGGGTTCTTGGCCACCTCCATGACCAAGGCCCTTCTACCCTGATTGCTCAGTTTTGCCGGGAGGCCAAAGACCAGCTCTAAGAAGAATCTTGGTGGTTCCAAAGTTCTTCCATTTAAGAATGATGGAGGCCACTGTGTTCTTAGGGACCTTCAATGCTGCAGACATATTTTAGTACCCTTCTCCAGATCTGTGCCTCGACACAATCCTATCTCGGAGCGCTACGGAAAATATCTTCGACCTCATGGCTTGGTTTTCACTCTTACATGCACTGTCAACAGTGGGACCTTATATAGACAGTTGTGTGCTTTTCCAAATAATGTCCAATCAATTCAATTTACCACAGGTTGACTCCAATCAAGTTGTAGAAACATTTTAAGGATGATCAATTGAAACAGGATGCACCTGTGCTAAATTTTGAGTCTCATAGCAAAGGGTCTGAATACTTATTTAAATAAGGTAATTCTGTTTTAAATTTTTATTACATTTGCAAAAATTTCAAAAAAACTTTTTTCACTTTGTCATTATGGGTTATTGTGTGTAGATTGATCAGGAAACATAATTTTACTTGATCAATTTTAGAATAAGGCTGTAATGTAACAAAATTTTGAAAAAGTCAAAGGATCAGAATTCTTTCTGAACGCACTGTGTAGCGGAGGTGTCATAGATGTTCTTCATTTGGCTTCAAACTTCAAAATATGCTCTGTCTTCACAGTCTATGATAATGCATGATAATGGATTCTGCAAGCGGAGGAAAACGAACAAACAGGCAGGGACTACTGGAACTTACTTGTCCAATGTTTTGCTAGAGTATGCACTACTGAATATGACCCAGAAAACCAGTGCCACAGCGAACAGAGCAAAACCAATACAGTAATCCACATGCCACCAATACCAGTATCAGACCTTTTTTAATGTACTCAAAGATCCATTAATAGCCTGTTTTAATTACTATAAAAATTGTAGATGTTCAGGTACTCAATAAAAAGGTCTGATTTCATTACTTCTCAATCAATATTGTGATGTGAAAATCCTGGCGAATACTGGTTTCACCAGACATTGTTCATCCTGATCAGACAGGTTTTTTACATGGATGATATATTGGAGATAATATACAACAATTACTTGAAACAATTGATCATTTTGAAACAATAAAAATAACAGGCCTGGTCTTCATAGTAGAATTGGAAAAGGCGTTTGATAAAGTATGGCTAGAATTTATATATCAATTCCTGGACTACTTTAATTTCAATGAATCTCTTATACAATGGGTTAAAGTTATGTACAGCAACCACAGTTGTAAAATAGTAAATAATGGTTATTTCTCAGAAAGTATTGAGCTTTTAAGAGGAGTAAAACAAGGCTGTCCGTTGTCTCCGTATTTATTTGTTATGGCCCTTGAAGTCCAAGCTATTAAAATTAGATCAAACAAGAACATCAAGGTGTTAGAAATCCAGGGGATAAAAACAAAAGTGTAAATTTGACTCAAGTTTTTCCTAAAGTCCACAATCTGGATCCCTGCACAGTCTCAAAGAAGATCCTGATCACTATTTTAGCCTCTCTGGACTAAAACCTAATTATGACAAGTGTATCATATTAAGCATTAGATTGTTCTAATATAAAATATTTAACTTTATTTGGAATGCTAAGCCAGAAATTTAAATGTGCCTATTTATATAGTGCATATTCATTTGAAGGGCTAAAATTATTAAAGCATTAATCCTCTCACTAAACGCTATACTTTAATCAAATCAAATGTTATTGGTCACATACACATGGTTAGCAGATAATGTGAGTGTAGAGAAATGCTTGTGCTTCTAGTTCCGACCGTGCAGTAATATCTAACAAGTAATCAAATTATTTCACAACAACTACCTTATATACACACAAGTGCAAAGGAATGAATAAGAATATGTACTGTGGCGTACAGCAGGTCAGCCACCAGGGGGAGACTCGTCGAGGCCTGGTGACAGACGGAGTATACATCACGAGGCGATGGCTCCATCTGCTGGACGTGCCAGGTCTCGACTGGCTCTCCAGGACTAATTGGGACTGATTGGGGAGTTGGTGAGTAATCAAGGATTGATTGCTCACCAGCTGTACAAGCCCCATAAAGCTGTCAGAAGGGCAGCACACAGGAGAAGACTGGGCGAAGTAAGTTGACTTCCGTGTAGTTTGAGACGGTGTCCGAGCTAAGATGTTTGAGTTTGTGTGCCAAACAGGATACAGCAAGACCCGGAGCCCAGAAGACGGTATCATGGAGAGGGTCTCATGGGGGAGACCTATCCTTTTCTTTTGATGTGTTATTTCATTAACACCCTTGAAGCCGAGCTAATCATAATCTGTCCGTGTCTGATCTGTGTAAACGTCTTGACCAAACCCCCTGGTCTGCCACAGTACATATAAATACAGTGCCTTGCGAAAGTATTCGGCCCCCTTGAACTTTGCGACCTTTTGCCACATTTCAGGCTTCAAACATAAAGATATAAAACTATATTTTTTTGTAAAGAATCAACAACAAGTGGGACACAATCATGAAGTGGAACGACATTTATTGGATATTTCAAACTTTTTTAACAAATCAAAAACTGAAAAATTGGGCGTGCAAAATTATTCAGCCCCCTTAAGTTAATACTTTGTAGCGCCACCTTTTGCTGCGATTACAGCTGTAAGTCGCTTGGGGTATGTCTCTATCAGTTTTGCACATCGAGAGACTGACATTTTTCCCATTCCTCCTTGCAAAACAGCTTGAGCTCATTGAGGTTGGATGGAGAGCATTTGTGAACAGCAGTTTTCAGTTCTTTCCACAGATTCTCGATTGGATTCAGGTCTGGACTTTGACTTGGCCATTCTAACACCTGGATATGTTTATTTTTGAACCATTCCATTGTAGATTTTGCTTTATGTTTTGGATCATTGTCTTGTTGGAAGACAAATCTCTGTCCCAGTCTCAGGTCTTTCGCAGACTCCATCAGGTTTTCTTCCAGAATGGTCCTGTATTTGGCTCCATCCATCTTCCCATCAATTTTAACCATCTTCCCTGTCCCTGCTGAAGAAAAGCAGGCCCAAACCATGATGCTGCCACCACCATGTTTGACAGTGGGGATGGTGTGTTCAGCTGTGTTGCTTTTACGCTAAACATAACGTTTTGCATTGTTGCCAAAAAGTTCAATTTTGGTTTCATCTGACCAGAGCACCTTCTTCCACATTTTTCGTGTGTCTCCCAGGTGGCTTGTGGCAAACTTTAAACGACACTTTTTATGGATATCTTTAAGAAATGGCTTTCTTCTTGCCTCTCTTCCATAAAGGCCAGATTTGTGCAATATACGACTGATTGTTGTCCTATGGACAGAGTCTCCCACCTCAGCTGTAGATCTCTGCAGTTCATCCAGAGTGATCATGGGCCTCTTGGCTGCATCTCTGATCAGTCTTCTCCTTGTATGAGCTGAAAGTTTAGAGGGACGGCCAGGTCTTGGTAGATTTGCAGTGGTCTGATACTCCTTCCATTTCAATATTATCGCTTGCACAGTGCTCCTTGGGATGTTTAAAGCTTGGGAAATCTTTTTGTATCCAAATCCGGCTTTAAACTTCTTCACAACAGTATCTCGGACCTGCCTGGTGTGTTCCTTGTTCTTCATGATGCTCTCTGCGCTTTTAACGGACCTCTGAGACTATCACAGTGCAGGTGCATTTATACGGAGACTTGATTACACACAGGTGGATTGTATTTATCATCATTAGTCATTTAGGTCAACATTGGATCATTCAGAGATCCTCACTGAACTTCTGGAGAGAGTTTGTTGCACTGAAAGTAAAGGGGCTGAATAATTTTGCACGCCCAATTTTTCAGTTTTTGATTTGTTAAAAAAGTTTCAAATATCCAATAAATGTCGTTCCACTTCATGATTGTGTCCCACGTTGTTGATTCTTCACAAAAAAATACAGTTTTATATCTTTATGTTTGAAGCCTGAAATGTGGCAAAAGGTCACAAAGTTCAAGGGGGGCGAATACTTTCGCAAGGCACTGTATATGGATGAACGATGGTCGAGCGCCATAGGCAAGATGCAGTAGATGGTATAGAGTACAGTATACATGTATACATATGAGATGAGTAATGTAGGGTATGTAAACATTATATAAAGTGGCATTGTTTAAAGTGACTAGTGATACATTTATTGCATCCATTTTTTAATTAATAAAGTGGCTAGAGATATGTGTCAGTATGTAGGCAGCAGCCACTCAATGTTAGTGATGGCTGTTTAACAGTCTGATGGCCTTGTGTAGAAGCTGTTTTTTATTCTCTCGGTCCCATCTTTGATGCACCTGTACTGACCTCACCTTCTGGATGATAGCGGGGTGAACAGGCAGTGGCTCGGAAGGTCCTTGATGATAATTTTGGCCTTCCTGTGACATCGGGTGGTGTAGGTGTCCTGGAGGGCAGGTAGTTTGCCCCCAGTGATGCATTGTGCAGACCTCACTATCCTCTGGAGAGCCTTACGGTTGTGGGTAGAGCAGTTGTCGTACCAGGAACGTAAAACTTTCCACCTTCTCCACTACTGTCGCGTAAATGTGGATATGTGCTCCCTCTGCTATTTCCTAAAGTCCACGATCATCTCCTTTGTTTTGTTGATGTTAAGTGTGAGGGGGGGGGGGGGGCATACACGGCTGTGATTATAATCTAAGATAATTATTTTGGTAGATAATGTGGTCGGCATTTGATTGTAAGGAATTCTAGGTCAGGTGAACAAAAGGACTTGAGTTCCTGTATGTTGTTATGATCACACCACGACTCGTTAATCATAAAGCATACACCCCCGCCCTTCTTCTTACCAGAGAGATGTTTGTTTCTGTCGGCGCGATGCGTGAAGAAACCGGGTGGCTGTACCGACTCTGATAACATATCCGGAGTGAGCCATGTTTCCGTGAAACAGAGTTTGTAACAATCTCTGATTTCTCTCTTTCTCGAATTTCGTCTACCTTGTTGTCAAGAGACTGGACATTGGCAAGTAATATACTCGGTAGTGGTGAGCCCGTCTTACGGAGCCTGACCAGCAGACCGCTCCGTCTGCCCCTTCTGCGACGTCGTTGTTTTGGGTCGCCAACTGGGATCCGCTCCATTGTCCTGGGTGGTGGTCCAAACAGAGGATTCGCTTCGGGAAAGTCGTATTCCTGGTCTTAATGCTGGTAAGTTGACGTTGCTCTTATATCCAATAGTTATTCCCGGCTGTATATAATAAGACTTAAGAATCTCTGTCGGCGCCACTCTAAACTGGTTCAGTAGATTATTATGAATCGCTCATCCTTTGTCCAACAATTGCCTTTTTGCCTTTATACAGACTTTACAACTTCTCATTTGCGACTAATTGAAAATTAAACTTTGTTTAAAGTATCGCCCTTTCTTTAACAAGCCATAGAAAGCTGTTTCCAATTAAAATGTTATTATCCAGAAAAGATACAACAAATATTATCGCTGGCAAAGGTGCATCAACAATGCGCTGAGTGAAGGGTCTGAAAACTTATGTGAATACGGTCTGTTTATTTTACATTTTTAATACATTTGTAAAAAAAGATCTAAAAACCTGTTTTCACTTTGTCAGTATGGTGTGTTGTGTGTAGATTGATGAGAGGCTGTAATGTAACAAAATGTGGATGAAGTGAATAGCTCTGAATAGTTTCCGAATGCACTGTATGTACATCAGAGGAGGCTGGATGGGAGGAGCTATAGAAGGACGGGCTCATTGTCATGGCTGGAATGGAACCAATGGAACAGAGTCAAACACGTTGTTTCCATGTGTTTGATGTGTTTGGTACCATTCCATTTATTCCATTCCAGCCACTACAATGAGCCCATCCTTCTATAGCTCCTCCCACCCGTCTCTGCGAATTTACATGTAGGTAGGAGGTACTAAAGCAGGTACTGATTCCCTAAAAGGCACTAATTTCCTTAACTGACCAGTTTCTAGTAGTTCTAGACATGAAAACGAAGGTCTAGGCCCTGTGCCCGGCCTGCTGAAGATGGAGGTTCTTCTCCCTCCTTGAGAAGCTGTTGAGCCCAGAATGTGGCAGAGAGGACAATGATAAGAGAGGTTCAGAAGAGGGGTGCTGTGCTTTTTCTCGTCTTGCGAAGTCACATGGTGCGAAGAGACACTTTTATGACCCATTGTCTTGGAGGCAGAGAAAGTATTTTAGGGTTAGGGAGAAAGCCTAAAGTTGGTTAAGCTCAATTCAACAATGTTCGGCGTTGTTTATGACATTCAAACGACACATCGCTACAGCGCCGACTTACAGTGTTTATGTACTTTTCTGGCAAGCGGAGAGCTTTCGAATAAGCGAGGAGGGCAGGCGACTTAGTAAACTGCCATAAACTGGAAAAACGAACACGGCACATTTGTTACAGATATACCTATAATGGGGAAGTGGAGGTGAAAATCGATAGAGAATCAAGTCTGCAATTTTAGACTGGGATTGTGCTGAGGGACTTTTGCTCCATACTTTCGGGGTGTGTCCCAAATGGCACCCTATTCCCTACGTAGTGCACTGCTTTTGACCAGAGCCCTAGGAGCCCTGGTCAAAAGTAGTGCACTACCTAGGGAAAAGAGTACCATTTGACCCTATAGAGCTATACAACACTGATGCAAGGTCACTGTCACACTGTGGACTAACCAACGCAGCAGCACAGGCTGTGCCTGATCCAAGTCATCAGAGTATATTTACTCATACATATCAGTACTTGTTTCGGCGCCATCAATGTCCTTTATCAGAACAATATTTCAGATGAATGAACATTGATAGAACATACAGGTAACTGCCAAAATAATGGAAACACAAGTAAGTGAGGGATACAAAGTATATTTAATGCAGGTGCTTCGAAACAAGTGTGGTCCCTGAGTTAATTTAAGCAATTAAAACGTCTCATCATGCTTAGGGCCATGTATAAAAGTGCCCTGTTATCCAGTACTTTGACTACCATGGCAAGACGAAGAGATTCAAGTGACTTCGAAAGTTGTGTCTTAAAGGAGCATGTGGGGTTTAAAGTGTGTGTGTGTGTGTGTGTGTGTGTGTGTGTGTGTGTGTGTCTGTGTCATTCACCAGATCAATTGAACACGTATGGGAGATTCTGGAGCTGCGTCTGAGACAGTGTTTTCCCGACACCATCAACAAAACACCAAATGATGCAATTTCTCATTGAGGAATGGTGTCGCATCCCTCCAAGTTGAGTTCCAGACACTTATAGAATTAATGTCAATGCGCATTGACGCCATTCTGGGGGCTTGTGTTGGCCCCAACGCCCTATTAAGACGCGTTGTGTTGGTGTTTCCTTTATATTGGCAGTTACCTGCCTGATAGGTCTGATTTCATAATATGTCCCTGACCAGCTTTTTTTCAAGCATATTGATTTTCTTAAGACATGTTGGTAAGCAATGCTCAGCAATACAGTTGAAGTCGGAAGTTTACATACACTTAGGTTGGAGTTATTAAAACTCGTTATTCAACCACTCCATAAATGTCTTATTAACAAACTATAGTTTTGGCAAGTCGGTTAGGACATCTACTTTGTGCATGACACAAGTAATTTTTCCAACAATTGTTTACAGACAGATTATTTCGCTTATAATTCACTGTTTCACAATTCCAGTGGGTCAGTTGGGTGAAGTTTACATACACTAAGTTGACTGTGCCTTTAAACAGCTTGGAAAAATCCAGAAAATTATGTCATGGCTTTAGAAGCTTTTGATAGGCTAATTGACATCATTTGAGTCAATCGGAGGTGTATCTGTGGATCTATTTCAAGACCTACCTTCAAACTCTGTGCTTTGCTTGATTATCATGGGAAAATCAAAAGAAATCAGCCAAGCAATTTCCAAATACCTGAAGGTACCACATTCATCTGTACAAACAATAGTACACAAGTATAAACACCATGGACCCACGCAGCCGTCATACCACTCAGGTAGGAGACACGTTCTGTCTCCTAGAGATGACCGTACTTTTGTGCGAAAAGTACAGTTCTCCCCATTGTTATATTTGGAGGAAAAAGGGGGAGGCCTGCAAGCCGAAGAACACCATCCCAACTGTGAATCATGTGGGTGGCAGCATCATGTTGTGTGGGTGCTTTGCTGGGACTGGTGCACTTCACAAAACAGATGGTATCATGAGAAAATTCTTCCAAAGTTGTGGCAAAATGGCTTAAGGACAACAAATTCAAGGTATTGAGTGGCCATCACGAGCCCTGACCTCAATCCCATAGAACATTTGTGGGCAGAACTGAAAAAGCATGTGTGAGCAAGGAGGCCTACAAATCTGACTTAGTTACACCAGCTCTGTCAGGAAGAATGGGCCAAAATTCACCCAACTTTTTGTGGGACGCTTGTGGAAGGCTGCGTGAAACGTTTGACCCAAGTTAAACAATTTAAAGGCAATTCTACCAAATACTAATTGAGTGCATGTAAACTTCTGACCCACCGGGAATGTGATGAAAGAAATAAAAGCTGAAAGAAATCATTGTCTACTATTATTCTGACATTTCACATTCTTCAAATAAAGTGGTGATCCTAACTGACCTAAGACAGGGAATTGTTACTCTGATTAAATGTCAGGAATTGTGAAAAACTGAGTTTAACTGTATGTAGCTAAGGTGTCTGTAAACTTCCCACTTCAACTGTATATTTATGTCAATTAGCAGACGCTCTTATCATGTTTAAATGTAGCATTAATTGTTCAGATCCTTTCCTTTATCCATGGATACCTCTACTATGTGCAGGGGCAAATATGCTTTGCATGCTCTAGTATTGTTATTGTGGTTTTCGTTTAAAGCTTGGGCTTTGGGCTACCGAGTGGCGCAGTGGTCTAAGGCACTGCATCTCAGTGCTAGAGGTGTCACTACAGACTCTGGTTCGATTCCAGGCTATATCACATCCGGCCTAGATTGGGAGTCACTTAGGGCGGTGCACAGTTGGCCTAGCGTTTTCCGGGTTAGTGTTTGGCCATCCTTGTAAAGAAGAATTTGTTAATTAAATAAATAAAGCCCTTCCACAAACATCAATGATAGCATATCCTGAACACAGATGGAAAACTCAACATTCAGATCACAGCAAGCAGGCTCTCTCTCTCGCTCTCTCTTGCCCCCTGCCCTCCCTCTCTTGGACTGATGCACATTGCCATGACAACCATTCAATCCCATACCCTTCAAAACAATTAGAATTCAACACTGTCGCTACTTCCTGCCGCCACTGACGCTAACCACACAACCTTCATTCTGCAGGCGCGGGTTGGATTGCATGTGTGTCAAATGCTCTTCTCGAGGATCCTAAAAGGTTATTAGGAAGAGAGACAGAAAATAATGCCATAAACCCCATCTGCGCAAATGTATCTTTATTCGAGAATCTGCTGGGCAAATGTTTGCATTGTGCATATATTGGATGGGTGTCTTGTGCCAACTGTAGAACGCTGGCCATTAAATGGACACCGGCTGGCATCCGGCCAATTCTAATCCACCACAATGAGAACATTTCTGTCCTTACAGTCGATTTCAGGCATGATTGTAGCCGAATCAATGCTCGTCTGAGCTTTCTCTCTCTCTCTCTCTCTCTCTCTCTTTCTCTCTCTCTCTCTCTCTCTCTCTCTCTCTCTCTCTCGCTCTCTCTCTCTCTCTCTCTCTCTCTCTCGCCTCTTCCGCAAAGAGGACAACGCTCGGATTGATCACTTATTCTAATTACCCTCCCTCTCCCGCCATCTCTGCTCCCCCCCAAGTCAATTGCCAGCAGCTGAACAGATTGTTTGTAATGAGAAACAAATCTCGAGCTTCTAACGATTAATAATAATTTTGGGGCCACTTGTTATGCATTTGACAAACTGTGAGCGGCATAGAGAAACGTGTTGAACGCCCGTCGCAATGCATTGTAGCTAAGTGTTCTGCTCTGCCTGTGTGAAACAAATCAAACATCACACCGTTGCTGCGACTTTAATATAAAGCCTCTGCCATGTTTTGGAATGATTCATCTCTTCACCAAATGACAACCAGTTGACTTCACATCCTTCCTTTGTCATTCAGTGAAAGGTGTTGTTATATGTCACACTGCTTTCCAACGGTGTGATTCTGGCTCTTTGCCTGGTCTTGAGGACTACTAACAAACTCCCGCAAAGGTCAACAAAGCCTTTAGCCAAAGTCAACCGAGTTGTAAGAGAAGCACCATCGGCCTTTAGGCACCAAAGCCACTAAAACAGTGATTGAGAGGTGGACCGATAGATTGAGCGCTTGATGAGGATGTTGCTCCCGGGGAAAAGGAGGGGGCCTCCCCTCGCCATGAAGCAAGGCCTCCCCCATCTGTTTACTAAATCTGTTGTTCTAGTGTCTGGTGCAGTGCACATTGTTTTCAATCGAGGTAGCAATTCTAAAGAGATTCAATCAGATAAAGACAACATTGCCTTAGCGCTGCTGGCAGTAGAATGGAAGTATTAAATTATCTGCTTAAGTATTTGTGCTGCAATAAGCCCCAGAGCGGAGTGAGCCATTGCTAAATTCCCCCTCTAACAGTGCCAGCTCAGAGTTGGGGCAGTTAGTCACACCGGCAACGCTGGTTCAGATTAATGCCCATAGAAGCATCCTAATTGCCTAATCAAGCTTTTCACCAATGGGATCGCTCTTCGGAGGTACAAAACTGTGCTTCCCCCCCCCCCCCCCTCCCCGATTTGTCTCTCCCAAAGTAGACCGAGTGATCTCTGAAGTCCTTTCTTCATAGAGTGAGAGCGAGATGTCGGTTGATGTATTGTCATTTCCATTTCTTATTAACACGTCCTTTCCTCCAGAAGCTGAGAAGAGATCTGTGATCTACAGTCCTTCTGAATGATCTGCTTTAGCTGGGTGATCAAGATCTATCTTAAACGATTGGCATGTGTTTGTTGACAGTGACTTGATTAACTCCCAACCATGTCCATCAGAACTGACTTCCACTGCTTTTAAGCTGAGGTCAGAAGCTTCGATTTGCCCGGACACGCTGTATAAGCATTTTAGTCATCACGCAAATCTTGTACTGCTTCGTCACTGTCAGAAGAGAGATTCAAGCTTGGATTCCTTCGTTAACCCTTCACTTGATGCAAAGTATTGCCACGAGACACGTCTTTAAGCGCGTGTCCTCAACCCCAACAGCATCGAGCACACTGATGTGATTTCGAAGCTTAGCTCACTGCACCACGGAGCCACAGAGCAGCGGGGCCCTTTTCAGATGTTGCGCACTAAATGGGGAATAGTGCTCATGGTCGTGTCTACCACGGCAACGGGGCCCTTTTCAGATGTTGCGCACTAAATGGGGAATAGTGCTCATGTTCGCGTCTACCACGGCAACGGGGCCCTTTTCAAATGTAGCGCACTATAAATGGGGAATAGGGCTCATGGTCGCGTCTACCACGGCAACGGGGCCCTTTTCAAATGTAGCGCACTATAAATGGGGAATAGGGCTCATGGTCGCGTCTACCACGGCAACGGGGCCCTTTTCAAATGTAGCGCACTATAAATGGGGAATAGGGCTCATGGTCGCGTCTACCACGGCAACGGGGCCCTTTTCAAATGTAGCCCACTAAATGGGGAATAGTGCTCATGGTCGCGTCTACCACAGCAGCGGGACTATAAGGTATTTAAAAACTTCAGAGAACCCTCGACGCACCGCACGACACACGGCAAAGTGGCGTCCAGGCGTGAGAGTAAAGGGGCTGTCATGGATGGCACCGATGATTGTAGTCGGCCCTTGGCACTCTCCATCCATAACTCCTCACCCTCCGTTTGGCGCACTGACTCGTCCATCTTGATCAGCCCTAGATGGGCTTCGCCAACTTCAGCGACCGCCGGGCCAGTCTGGTCCGGGGGTGAACAAAACAAATCATCCCACCTCGGAAACACAGAGGTACGGCAATCGAGGCTCACCCCAGCGACGTGATGGGGAGGTAAACCGGGTGTATAGCGTTTCACACCTGTCAGAGGTTTTAAGATGGGCGACTCGGCACAAACGGGACTGCATCAGACAAAAGAGACGCGAGAGGCTCTGTAAATGAAAAGGGGGGAAGGTGTCTGTGAAGACGTCAGAAGATTTGATTGTCTTGACTACGGTTCTATAGTGAGATGAGAACGATAAAATGTGTGTGAAAAGTGTTGCTGGGAACTAAACTGAAGTTGATTGAAGAAAGATAGACTTTTGCTCCCACAGTTTAATTGTGAAGTGTTTTGACCTTAAGGTCTATCGTCAGGTCTAATGACTAAACTGAAGTTAACAGTTGCACTGAGTCCCTGAACTCCTTATATGGTCCTACGGCAGGAAAATAGGACACGCTGTATAAGCATTAGTCATCACGCAAATCTTGTTGTACTGCATAGTTATCGTCAGAAGAGAGATGAAGGTTTGGATTCCTTCACTTGATACCCCCCCGAAGGGTAAAAATATACTGTTCTCCAGACTGCAGTGGGTACATTCGGCTCAGTGGTGCGAAGTTTTGTTACGAGACACGTCTTTAAACACTTATCCGCAACCACAACAGCAACTAGCACACTGATGTGATTGGAGTTTAGCTCACTGCACCACAGAACAGTGCTCTGAGTCACCGAACGAAGAAGTTTAATCTAAATTATTATCCAACCCAGCATGTTCCACAAACCAAAGTGCATGATTGAGCGAGGTTAAACAAGAACAGGCCAAATTCAAATAGGTGGGAGACATGCGGCACATGGTATTACCAATCCACACGCATAAAGATACAATTATGCCTGTCTCATTCGCGAGCCCAAGATGCCTTCATATGCACCCTCCCCAGAATGCACCCTCACCAGAATGCACCCTCACCAGAAAGCCCACTCACCAGAAAGCCCACTCACCAGAAAGCACCCTCACCAGAAAGCCCACTCACCAGAAAGACACTCACCAGAAAGCCAAATCACCAGAAAGCCCACTCACCAGAAAGCCCACTCACCAGAAAGCACACTCACCAGAAACACACTCACCAGAAACACACTCACCAGAAAGCGTAGTCACCACTGAACTGAGACTACATCTGACTCAGAATGTAATAAAGAAATTCCCCCTTAACTAATCCTCTCGTACAGGCTGTACACATTTCTGAAGGGCGGTTCATGTAAATAGCATTTTTTTAACAGCTTCTAAATACGCCATCTCACACAGTATGCCAACAAATGGTTTACCTGTTAATTTTCTTCCGTTAAGGGTGAGGCAGGCGGAAAGGGGAAGGAAGTCTTGGCCCTCTGACATCTAGTCACTGTGCTCATCTTTATTGTACCCTGTTAAAGCTTTTGACTAGACATGCACTAACTCGAGCAATATCTTTTCATTATTTAACAGTATTGTTTCCATTAGTACTTACCAGACAATTAGTCGCCAATAATGAGTCATATGGCGACAATGGGTACTTTCTGGTAAACCTTTCATAAAATCAACGACTGAAGGGATAAGTGATTGATGAGTCAATGACTGCGGTGGGGGAGCAACTCGAAAACAAGAAGCCTGATAGGAGTGTGGTCTGCGGTACTGTCCGTAAGTCGGCAGAGTCAGCCCCTGTGACCCGGGGCTCTGGCTTTCTACCCAGATCTCCCTCTTAGTCTCTCCTCTCAACGAGCTGAGTGTGGCTGGGTTTAGCTGAGCCAGGCCCTCCCTGGGCCCCCGGGGAGCCTGCCAGTGGTGGAGGAAGGAGTATGTGTGCTGCTCTGTCTGAGCTGAGGCAGACTAATCTTTCAGCAGACTCACTGATTGTTGTTGTCTACAGCATTGAGGGCACAGTAGAGCGTATTATTGTAGTCCCTCACTCCCTCTGTCTGTCTGCCTATCTCTTCCCCAACTCTCTGTCTGTCTGTCCACCCCCCACTGCGCTGTCTGTCTCCCTCCTCTCTGTCTGTCGATCTCTCCCTCCTCTCTGTCAGTCTATCTCTCCCTCCTCTCTGTCAGTCTATCACTCCCTCCTCTCTGTCAGTCTATCTCTCCCTCTCTGTCTGTCTATCTCTCCCTCCTCTCCGTCTGTCTATCACTCCCTCCTCTCTGTCAGTCTATCTCTCCCTCTCTGTCTGTCTATCTCTCCCTCCTCTCTGTCTGTCTATCTCTCCCTCCTCTCTGTCTGTCGATCTCTCCCTCCTCTCTGTCAGTCTATCTCTCCCTCCTCTCTGTCAGTCTATCTCTCCCTCCTCTCTGTCAGTCTATCTCTCCCTCCGCTCTGTCAGTCTATCTCTCCCTCCTCTCTGTCTGTCTATCACTCCCTCCTCTCTGTCAGTCTATCTCTCCCTCCTCTCTGTCAGTCTATCTCTCCCTCCTCTCCGTCTGTCTATCTCTCTCTCTTGTCTGTCTGTCTGTCTGTCTGGCTGTCTGTCCACTCTCTGGCTGTCTGTCCTCTCTCTGTCTGTCTGTCTGTCTGTCTGTGTGTCTGTCTGTCTCTCCTCTCTTCTCTGTCTGTCTCTCCTCTCTTCTCTGTCTGTCTGTCTGTCTGTCTGTCTGTCTGTCTGTCTGTCTGTCTGTCTGTCTGTCTGTCTCTCTTCTCTGGCTGTCTGTCTATCTCTCTTCTCTGTCTGTCTGTCTGTCTGTCTGTCTGTCTGTCTGTCTGTCCTCTCTCTCTCTGTCTGTCTGTCTGTCTGTCTGTCTGTCTGTCTGTCTGTCTGTCTGTCTGTCTGTCTGTCTCTCTCTCTCTCTCTCTCTTCTCTCTCTGTCTGTCTGTCTATCCCTCTCTCCTCTCTGTCTGTATGTCAATCTCTGTCTGACTCTCTTTCTTTTCTGTCTGTCTGTTTGTCTGTTTGTCTGTCTCATCTCTCTGTCTGTCTATCCCTCTCTCCTCTCTGTCTGTCTGTCTCTCTTCTCTGTCTGTCTCTCTTCTCTGTCTGTATGTCTATCCCTCTCCCCTGTCTGTCTGGCTGTCTGAATTTCTATCTCTCTCTTCTATGTCTGTCTCTCTCTCTTCTCTGTATGTCTGTCCTCTCTGTCTGTCTATCTCTCTCTCTTCTCTGTCTGTTTCTCTCTCTTCTCTGTATGTCTGTCTATCCCTCTCAACTGTCTGTCTGTCTATCTCTCTCTCTTCTCTGTCTGTTTCTCTCTCTTCTCTGTATGTCTGTCTATCCCTCTCTACTGTCTGTCTGTCTGTCTGTCTGTCTGTATGTTTCTCTGTCTGTCTCTAAGTCTCTGTCTGTCTGTCTTTCTTTTCTGTCTGTCTGTCTGTCTGTCTGTCTGTCTGTCTGTCTCTCTGTCTATCCCTCTCCCCTGTCTGTCTGTCTGTCTGTCTGTCTGTCTGTCCTCTCCTGTCTGTCTGTCTGTCTGTCACTCTCTCCTCTCTGTCTGTCTATCTATGTCTGTCTATCTCTCTCTTCTCTTTGTCTGTCTGACTCTTCTCTGTCTGTCGGTATGTCTGTCTATCCCTCTCTACTGTCTGTCTGTCTGTCTCTCTGGCTGTCTGACTATCTATCTCTCCCTCTTCTCTGTCTGTCATCTGTCTGTCTGTCTGTCTGTCTGTCTGTCTGTCTGTCTGTCTCTCTCTCTCTTCTCTGTCTGTCTGTCTCTCTCTCTCCTCTGTCTGTCTGTCTGTCTATCCATCTCTCCTCTCTGTCTGTATGTCAATCTCTGTCTGACTCTCTTTCTTTTCTGTCTGTCTGTTTGTCTGTCTGATCGCTCTGTCTGTCTGTCTCTCCTCTCTGTCTGTCTGAATCTCCTATCTGTCTGACTGTCTGTCTCTCCTTTCTGTCTGTTAGTCTGTCTGTCTATCCCTCTCTCCTCTCTGTCTGTCTGTCTGTATGTCTGTCTCTCTCTCCTCTCTGTCTGTCTGTCTGTCTGTCTGTCTCACTCTCTTCTCTGTCTGTCTCTCTCTTCTCTGTCTGTCTGTCTGTCTGTCTGTCTCTGTCTGTCTGTCACTCTCTCCTCTCTGTCTGTCTGTCTGTCTGTCTCACTCTCTTCTCTGTCTGTCTCTCTCTTCTCTGTCTGTCTGTCTGTCTGTCTGTCTGTCTGTCTGTCTATCCCTCTCTACTGTCTGTCTGTCTGGCTGTCTGACTATCTATCTCTCTCTCTTCTATGTCTGTCTCTCTCTCTTCTCTGTATGTCTGTCCTCTCTGTCTGTCTATCTCTCTCTCTTCTCTGTCTGGTTCTCTCTCTTCTCTGTATGTCTGTCTATCCCTCTCTACTGTCTGTCTGTCTATCTCTCTCTCTTCTCTGTCTGTTTCTCTCTCTTCTCTGTATGTCTGTCTATCCCTCTATACTGTCTGTCTGTCTGTCTGTCTGTCTGTCTGTATGTTTCTCTGTCTGTCTCTCTGTCTCTCTCTGTCTGTCTTTATTTTCTGTCTGTCGTCTGTTTGTCTGTCTGTCTGTCTGTCTGTCTGTCTCTCTTCGCTGTCTGTCTGTCTATCCCTCTCCCCTGTCTGTCTGTCTGTCTGTCTGTCCTCTCCTGTCTGTCTGTCTGTCTGTCTGTCTCTCTTCTCTGTCTGTCTGTCTATCCCTCTCCCCTGTCTGTCTGTCTGTCTGTCTGTCTGTCTGTCTCTCCTCTCTCTGGCTGTCTGCCTATCTATCTCTCTCTCTTCTCTGTCTGTCTCTCTCTCTTCTCTCTCTGTCTGTCCTCTGTCTGTCTTTCTATCTCTGTCTGTCTGTCTGTCTCTCTTCTCTGTCTGTCTGTCTATCCCTCTCCCCTGTCTGTCTGTCTGTCTGTCTCTCTGTCTGTCTCTCTGTCTGTCTGTCTGTCTGTCTGTCCTCTCTCTAGCTGTCTGACTATCTATCTCTCTCTCTTCTCTGTCTGTCTCTCTCTCTTCTCTCTCTGTCTGTCTATCTGTCTGACTATCTATCTCTCTCCTCTCTTTCTGTCTGTCCTCTGTCTGTCTTTCTATCTCTCTCACTTCTCTGTCTGTCTCTCTCTCTTCTCTCTCTGTCTGTCTGTCTCTCTTCTCTGTCTGTCTATCCCTCTCCCCTGTCTGTCTGTCTGTCCTCTCCTGTCTGTCTGTCTGTCTGTCTATCCCTCTCTCTTCTCTCTCTGTCTGTCCGTCCGTCTGTCTGTCTGTCTGTCTGTCTCTCTCTCTCTCTCTCTTCTCTGTCTGTCTCTCTTCTCTGTCTGTATCTCTATCCCTCTCCCCTGTCTGTCTGTCTGTCTGTCTGTCTGTCTGTCTGTCTGTCTATCTCTCTCTTCTCTTTGTCTGTCTGTCTGTCTCTCCTCTCTGTCTGTCTGACTGTCTGTCTCTCCTCTCTGTCTGTCAGTCTGTCTATCCCTCTCTCCTCTCTGTCTGTCTATCCCTCTCTCCTCTCTGTCTGTCTGTCTGTCTCTCTCTCCTCTCTGTCTGTCTGTCCCGTCTCTCTCTCCTCTCTGTCTGTCTGTCTGTCTGTCTGTCTGTCTATCTCACTCTCTTCTCTGTCTGTCTCTCTCTTCTCTGTCTGTCTGTCTGTCTGTCTATCCCTCTGTCTGTCTGTCTGTCTGTCTGTCTGTCTGTCTGTCTGTCTGTCTGTCTGTCTGTCTTTCTGTCTGTCTGTCTGTCTGTCTGTCTGTCTGTCTGTCTGTCTGTCTGTCTGTCTCTCCTCTCTCTGGCTGTCTATCTATCAGTCTCTCTTCTATGTCTGTCTCTCTCTCTTCTCTGTATGTCTGTCCTCTCTGTCTGTCTATCTCTCTCTTCTCTGTCTGTTTCTCTCTCTTCTCTGTATTTCTGTCTGTCTGTCTGTCTGTCTGTCTGTCCCTCTCCCCTGTCTGTCTGTCTGTCTGTCTGTCTGTCTGTCTGTCTGTCTCTCCTCTCTCTGGCTGTCTGACTATCTATCTCTCTCTCTCTTCTCTCTCTCTGTCTGTCTGTCTGTCTGTCTATCTCACTCTCTTCTCTGTCTGTCTCTCTCTTCTCTGTCTGTCTGTCTGTCTGTCTGTCTATCCCTCTCTACTGTCTGTCTGTCTGTCTGTCTGTCTGTCTGTCTGTCTGTCTGTCTGTCTGTCTGTCTGTCTGTCTGTCTGTCTGTCTTTCTGTCTGTCTGTCTGTCTGTCTGTCTGTCTGTCTGTCTGTCTGTCTGTCTGTCTGTCTGTCTCTCCTCTCTCTGGCTGTCTATCTATCAGTCTCTCTTCTATGTCTGTCTCTCTCTCTTCTCTGTATGTCTGTCCTCTCTGTCTGTCTATCTCTCTCTTCTCTGTCTGTTTCTCTCTCTTCTCTGTATTTCTGTCTGTCTGTCTGTCTGTCTGTCCCTCTCCCCTGTCTGTCTGTCTGTCTGTCTGTCTGTCTGTCTGTCTGTCTGTCTGTCTGTCTGTCTCTCCTCTCTCTGGCTGTCTATCTATCAGTCTCTCTTCTATGTCTGTCTCTCTCTCTTCTCTGTATGTCTGTCCTCTCTGTCTGTCTATCTCTCTCTTCTCTGTCTGTTTCTCTCTCTTCTCTGTATTTCTGTCTGTCTGTCTGTCTGTCTGTCGGTCTGTCTATCCCTCTCCCCTGTCTGTCTGTCTGTCTGTCTGTCTGTCTGTCTGTCTGTCTGTCTGTCTGTCTGTCTGTCTTTCCTCTCTCTGGCTGTCTGACTATCTATCTCTCTCTCTTCTCTGTATGTCTCTCTCTCTTCTCTTTCTGCCTGTCCTCTGTCTGTCTTTATCTCTCTCACTTCTCTGTCTGTCTCTCTCTCTTCTCT